>NC_137213.1:785000-1300000 GCF_949987685.1 Ammodytes marinus
GCCTATTTAAAGCCCTTTAGAAAACTGACGTCTTTTTAATTGATGCAAATTCATGGCTTAAAATCATGAGCTGTAGAACTTTCAGCAGACATTCCTAGCGGTAAACTGCGCGAGTGTCCACCCTAGGTGTCCACCCGGGGGGAGCGTGGGCGACGTGCGGACATGACACAGGCTCCGCATGCAGCATTTTTTTTTTTTTTTTTTTTTAACTAAATTGATATGCAAATTTTTTTTATAGCAGTGGCGGGAAAAATATAGCAGCGGCGCCGTGCTGTGTGAACCTGGGGGAAACACTGTACACTGAAGCTACTCCACAGAGAAATGTTCTTATTCTTATTCTCTTATTAAGATTGCATTTGTCACCCCTGTAAAGCACAGCACTCAAGCTATGAACATAATTTATTTGGGCCACAACCTTGGACTATAACAATTAGGGCCCAACCGATTTATCGGCCGGCCAATTATCGCATATTTCGTAATTATCGGCAACGTTCGTTTTTTGCAGATTATTATTTTTTTTTTTCAAGCACTCATGTGTGAAATGTATTGCTGCCATGGAGGTAGCCTACAGCAGCAGCAGGTGTGTTGTAGTACATTGGATTAATTTACACTTGACCCTGCAACCAATAGCAGAGGCATTGGTCATCCCTTGACTGTTAATAATAATAATAATAATAATAATAATAATAATAATAATAATAATAATAATAATAATTGATAGAATTTATATGGCGCTTTTTGGAGGTCATTCAAAGAAAATTTACATCATAGAGAATCATACATGTAGAAAATGAAAACAAAATACAGAAAAAATTAAAATAAGGTTTGAAGTGGAGTCAGGTGTCATTATGCTTCCTTAAAGAGGTGACTTTTGATTTGACTTTTGAATGCGTTTATTGAGTCTGAGAACGGAAAACATTTGTGGTCATGTGAGATATATGTTTTCAAGCCCCTCTCATTTCCCCATGGCCCTGAAAGAGAAGACGCCATGGTGCTGTGGTAAGCATGTTTTTTTCACCAAAATAGGTATTTTACATGTAAAAGTTAATTTTCTTGCTGTCAACTTAATCAACTGTTGTGCCAAAGCAAATGTATTCACGTAGAAAAACTTCTATCATACATGTTGACATGTTACCAACATATGAAACCATATAGACAGTGCGGAACGCGTCATAATCGGAGGCCACGCCCATCGTGGGTGAAAACAATACACAGCGCTCCATTCACTTTATATCGAATGACACTCGTATTCGGCAAACAAACTTAATAAAAACGTAATACGACATGCCTTTCACAAATACACGTTACTTTCTTTAAAGCCACGACTCTTGTCTGTCTATACGAGCTGTTTTGGTGAAAAAGTATTGAGTAATTTTCAATATCGAGACAAAACTCTTAACTAATGTATGCTGAATGCTAGGCTAATGTTAGCCTTCTGCTGTAGGCTAACCATAGGCTAACCCTCACGGACGGGAAAAAACACCTCAATATTGAATATTACTCAATAATTTTTCACAAAAACAGCTCGTATGGACAGACAAGAGTCGTGGCTTTAAAGAAAGTAACAGTTTTTTGTTAAATGGATGTTCGATTACGTTTTAATTAAGTTTGTTTGCAGAAGACAGGTCTCCTTCAATACAAAGTGGATGGAGCGCTGTTCAATATTTTCCCCCATGATGGGCGTGGCCTATTTCATGCACTGTCTCTATGTGATGTTGATAACTGAAGATTAGCCTGAAATGCTGAGAGAGGTAGTTTTTTCTCAAATTGTGGTGGTGGGGGAAAGTGAGCCAAATGCTGTGGGGGAAAGTGAGCCACTGTCTCACTTTCCCCCACCATGAGGCACAAGTTAAGTTTAGTCTTAAACATATTTTTATGTAATATTACATAACATATGTTTTATTTTAATGTCATACACATTGTAGAAAAGCCATCATGCCAAGGAAATACACCAGGAAGACGACCTGGGGCAACCACACAGAAAGAGCACCTTCTCATCTTTCCCTGTAACCTTCAGGGCTGGAATGTAGAGTAGGCCTAGTTGTGGAGTATGACAAGCTGATGTTATAATCCAGTTGGGTCTTCTCCTGTGTTCTGAGTCCCAGGCTGTTCTCGCTGGTTCTGATTTTCCTATGCTTTGACCCCCAGACACTAGCTGGCTCTAAGGGTCCTGTGTTCTGACCCCCAGACTGTGTTCTAATCTAACTGGTTCTATCTTTCATTTGAATCTTATTAAAACCTTTTGAATTATAATATGTTGTATTTGATTTTGTTCAGAGTTACTTTCAAGTGTTTAGAAAATTTGCTTTGCTTAATTGACCAAACCCCATCATTCTTTTACTAGTCCGACATTAGTTCTGGAATGTGTGGCTAGCTTTCAGGATTCTTACTGTTACAATATGTGTTGTTATGGTAGTTTCAGAGTGGAAAAAGTAAGTGGATCAGTTTACCCCACAGCTGGGGTAAACTTTAGGGCATGGTCACCAAAGTTAGAGGTTGTGATGCTTTGGGCCTAGCAACCACTATTAGTATGTAAGCATTAGGCAAAAACTGTAATATGAAGATTAATCTGGTAGAAATGTATGAAGATATCTATGAAGGGAAAAAAAAAGTCCCATTCCCTAGTGTGATACTAGTGTCACCTATTGTGGTCAATTTCAGGACTTTCGCCCCGGATAGAGATTTTGTCACACATCCCATGTTGTTCACTGGGGTCATATTAGTCTATAACAGTTGAGATAATCTTCGCTAAATGAAGTGCATCCAAATCGTATCCAGGACCTCTAGCGTTTATATGTAGGCTACATATATGTAGGCTACGCATATTGAATGAGATATTGCCTCAGTTGCATATTTAATTACATTTTTCTGACAAAGTGTAATACAAAAAGTATTTCTCTTTATATGAAGGATATGAGGATATCTATAAAGGAAAAAAAAAGTCCCATTCATCACGTAGTGTGATACTAGTATAACCTGTTGTGGTCATTTTCAGGACTTTCGCCCCGGATAGAGATCCCACGTTGTTCACTGGGGTCATATTAGTCTATAACAGTTGAGATATTCCCCGCTAAATGAAGCGCATACAAAACTTTCCCAGCACCTAGACTATTTCCAGCCTTTTTTGCCCTCTCTCTCAAAAGCTTTGTTTTGACATCTGTCCCCCTTCGCAAAAAGCTGCTCTGCTCTGATTGGTCAGATCTACATGGGCGTGCATGCACCGCCCTGCTCATTACTTAAAGGTGAAGTAAGCGGTTTATTTATGTTAATATAAGTGTTAAATCGCTCTTTATTCATACAGTGATCACGTACATAATGTGCGCGTTTCATAAAGCCGATCTCTCAGTCAGCTGCTCTAGCCTGGCGCTACCAGACCATCGTACTTCATTTCATTTGTACAGGAGGTCTGGAAGTGCTGTAATTGGCAAACGTTCACTCACTTGGAGGCGGGTGTCTGTTGAAGTTTAAAACTATTGGATCTGCGCAGTGCCACTCTGGATTATCCAACCAATCGCATAACGTTTGGTCATGAGCCGGCTGTTGACGGTGCGTTCAGGGAACTCGGAAATTTCCGACTTCACTACATATTATAGTCTATGGATCTACCGGTACCTGGCAACGGTAACTTGCTAGAGCCTAACGTTTAGTTATTTGGATGAGAAAGGTTGTAGGCGTCCATACTTTCCCGAGCAGATGCACTGGAACACAGACAGGTCGGAACTCGGAACTAACAAGTCGGAAGTTTCCGAGTTCCGAGCGTAAGGGAACGCAGCATTCAACTGAAACTGGAGCGCGACTTCGACCCTCATCGTTCTCAGCCACTTCCTCTGTTCGCTGATTGGATACTCAGAAATCTGTTCGGAAAAATCTCACTAATACGCCCCACCACCAGACTGACTACTGAAGGGAAAATGAAATTTGGGCGGAAGTAGGTAGGCGGGCGGAGCCAGGCTACAGCTGCTCTGCATGTAATCGGCAAATACACTTATTGGAGGATCCAAAAAAATGTTATCCAATCACAAGAGAGAACGCTACAAACCGACAACCGTCTCACTCATGGTCTCACTCAGTAGCGGCCTTAGCTATGTTTCAACCCATTCAATTGAATGGGGCTCCGCCCTCTGGGGGGCCCCCAGCCCCCCCTAAAAAAAAAAAAAATTTGATAAATAATTCTTGAGCAGGCTACCGGGCCCTAGGCCTCATAGTAACTTTTCATGTTGCATTGTCAAAGAGCTCAGTCACTCATGTCAATAACAGGATCCAAAAAGGAATACGCCTAAATATAAGGAAATAAATCATCATGGGCCCCTCAACTAGTAGGGGGAGAAATACAAAAGCATAAGAAAATAGCATTAGTAGCTCTGTCTTCATGATGAGCCTTTAGGGCCCCCACACACATACAGGAATACGATTTCTATGTGTAAATTCTATGCTGTTCATAAAAAGTAGCTATCCACCCTGTATCTGTTGAAATGAGTCTCTCCATCATAGAACATGAGTCTGCAGACCAATCTACTGTACTGTTTTTACAGTTGCAGAGTAAAGAGTGCTGCCTGATTAAGAAAAATCTGAAAAATAATGTTCCTGCTGCATCTCAGGATTTGATATAGCCTCTAAATTTTCCCCTCAAAGTGCACCAGATTGATGCATTTTAATTCAAAAGGCACACATTTTCTTCCGGGGGGATGCCCCCGGACCTCCCAACAAGGACCAGGGTCCCTCCCACAGTATCCCTAAATCCTGTGAGAAAAACTGACTTCATTAATATGTTTTTACCATTAATTGTATATGTGCTGAAAAGTCAGTGTACCTGACTGGATAGGTAGGAGTGGGGGGGCCCTTTAAGAGTCTGCACCCAGTGGCCCATCATCTCATAAAACTCTACAATCTGTTTTCTTTTTGTGGGAAGCATGCACAAGAAATATGTATTAAAACAAAAAAAAATTAAGATTTTTTTTTTCAAGAAAATACAAAAAAAGTGGGGGGCCCCACACTAGGTCTTGAATGGGGCCCCCAGATCGTTAAGGCCGCCCCTGGTCTCACTGCCGGTGCACGCTAGAGCAACAGATGGGTGAATGTTTATGCGCCTACAATGGCGGAGCAGGTAATATTCCTTCCCAATGTCTGTTTTGATGGTTTTTATCATGTTTTATCACACTTATGGATCTCAGATGACGCTAGATAACTCGCTGCTTGAAGACCGCAGTGCATTAATGTGGTGACGTAGGGACGAGTGAGGGGACTGCTAACTGCAGTAACTGACAGGAAGTTAGCTAAAAGAACCATTCCGCTTACAGCAACTTTAATGTAAAAGCTTACAGTAACCATAATGAGGCAGGATTTTTTTTTTTATCCTGAATCATGTCAAGATTCACTGGAAAGGCATTTACTTTTGTGAAATGTATTTTTGAAATAATAATACTTTAGAAGGTTTGTCAGAGCTGCAAATGATCTGACACCCTTTCAATATCTAGTAGATATTTGTATTGTGATCTCTCATACATGATAAAGGTTTTACTGTTAACAAAATTGATTGTGTTGCTTACTGTCACTGTTTTCTACCTGTATGTAAGATTACTTGAAACTCACATTTTTATAGTCAGGATGTTGGACTAGATTTTGGACCGATCTACATGCATAAAAAATATACGTTTTTCATTTCAAACCTTTATCTCTTTGCAGATTTCTCTGATAAGACATTATAATTAAATTTTTAAAAGACTGAAACCATCCTTAAAAATAAAGCAGTGAAATAGCCAGTGAAATGGAAATACGCAGTGTACATTATTCAAACAGAAGCAAAGCCATAACTTTTATGTAACTGTCCTGGGGCCCTATTCAAAAAACATTTTATCTTAGCGCTAAGAGTACTCCTAAAGAGCACTAAAAGTTCTTAGTAAGGAGTAATTTCTTAAAACCTATTCACAAAGCTGCTAAGACCTAGCCTGGCATTCCCAGACCTGCCACTAGGCGCTGGCAAATTAAATTTGCTGCGCCTGTTGGTCTGGAAACTCTCCGTTGAAGATTTTTTAAAAAGACCAGAAATCTGGGCTCACGTTTCAATTGGTTCTATCTAATATGGGCGCGCCCTTTGTATGGTACTCTGGGGCGGACGTAACCGGATGACGACAGTGACGTGCATGCGACGTCGAAGCCGTGATAGTAAACATCAAAGATGGCTGCGGATATGTTGTGTGAGTTTGAGACTGCTTTGGCCTCGACCCTTTACGATTTGGAAGTAAGTGGAATGTTCTGTTTTGCCGACCGACCACGGCAAACGTTTAATTTAACAGTTTAACAGCTGTTCGCTAAACGAACGGGGCTTACGTCACCTTGTGCATCGCTCTGATTGGTTGTAGTGCTATCCAACTGCGTGCAGTGGCATTTGAAATGCACGAGTAGGAGCCACCCCTTGAGTTGGAAATTACTATTGATCGTGGCCAGACCCTCTATCGTTCAAGATATCAGGGTCTGGATTTCCAGGCTAGCTAAGACCAACTTTTACTAAGGAATGGGAGGGACTCCTGAGCTAAGACTAGAGGGTGTGGTTGACCCTGTTGCTATGGTTGACGTCATGTTCATACCTTCTATGCCCACAGTGATTGGCTGAGAGGGAATGAGTCCCTAAGGGAATGAGAGCTAAGAGTGAATTTATGATAGAAACACTGTGGGAGATATCCATATCGTGTCGCTGTATTAAAGTGAAGAGTTTTTATATACAATTAATGACAAGTGACACTGGTTTAACATGAAACCAAGATACTGCAAGGTTTCCCACACATTTGTTCACAATTAACCTACAATAGCGCCACATAGGCCTATTCATTTTACATTTTACAATGATTTGAATCGGAAAAAATATCCTCATTGAACAGTTGCACGCCATGCACTCTCACTGTATTTCTCTCAACGGCGGAATATGCAGCAATAGTCAGACAGCGACAAACCAGGAAATTCACAATTTAGAAACAAAAGCCGGCGAAATCTAGCCTGGCATTCTCAGACCTGCCACTAGGCGCTGGCAAATTAAGTTTGCTGCGCCTGTTGGTCTGGACACTCTCCGTTGAAGCTTTTTCAAGAAGACCAGAAATCCGGGCTCACGTTTCAATTGGTTCTATCTAATATGGGCGCGCCAGAGCCCTGTATATGGTACTCTGGGGAGGACGTAACCGGATGACGACAGTGACGTGCATGCGACGTCGAAGCCGTGATAGTAAACATCCTAGATGGCTGCGGATATGTTGTTTGAGTTTGAGACTGCTTTGGCCTCGACCCTTTACGATTTGGAAGACGGCACTCAACCTTTCATTAGCAAGTAAGTGGAATGTTCTGTTTTGCCGACCGACAACGGCAAACGTTTAATTTAACAGTTTAACAGCTGTTCGCTAAACGAACGGGGCTTAATACGTCACCTTGTGCATCGCTGATTGGTTGTAGTGCTATCCAACTGTGTGCAGTGGCATTTGAAATGCACGAGTAGGAGCCGCCCCTTGAGTTGGAAATTACTATTGATCGTGGCCAGACCCTCTATCGTTCAAGATATCAGGGTCTGGATTTCCAGGCTAGGCAAAATCGTAAAGTGCATGCGGAAGGAAAAAGGCGAGACATACAGTAGCGGACCTGTGGAACGGAGGAGATGGGGCAATGCGCATCATATAGGCCTACTCTAGTAGGAAATTAAATCCAAACGTGACACCAACAGTAACTTTCAGTGCATCATAAACCCAAAGCAACTGCAGGAAAAGGAACTTAATGAATATTGTTTTATATAAATATAATATATATAAATGTGTCTATAATTTCTAAATATAGCTTTACTAAGATCATTAAACCCTTACAGCTATTAAAGGTACCTTTTGTAAAGCTCACTAGCATTAAATCTCTCAAACACCATCAAATGGTTGTCTGTGATTTACTCTAAGTGACTTAGGAGTCCTCTCGAGGACTCTTAGCTTTTCATAGATTTAGGAGCTAGTTTTAGCGCTAAAATGCTTTGTGAATTACACTTATCTTAAAAAGTTAGGAGTCCTAAAATTAGGAGTGAAACGCCCCTTATTTTTGAGAGTTACTCCTAAATCAGCACGTTAGGACCTACTCTTAGCCTTAAAATGTTTTGTGAATACGGCCCCAGATCATGCAGGTAAAGGACTTCTTGTATGCTGGTAATAAAATTCAGATCAAATCAACTGCCGAGTGTAATATGTTAATGAGCATAGTACTTGTAGTACACATCACTATTCAGTACTTTTAGGAACAGTGTGTCAATTAACCAATTTTTTTTAAATAAGCATCCCATAAGAAACTGACCTATTTGTCTTTTTGAAGCTTGTGTGCGCTGGTAGGGACCTCAACAACCTAAAAAGTGTGCCCAAACACTGGAAAAGTCAGTTTTTCATAAAATGTCCTCTTTACAGTTTTTGCCGAATGCTTACACACATGTTGCAGACTTTGGCCCACTGTGTCAAAACTTAACACACAGGCCGAATAGGACAAAGCACATGGAGATAAACTTCTAACTTATACGGCAAAATGAAACTCTTGAAACAAAACCTAACAATCCCATTTCAAAACTGTTTTTAGCATCAAAACAATACACACATGCACTTTTGAATTACTCTTTCCTAGCAGCAACAACACACAGATGTGCTTTATGCAAAACACAGCTGTATTCAGTACTTTGGATGGTTTTTGACTTTAAAAGTCTCATACAGATTTTTTTTTGTGAAAGATTGATCCACTACAGTTGATCTAGACACATGAAAACAAAATGTAAACGCTTCAGATTTTTTATTTTATTTTGCCATTTCAGGTTTTTGCAAAAGTAAAAAAATAAATGGTACAACTAGAATATTCTACAAAACATAGTGTTCTAAGGGAATGATTGGAAGACATTTAGGCTATGAATCCTGTCTCCTGTTGGCATCTGGCCACATCACCTCATCCACGTCACAGGCAATGTCCTCCCTTGCCAAGCAACGGGGGAAATATCGCCTTGCGTGCCGTATCCAACCTTTTGCAGAATTTTTTGGAAAGATTGATCCACTATATTTTCAATTAGAAAAGAAAACAAGTTTATATTGCAATTTCATGGTTTTGGCCAACAAAAGAAAAAAACACAACGAATAGGTAGGATCGCAGTTCAACAAGCAATTCAGTGTGTCACTATGAACTCTGAAACAATTACAGTAAAAAAAAAGATGCGTTGTAAGGAATGGGGCGAGTGGATTATGAATCCTTTGGATACCGCCTCCCGTTTGTGTCTGGCTACATCGCCTCATCGACATCACATGCAATGTCATCCTTTCAGAAGCAACAGCAAAAATATTCCTGATATCCAGTCTAAATGTCCTAATTATGGAGCTATTGTGTTGTTGGGCTGGAATCTCAGACCAGCCTCCTATATTGTTAGGCCATGATCTATAACATGGTCCACTATAGTGACCCTGTCTCCGTCTGTTGTCTCCTTTGTCATCGTCCTCTTGCCGCTCTCTTTTGTCCTCTTCCCCTGACTCTTACTGTCTCACAAAGGAGCTGAGCTCACCTGAGGTCTATTTATAATGCTAAGGCTCACCCTGATTGGTATTATATTAGCTTTATATTTTATTTTTCATGTGTGTGAATCTGTGTGCTTTTCCAATTTTAGTTGTGTTTTGTATTTTAAATAGATGTGTTTTCCAAAGGATTGCAGGTGATTTCCTTTTTGACCAATGTGTCTTATGTAAAACACTGTGTGTAGTGTTTTGCAAAAAGTGTGTTGGAGAATTTCAAACACAGTGCAAAGCACTTATTGTGTTTGTAGGGTTGGTGCTTGTGTTTAGGGCGTGGTCACCAAAGTTAGAGGTTGTGATGCTTTGGGCCTAGCAACCACTATTAGTGTGTAAGCATTAGACAAAAACTGTAAGTAATGGTTCATGCTGTATACTTTTATGCAAAATATACAAAAGTGACCATTTACATTAGGGCCCGACCGATATTGATTTTGGAGTGCCGATGCCGATTATTTTCAGAGAAAAATTACGATTACGATTAAAACGGACGAATAATAAAAAAAAAAAATCCCCAAAATATATATTGAAAAAAAAAATGTTTTTGAACCCTTACATATATATATACCCTTTACTGTTGAAAATATGTACAGGAACATTTTCTTTATTGCAATACGCATTGTCTAAAAAAAATAAAGTGTAACAAATATGTCAAATAAATTCAGACATTATGCATTTTATCTTACTGCACCCAACCCTCTGGAACTCCCTCCCCCCAAACATCAGCATCTCAGACTCAATAAACTAATTCAAAAGTCAACTCAAAAGTCACCTCTTTAAGGAAGCATAATGACACCTGACTCCACTTCAAACCTTATTTGAATTTTTTCTGTATTTTGTTTTCTTTTTCTACATGTATGATTCTCTATGATGTAAAGTGTCTTTGAATGACCTCCAAAAAAGCACCAAATAAATTCTATCAAATATTATTATTATTAACTGTCAAGCGATGACCAATGCCTCTGCTATTGGTTGCAGGGGGAACTGTCAAGCGTATATTAATCCAATGTATTACAACACACCTGCTGCTGCTGTAAATAGGCTATAGCAGGGGTCCCCAAACTTTTTTCACTGAGGGCCACATACAGAAAAATCTACGAAGGGCCGGGCCACTTTGCAAAAATAACACATTTATCAGGACATGTAGCTGCTCTGATGTTTAGTTTCATAGTGTCTTCGTAAATTGTAATCTTTCTTCACGGCAACACTTTCCTTGCACATTAACAGACACATTTCCCCTCTTGTTTATATGCCAATGATACACCCAGTGTTTTCTGCCTTTGCGTCCAATGTCCAGCAGGGTGAAAATAGTATCCAGCCGAGGTCCCGACCCTCCTAGGGGGGTCCGGGGGTATGTCCCCCCGGGAGATTTTTTAAAGTTTTTAAAGCGAAATGCATGAATCTGGTGCACTTTGAGAGGGAAATTAAGAGGCTAAATCTGAAGAATTTTGTATGAAAAAAAATGGAGACACTGTCAGATGAATTAGAAGCTATTGGAGAAGGACGTATAGATTTTCCATAATAATATTAATTTAAAATAAAATATTATGCAGGGTCCTCTGGGATGGGCTTGTTGCTCATTTTCTTTTATGGGACATATTTCTCTGTAATATAATGAGTGCATTTAAATTATTTAAAAATTAAAAGCGCCATATTACACTATATTTTTAAAATGTGCCACGGGCCAATCAATCAGTCTCAATCAATCAATCAATTAATCTCATGACTTCCGTTTTTTTACAATTAACACTAATTTCGTCATCAGAATGAGTGATTATTGCGAACAAATGATATTCTAACAATTTAATCAGATATAAGGCTAAATTTAAAATACATCACAACATTGCACTGTTTTTAGTGCTTAAAAAAAGCAAAAAAACAAATTTGTTGGGTATAGGCTATAACATAAAGATATAAAATAAAGCCATTCATTTTGTGCTTCAAGTGAAACATTAAATATTCTTTTTACATAAATAATAAAGTCCTTATTAACTTTGCAAGAAGCTGGACTAGAGTGAATATTGGACAAGGCTCTATAAGTCCATGGCTTTTACCTGTGGGACAGCGCTTCACCCAACAGCGGGCTGCAACACCAACCTACAGTCTATTGTGCGACGGAGAGCTAGTTATCATTAGCATCAGCGTTAGCCGACATCACGGCAACAGCTGAATAATGTAACACATTACACAAGTTACACTACATGAAAACAACGGGCTGTAGACGCTAGAGTTATAATTGCGTGTAGGAAACATTGTTGAGACTGGAATTTCGTACCACAGCGGCCGTTCCATAATACAACACTCCCTTTAGCAATGGCTGAATATAAGACCTCCCTGTGCTGTGTATCTGCGGGAGCGAGTGGCATTAATAACTTAAAAACAGTAAACGTTTAACATGATTACGTGCTTTTAGATGCTTTAATCATATGCCGAATTTATAAACAGACCATATTATTAACAATAAATTAAGTTATGTACATGTCAGAGTTCCTGAGATCCTGGAGCCAGGCTCTACTTTTCACGGCAGTAGTTTGGTCTTTAGATGTCGCCAAACCAAAATTCCTCCCTAGTTCTGCTTTAATTCCAACCGTGTTGTTTCCCTTTGCCTTGGAAATTGAATTTCACAAAAATAATGGCGAATTCCGTGACATTTCGTGTTAACAAGCAGATTCCGTTTTTATTGCCCAATTCCGTGATTCCGTCCGCGTTTTCATTATCGCGGAAATCATAGGGCCCTACTAAACCACTTGCTTTTTCCACTCTTAACTACCATAACAACACATGTTGTAACAGTTACAATCCAGGGGCCGTATTCACAAAACATTTTATCTTAGCGCTAAGAGTACTCCTAAGGAGCACTAAAAGTTCTTAGTAAGGAGTAATTTCTTAAAACCTATTCACAAAGCTGATAAGACCAACTTTTACTAAGGAATGGGAGGGACTCCTAAACTAAGACTAGAGGGCGGTGTTGACCCTGTTGCTATGGATGATGTCATGTTCATACCTTCTATGCCCACAGTGATTGGCTGAGAGGGAATGAGAGTTAAGATTGAATTTATGATAGAAACACTGTGGGAGATATCCATATCGTGTCGCTGTATTAAAGTAAAGAGTTTGTATATGCAATTAATGACAAGTGACACTGATTTAACATGAAAACAAGATACTGCAGGGTTTCCCACACATTCGTTCACAATTAACCTACAATAGCGCCACATAGGTCTATTAATTTTAAATTTTACAATGATTTGAATCGGAAAAAATATCCTCATTGAACAGCTGCACACCATGCACTCTCACTGTATTTCTCTCAACGGCGGACTATGCAGCAATAGTCAGACAGCGAAAACCAGGAAATTCACAATTTAGAAACAACAGCCGGCGAAATTGTAAAGTGCATGCGGAAGGAAAAAGGCGAGACGCGCAACTATACAGTAGCGGACCTGTGGAACAGAGGAGATGGGGCGAAGCGCATCATATAGGCCTACTCTAGTAGGAAATGAAGCCCAAACGTGACACCAACAGTAACTTTCAGTGCATCGTAAACCCAAAGCAACTGCAGGAAAAGGAACTTAATAAATATTTTTTTATATAAATATAATATATATAAATGTGTCTATACTTTCTAAATATAGCTTTACTAAGATCATTAATCCCTTACAGCTATTAAGGTACCTTTTGTAAAGCTCACTAGCATTACATCTCTCCAAAATGCCATCAAATGGTTGTCTGTGATTTAGTCCTCTCGAGGACTCCTAGCTTTTCATAGATTTAGGAGCTAGTTTTAGCGCTAAAATGCTTTGTGAATTACACTTATTTTAAAAAGTTAGAAGTCCTAAAATTAGGAGTGAAACGCCCCTTATTTTTGAGAGTTACTCCTAAATCAGCACGTTAGGAACTACTCTTAGCCTTAAAATGTTTTGTGAATACGGCCCCTGATAGCTAGCTTGAAAATCAAATATTCCAAAACTAATGTCGGACGAGTAACAGAATCATGGGGTTTGGTCAATTTAGCAAAAAAAAATTCTAAACACTTGAAAGTAACTCTGATCAAATACAACATATAATTTATATTCAATAATTATCATTCAAATGAAAGATAGAACCAGTTAGTTTAAAAAACAGTCTGGGGGTTAGAACACAGGACAATCAGGACCAGCTTGAACAGCCTGGGACTCAGAACACAGGACTAGACCCAGCTGTCATTTTCCATCTTTTGAGGTTTTGATTAATATTTTTTCTGCATTTGTTTTATTGGGATCATTCATTTAATAAAGACATATTACTTAGAGTCCATTGAAGTTAAAGGTCACTCTTCTGTCCCCCAGATACATACCTGCCAAACCATGCTCTTGCTGACACCCCTATAACCATTCAACCCCAAACACTAGCCCGCATTGTCTTTTGTCCTATTCAAACTACTCTCCTTGCTACCTCAAATATAATGGATTCATTAAAAGAGGGCACAGACACTGTCTCACTTTACCCCACAACATTTGTCTCACTTTACCCCACTGCCACAATTTGAGAAAAAACTACCTCTCTCAGCAATTCAGGCTAATCTTCAGTTTTCATCATCACATGGTTTCATATGTTGGTAGTTCATCAACATGTATGACAGAAGTTTTTCTACCTGAATCGATTTGCTTTGGCACAACAGTTGATTAAGTTGACAGCAGAAAAAGTTACTTTTCCATGCAAAAAAATATTTTTTGTGAAAAAAACATGCTTACAACATCACCATGAGGTCCTCTCATTCATGGCCACGGGGAAATGAGAGGGGCTTGAAAACATATATCTCACACGGCCAAAAATGTGTTTCGTTGCCTAGATACAGGGGGTGTCTCACATTACCCGATGTCTCAACTTCCTCCGTTCTCCCCTACACACCAAAGCCTAACCTGGAGTCAGAGTCTAAAAGGTGTTCTGACAGCTTGGACAAGTTGTGAATGTAGACACCACCACCATTGAGTATCATAAGGTGATAAAACAGATAGCTTTGTGGACTGGTAAGGAGAGCTCAGGCTGTGGCCCTGAAGGCTTCAGCTGGAGAATGCGAGAATGTGCTATTTTAAAGATGGAAGTAACTTGAGACACTGGGAAGTCTGTTGAATGGCCAAACATAACTCCAAGCAGCTATCTTGCTATGTGGAATAAGCCTTCTCCGTTGTAGCATTCGGAAGACACTAGAGTAGACTCTTTAAAAAAGGACTCAATGACATGTATTCTACACATTTTTTAAGTAATTTACTGATATTTTAAACAGAGCCTGTCCTGGAAATTCACTTTACACATAGTAAGTAACTTATAGAAATTTGGATCAATGTACTGTATCTGTTAAATTGATTCCTTGGTAAGACCAGTGACACAGTTTCTGCTAGCCTGTTTACTTGCTATGTAGCCAACACTGATGGAGGTCCAACCACAAATTGGTTGTGATTTGTTATACCCAGATTGTTGTTGTATTGCGTAAGAGCTCAGTTAGAACCTTTCTAGCTTGTGGACCTTCTTTACAGCTATTTTAAGCCCCAGGGCGTACGAACTGGGTTAATATAGGCCCCTGATCTTTGTAGGCACCGAACAATGTTATTTAAATAATAAAATAATAATCGACTCGCTTGTGATAGGGTGCTACGAATCATGATCCAGTAAAAAATTATTAACATTATTTGGGCCTAGGAAGATAAAGGGGCCTATCATGAGCCAGTACATTTTTTTTTTTTTTTAAATAGCACTGTTCGGGGCCTACCAAGATCAGCGGTCTATTGACCCATTAAAAAATATAAATCCCATTGTAGTGTAATTCTGTCTCCAAATTTTTCCAGAAAATAGTACTAAATAGCTCACATAGGACACAGTTGATTTAGCCTCTTAGTTTTACTCTGAAGTGCATCAGATTGATGCATTTTACTTAACATTTACATAACCTTAAAGATCTCCTATTATACTACTTTTCTGGTCTTAATTCCTCATTAATGACTCCTGTAGAGCAACCTGACACGAATCACAGCACAAAAAAACATGTAGATTTTCCGGAAGCTCTTCCTCTCATCTGGGTGCATTCAGCATTCCCTGTCAACACTAGGCTTCGTCCTTCTCCGCCCCATCCTGCAAACCCCACTCCGTTGTGATTGGTTACCTTCCTTCCGGAACACTTTCAGTGGCGCTCGGGCAGATTTGAGCAGGCAGGTGGGGGCATGGCCGGAGCGTGCCTGAGCACGTTGCAGCATTACCATACATGGAAAAATCCGGATTCTTTACGTAACAAATCCCGAAAATTTGAACAAGTGAATCGCGACCGGCTGCCCTAGTCTTTAGCGCTCTGCACAGCCACCCGAGACGGTCAGCAGGGAATACGTCTAAATGCATGTAAGTCATTACTTGACACTTTAATATGGTTAAACACGACTATAAATCATTATAACAATGTTTATAGGTCAAAAAAGTTGAAAAAGCATCATAGGTCCTCTTTAAATTGATTTAGCTTTTTATTATTATAAATATTGTGGTGTTATCTGGCTCAGCAAGGGACGGGTCACTAATAAATTCTGCGCTCTAGACATAGCTTTTACACAATTTTAATGTAAAAAAAACCTCTCAGCCCCAGGGCCTAATGGCAGGTTAATTATGCCACCAACTTTTATATGTCTACCATTTGTGTGTTACCAAAGCCTGATTCTGTTTTAAATTGTTTTAGAATGTGTGTAACTCCTAACCTAATCAAATAATACAGATGGAAAAAACAATGATTACAGCTAAATTTTAAATAATATTAATTTTTTTGTCGAAGGAAATGTTCTTCTTGTTTCCTTATTCTGTTAAAAATCTTGTAGCCCCTAATGAAAGTGAAGAAAGTAAAAAGACAGAGGCTACTAATGGGGGCGTGTCCAAACTTACAACCATTCAGAAGTGCAGGTTGAACTGGTGTAAAGTTTTACATTTTTACTAGCAAAGGTTTTATTGCACTTACTTACAGAAACTACAAGCATACGATAGGTCACATCAACTCTGGGCAATATAACTCTTCATGTTATCAAATTCAAAAAAGCTTAATTGGCATACCTATTGTAGAAAACAGTATTAGCAAAGCATACAAATAATAACAAATGAGAACATATACAAACACATAACAAATGATAAGGCATGTAAATGACTGTAAATCATAAAATAATGCAAACGGTAAGAATGAGAAAAAAAAAGTATTGATTAAGTGAGACCTGGAGTGGATTGCTCTCTGAGCTTCTGACTGTTAAATACATATTGTGCTGACAGGAAGCTACTCACTCTCCCTAGCAGGATCTGCAGCTTAAAGGGGTAGTTTGGAATTTTGGACATGGGACCTCATTTCCAAGTTAGCATGTGTGTTATTCATCATTGTAGACAGTTTTCAACCAATTTAATTCAGTGATTCTATTTGCAGAGGTCGCTGGTGCTACGCTAGCGCAAGTCAACGGTTGTTTATAGCCTGCTAATAAAACAGTCTTACCCACTCCACAGTACACCCGAGGCAAATCAATTATAACGCCAGACTATCAATGTGAACTAGCGGACTTTCCCAGTGTGAATAGACCCTTAAACTCCTGTGTTTTTAATTAATTTATTGCTTGGTCGTAGACCACTATGATTTGACCTTAAAGAGCACCTATTATGCTTTTTCAACTTTTATGACCTATAAACTTTGTTATAATGATTTATAGTCATGTTTAACCATAGCCTGGTTCTACCAGACCATCGTACTTCATTTCATTTGTACAGAAGGTCTGGAATCGCTCAATTGACAAACGTTAACTCACTTGAAGGCGGGTGTCCGTTGAAGTTTAAAACTATTGGATCTGCCCAGTGCCACTCTGGATCTGCCAACCAACCATGTCATGCGCCGGCTTCTGAGCCAATCCTTCTGTTCGCTGATTGGACCGGCAGAAATCTGTCCGGAGAAAACCTAAGAATATACCGCACACCCAGACTGACTACTGAAGGGAAATGAAAATTGAGCGGAAGTAGTAGGCGGGCGGTGCCAGGCTAGTTTAACCATACTAAAGTGTCAAATAATGACTTACATGCATTTAGACGTATTCCCTGCTAACCATCTGGGGTGGCTGTGCAGAGTGCTAAACACTAGGAACGCCGGTCGCGATTCACTTGTTCAAATTTCCGGGATTTATCTACGTAGATCAGTGGTTTTCAAACTGTGGGGCGCGCGTGGCAGGGGGGGGCGCGGATGAATATGTGAAAAAAATAAAAAAGATTTTTATTTATAAATAAATAAATAAATGATGCCCTCACATTTTTGCTAGCAAAATACGTGCCCTATCAACACCAGAATTTGCAACGGGTTATTTTTATTTTGACATATTCATTTTATTCAATTAATAAAATGTTTTCAGTTCAACTAAGCCTATGTTTAAAGTCCAAAGTTATGGTGTTAATAGAAACAACCTTGATAAAAGTTAAATAAATGCATGATGTTCTTAAATCAATGATTAACTGTCTTGAATAATCGTGATTACACAATGTCAATCAAGATAATCATAATTATGATTTTTTTCATAATCGAGCAGCCCTACCTTCTTGCAATTTCCATGGTTCAAATCAATTAGAAACAGTATTTAGTTGTTTTATTATTATTTATTATTAGTATTTGGACTTCATATCTACAGGTTCTTTATTGTTATTTTATCAGTCAGTGACCTCCATGGTAACACAGTGATTGACAGGCTGACTGAAATTATCTTTATCTGGAGAGAAACTCCCCTCTCCTTAACCCCACACCCCTCTTTGCCTTTACTGTTGCACATAGTCGCGGCCCCCAAAAAGTCGGTCCGCGTACTGACCCCCCAAAGGCCCATTCTGAGCCAGGAAAAACCCTGAATTCAGCAAAATTCTTGAGCTGCAGGTGTCGGCTCACTTTATTTTATTATTATAACTTGACAAACATGTTTATTATCATCATCATCATCATCATCATCATCTTCAACTGCTTATCCGGAGTCGGGTTGTGGGGGCAGCAGCTCAAGCAGGGGACTCCAAACTTCTCTTTCCTGGGCCACATTGTTGGCCATTAATGTTTATTAATGTTCATTATATTTTAAAGGTTGTTTAAAAATAAAATAGATAGTGTTGGAAAAAAAAACACACACACAATTGTGATAGCGCAACCCGATCTCACGCCGAGGCGTGAGATCCACGCCGAGGCGTGAGATCCAGACGCATGGACCGGCGGCTCTATTACACGCCTTGCCTGACCAGGGCGTATGAGTTAGACGCGCACCTCCGGTAGTCAAGATGGCGGCCGCGGTCGCGGACCTCCCGTAGTCAAAATGGCGGCCGCGGTTTTCCGTCAATGTTTTATCTATATTCTAACCTCTCCCTGTCCCCTTGCCCTAACCCTAACCACCGAGGGGGCTGCAGCTGCATGCTGGGAGAACATGTCGTGCTATTCCTGGGAGAACATGTCGGCCCCTGTTGGTGCTATTCCTCCGTTCATTTAGGGTGTATTCACACATGCCGTGTTTAGTTCGGTTGAAACGAACTCAGGTGCACTTCCGCCTTTGGTGCGCATCTTTCAGACATGTGTGAATACAGCAATCGCACTCGGGGGCGGACCAAACAAACGATCCGAGACCAAGCTGAAGAGGTGGTCTCGATGCGGTTCCATACGCACTCTGCTGCAGTTCGTTTGTGGTGTGAATTTGTCCGGACTCGATCCGACCCAATTGCAGGAAGCACTGTGCCTTTTCTTTTTTAATAAATCACCGTCAGCTTCACATTATGGGAAAGTGTTGCCGTTGTTGGGAAGATTAGTTGTGGTTTGACCGGGAGCCCGAGCAAATATATTACATTTGATAGACAGGACGTGTAAACATGCTGATGTGTTCAGCGATCAGATGAAGGAGAGGGGAGCGTCTCCCGCACAGTGCCAACAGGTTCACGCTGCGCATTGTATGAAGTGCGTGTTTTTATTTTGCTTCCCATGTTACGGGACCGTCAATACTATCCCCGTGTCAGTTTGGAGCAGAGCTGCGCCGAACTCACACAAAGCTGACACACGGCTATATCAGCTGTGTGTCAGCATGAGCCTATTTCCTCGCGAGCCGTGCGTCCAGCAGCAAAAATACAGTACATATTATGTTTCACATCGTAGGCTACAAGCCACATCATTGACACAGGCCTACATATTATAACCATATGAAACAACAATAATTTTATGTTTTTTTTAGAGGTGGGTATAGATTAATTTTTTTAATCTAGATTAATCTAGATTAATTTTGGAATTAATCTAGATTAATCTAGATTAAAATGTCTCATTTGAATTCATTCATAATATGTGTGTGCTCCCTAAATAATGACTCAAAGTAAGTCTGTGTGCTCCTAAATAATGACTCAAAGTAAGTCTGTGTGCTCCTAAATAATGACTCAAAGTAAGTCTGTGTGCTCCTAAATAATGACTCAAAGTAAGTCTGTGTGCTCCTAAATAATGACTCAAAGTAAGTCTTTGTGCTCCTAAATAATGACTCAAAGTAAGTCTTTGTGCTCCTAAATAATGACTCAAAGTAAGTCTTTGTGCTCCTAAATAATGACTCAAAGTAAGTCTTTGAGAACGTGTTTCTCAAGCCAGGTGGCGCATCAGACCAGGGGCTCATCTCCTGTTTCCAACATGCATCACAAACTGCTTGAGGAAGCTGTTCTACTATGATAATTGGTGATGAAAATAAATAATGTTCAACAAGATGTTACATAGTAACGCGTTACCGGCATCGGACCTCTTTTTTCAGCAACGAGTAATCTAACGCGTTACTATCTCCAAACCAGTAATCAGATTAAAGTTACTCATCAAGTCACTGTGCGTTACTTTTTCTGTAATTTTCCTTAGTGAAACATTTTACATAACTGCACAAATGACTGCGATTGCGATTTTATGTAAATAAATGTGCACGCATGTGTCTCTAAACGCTCCAACTGCTCCAACCGCTCCTCTCGTCTTTTTGGTAGCGCCCCTCTCTGACATGCAGCGTGTGTGTGTGCGCCTGTGTCTGTGTCTGTGTGTGTGTGTGTGCAGCAGCATTACGGCCGAACTGTGGCGCAAAACAAAGTTTTCCCCCCGATGAAATATAGCGTCTGCTAAGGGGATATTTAGGATTCGGGTACGGTGACGTTGAAGAGATAGAAGTGTTTAAAACTTGGAAACTTATAGTCATGTGGCGACCGGTGGCCACACACACCCACCCTGCGTTCCAATACCCGATTGTGTCGTGGGCAAGTGATGGAGAGAGAGAGCGGCGGGTGTGTGAGAGAATAAAGGCTCCTCAAGTGTCAACAACGGCCCCCGGCTATTATTATCTCCCCTGAGCCGAACAGGAGGTGGAATAAGAGATTAACGGCGATATTTTTTTTATCGCCGATAAGAGTCTTGCGTTAACGTAGCACGTTAACGCCGATAACGGCCCACCACTAGTTTTTTTATTTTATTTATAGGCTAGATGTAGGCCTATTTATTTATTATTTTTAACCCTATATCGTATCAGTTATATATTTCGCAGTTTTCACTTCGTGCTTCCTGCTTCTCTCCACCCCAGAATGTCTGTCCAATGAATGAATGACCTCAGATCACGTGTGGTTTTGCTTCGTAATGCTGCTTCACTTGCAAAAGGGGCAATATGAAAGTGGACCACACCAAAAGAAAAAAATCTAAACTCTATTTGGTCTGGACCAAAGCAAGTGAACTAGCGGACCTTCCCAGTGTGAATACACCCTTAGACCAGGGGTTCTCAACCTTCTGCAAGCTGGGCCCCCCCAAAGCTGGGTCATTGCAGTTGGGCCCCTCCCCCACCCCCCCACACACACACACCACCCTACACAGATAGATAGATAGATAGATAGATAGATAGATAGATAGATAGATAGATAGATAGATAGATAGATAGATAGATAGATAGATAGATAGATAGATAGATAGATAGATAGATAGATAGATAGATAGATAGATAGATAGATAATCTATTATTGTTATTATCAAGGGCTAGGCCAGTGGCGCACCTTTGAGTTGAACATTGGGTTTAGGGTTGGGGTCCGGAAATTTCTTATATTTTAACGTTAAATTCTGGTGCACTTTAAAAGCTAATTATGAGATTGTATCAATGAGACACTGAGGAAATGTTTTTTTTTTTTAAATCTCCTTAGAAGAGAAGAAAATAGTAGCCTAAATAGAACATACACAGAATACATTCTACAATAGGTATACCTGTTATGAAAAAGCTTCACAAAACAAAGTCTATGATCAATGGGAAACACTGCTGTCTGACAACCCAGTTCAGAGAATGTTTCAACTATTGAGTCTTGGATTTGGAAAGTGGCCAGATTTAGCTCAAAATGCTACCTGCGATTAATGTGCTGTGCAGCCTGAACGCGGAGTTGTGTGTCTCAGTGGCGATTCCAGGAAATTTTGACTGGGGGTGGCCAAGGTGGGCCACAGAGCTAGAGTGGGGTGGCCATCGCATCCCTGAATGAATAGTATGTGATATGCTGTACAACCAATTCAAAGATGATTTATAATCCCAAATGCCCGAATCATGTTAGTATCCATTGTAATGTTTGTCAGAAAACTAAACCCCTGAAGGGGGGTCTGGGGGCATCCCCCCCCCCCCCCCCCCAGAAGATTTTTGTTGTGTTATAACATGTAATCTAAGCATTCTGGTGCATTCTGGCGAAGATAATAAAGGAAAAAGTCAATATTTATTTCAGTTCAGATGAATAGTAAAATTAGCAAGACAACATAACTTGCTAGCAGCCAGATGCCTAACAACTGGACAGAGGGACGGATGACCACTAGCTTTTGACCAAATATCTTTCTAAAAAAATAAACCTTTATTTATGAAATTCTGCCCAAAGAACATGTTACACTTGCTAACTACAAACTTAAATTTTTTTATTCAGATTTCAAAAATCTGCTGGGACACGTGCCCATACACATGCATGGGTGGCACGCATGTCACAAGCACACTTATGCTGTTTTCAAGACCTTTGCTGACCAGAGACCAGTTCTAGTGGCCACAGTCCTACCATTAATTTAGTACTTGAAAATTGCAAACTGATCTCATATCAGTGGATTGGAGTGTTTGTGTGATGAACTTGGCAACTACCTATCAAAAAAAGTTAAGAAAGAAAAAAAATACATATCATCTCTGAACTAGGCTACATATCAGGAAAAAAATTGAAATTACAAAAAAAAAAAAAAAAAAAACTTTTTTTTTTTTTTTTTTTTTTTCATCCCCCTCGCGCCCCCCCCGGTAGAGAGCCCCACCGGTTGAGAACCACTGATTTAGACTATTCCTCCGTTCATTTGGACGGCGGGAGGTGCGCGTCTAACTCATACGCCCTGGTCAGGCAAGGCGTGTAATAGAGCCGCCGGTCCATGCGTCTGGATCTCACGCCTCGGCGTGATACCAGGTTGGATAGCGCGATACCACAAAAGAGTGATATTTTTGCTTATGGTAATGTCACAAATACCCAAAATGTAAGAACTGGTCGATAATGTAACAAAATACTGAGCCCAAAAACGTAATAACTTTTTGCCCAAAATGTAGCAATTTATGACATATTGGGCCACTTTGAGCCTTGTATTACATTGTAACTATTGAAAAAATGCTTTTATTGAAACTATACTCAACAATTATTCCTTTATACCATAAATGATTGACTCAATCTATAATGTAATACAAGTATTACACTATTAGGAGAAAAATATTAAACTTTCTTCATAATGTAACAACTGACCAAAAATGTCATTTGTAAAACATTTTGGGAAAAAAGTTTTTACGTTTTGTTACATTATCAACCAGTTGTAACAGTATGGGTTTTGTTTAATTTTTTGAATTACATTTTGGGTTGCTCTTACAGGGCACTTTTTTAGTGTATAGAAAAAGTCCAGACAGTGGGTCACATTTGGTCAGCCTAATAAAGTCAGTGATGATCACTCTAAGTTAAAAAGCAAAATATAAAATAAAGAGCTCTCTCTGCCTGTTACTCTGTCTTCACTCCACAGTACTGCTGGCAATCAGGCACAATCTGCTTGCAGAGGGATATTGGGATATTTTTAGAAGGTCAACCTCACTAACTTGGTGTAAAAGGGGTATCAATAACCCCGCTGCTTTAGCAGGGGTCATTGAGGGTTGTCTCAGAATGATCAGAATATTTTTTTAAAGAATACAAAAACATTTTTTATGTTATTGATAACATTTAAACAATAATGCCAACAGTTTCCATTTCCATTTTATTTTTGTAAATGAAAAAATAAAAAAATCTTAAGAGTTTTTGCTTGGGACAGTTATCCAGAACAACATTTTGACACACAGAGCTCAACAAATCCTTATTTATATGAATTCACTGTAACATAATCATACTTGTTGTCAATCCACCACAGCAGCTTACTGCTTCCTACTGCCACAACAGTTTGACGACTGGCCACAAGATGTTGATGAAAAGTTTTCCATTCTGTACTCTGTGCTGAAGACACAGTTTGGTCAGTATTATGCCATCTATGAATACACTGAATGAAATATATGAATACAACTTACTGGGCCTCAAAGAGCTATACACTGAAGTAAGGGGATGTGTGATACTCATCATCTATGATTAAATCTTAATAGTTGTTTTAAAGATGTGTGAAATAACAATATCGAGTAGGACTACATTAGCCTGGTCCTTCCAGACCATTGTACTTCATTTCATTTGTACAGAAGGTCTGGAATCGCTCAATTGACAAACGTTAACTCACTTGAAGACGGGTGTCTGTTGAAGTTTAAAACTATTGGATCTGCCCAGTGCCATTCTGGGTCTGCCAACCAATCGCATAATGTTTGGTTGTGACGTATTTCATGCGCCGGCTTATTTTTTTTGCTGATTGTCTGTTGGCTGGAGAAAACCCACTAATATGCCGCACACCCAGACTGACTACTGAAGGGAAATGAAAATTGAGCGGAAATATGTATGCGGGCGGTGCAAGGCCCACGTCACTAATTCAAAAAAAATCTTAGTAGGAGTAAATGTCTGTTTGATTGTATAAGATTCAGATTATTATTATTATTACATCACATTTACTCAAATTGCAGTACAAGTTAGTAGATCATAAATTATCTTGACCATAAGAAAAATGTGGTATACAAACTAGTTACTCAATATTGAATAATTAATAAAGTAATGATAAATTGAAAGAATTACACATTAAATTTCTTTTTTTAAAGTTTCATAGCACTGCTGCCTTTATTTCAAGTCACTTTTAATGACAGTGGAGTGAGCATGGGTCATAACTCATAAAAGTGAAGAGACTGATTTAATGGCAGCAGCTAGGTTTACCTCAGCAGCGTTTTGCTTCCAAATATGTTCCTTAAAGAAGGAATCACAACCCAAAAAAAAGAGCAAAACGATGGACAGACTTCCTCTGTGGTTGCTCAAATGGATTATTCACTTTGATGCTGCATAATAAGCTCATAAATGCCTAGCAAGCTCCCTAGCAGAATAGCTTTGTAAAGTTATAACATACCCCACCATAATTCTAGCCTGGTCCTACTAGACCATCATACTTCATTTCATTTGTACAGAAGGTCTGGAACTGCTCTATTGACAAAAGTTAATTCACTTGGAGGCGGGTGTCTGTTGAAGTTTAAAACTATTGGATCTGCCCAGTGCCACTCTGGATCTGCCAACTAATCGCATAACGTTTGGTCGTGATGCATGTCATGAACTGGCTTCTGACTTCAACTGAAACTGGCGTGCGATTTCGACGTCATCGTTCTCAGCCACTCGCTCTGTTCGCTGATTGGACCGGCAGAAAACTGCCTGAGCAGGAATACATGAAACCACCGCAGCCCCAGACTGACTACTGAAGTTAAATGAAAATTGAGCGGAAGTAGGTAGGTAAGGGCGGTGCCAGGATACCATAATTCAATTTGGCTGTCTCTTTGCTATGCCTCTGAGGAAATAAATAAAATGGCATTAATTTGGTGTTCTACACCAGAATCAATAGACAAATGTGTGTGTTTTCATATATTTGGTCACACGCCCACATTCTGGGGGACTGTTAATTTGTGCCAGAAAGCTGACGTTCTGTTGATGTCGCGTTGGGACAGGGGCATGTTTACCACTGTGTTACATCATCCTTTCTTTAAACAAGTACGAGTAAGTGTTTGGAAACTGAGGAGATTCATTGTTTCAAAATTATTTCCCATTCTTGCTTGAATTACAACTTCAGTTGTTCAACGTTCCGGGGTCTCCATTCTAATTTGTTGTGCTTTATAATGCACCATACATTTCCTGTCTCCATTTTCATGGGAGACAGGTATGGACTGCACACAGGCCAGTCTAGTAACCGCACTGTTCCTACGAAGCCAAGCTGTTGACGTGCAGAATGTGGCTTGGTATTGGCTTGCTGTAATAAGCAGGGACGTCCCTGAAATAGATGTTGTCTGGATGGCAGCATATTGTTCCAAAACCTGTATGTACCTTTCAGCATTAATGGTGCATTCATAGATGTGTAGGTTACCCATGCCATGGGCACTAACCCACCCTTCTCTCTTCCGGATTTTCTAAATCTTTTAATTATATTATGGATCATAACTGAGGGTCACCCCTCAATTGATCTCTCAAGTATTTTCCTCTGTCCATTATTTTTTGTAATGACTGGACCTTTATGGGATGGCCCTATCCAATCAGTATAATATCACCTCTTACCAGTTAACATGTTACGAGATTAACATTCCAAGCAGGTGTTTGTTTTTTATCATTCTATAGCTTTCCCAGTCTATTGCTGCCCCTGTCCCAACTCAACAGTTTTAGATGAGCATTTATATACTGTACATGTACATGTGGAAAATAAAACGTTTTACTTCTGGCCCCCACTGCAACAGTACAATGTTGACTTCTGCTAATGCAACATCTGCCATAATCGCCTTATAGTGACTGCACTGATCTTCAGCTCAATAAGGTAACATATTAACTTTAGCTAAGTACCCCATACAACCCAACCTCAAAAATATTCATCTCCGTGTCAAACAGCTGATCACATAGAAGTCAAAAAGAAATTATAAAATAAAGCTTTCTCTGCCCTCTCTATCTGTCTGCCTGTCTTTCTCTCTACACTGTACACTCAGTCACTTCGACAGCATCGGCAAAAAAAGAAAAGAAAGAAAAACATCCGATGGCATTGGCTAATAAAACAACTATTGACAATCATGCCATAAATCGCCGATGGAAAATTCCATAGCCAATTGGCACAACCCCTAAAACACACACATTCTCCCACGTTTAATGTTCAAGTTATTGCATGACTGGGAGTGAGAGCACAGTGACTAAAAAGGGATATATTTTCTACTATAGGCTAGCATATTACTTGTTGATATTCCTTACCTAATAACACCTAGATCAGGGGTAGGCAACTAGCGGCCAGTGGGCATTAAAGGTGAAGTAAGCGATGTATTTATGTTAATATAAGTGTTAAATCGCTCTATATTCATACAGTGATCACTTATATAGTGATTCATAAAGCCGATCTCTCAGTCACTGCATGTAATTGGCAAATAAACTTTTCGGGGATCCCACTACTAATAACCAATCAGAAGAGAGAACGCTACAAACCAGCACCTGTCTCACAGCCGGTGCACATGCAGAGCGACAGAGGGGTGAATGTGTATGCGCCTACAATGGCGGAGCAGGTACAAATCCTTCCCAATATCTGTTTTGATGGTTTTTATCATGTTTTATCTAGGGTTGTCAAAATTAACGCGTTGACGCAGGGTGATTAATTTCTGGAATTAACGCGTTATTTTTTTTTAACGCAATTAACGCATGTGCAGAATGATCCGCCGCGTGCATCCCACCCGCTCTGTACTACAGTCACTCTAACGTTGTGGCTGACCCAGGATCAGTAGCTGCGCGCGGCCAAACATAGCAGCACGCTAGTCTGTGTTTTAAACTGCTAACCACCGATCTATAACTGCTGCTAACGGCCACATCTGTGTCACGGGCGGCAGTTGCTCTAGGAAGCAACAGGAGAAACATTCTGCTCCAAAACCATGGATTCACCAAATAAATCCCATTCTATAGCCTATCCTATCTCAAAGACATAGGAATAGAGACAGCCAAATTGAAGTATGGTGTGGTAGCATATGTTTTAGTTGATTATAATTTATTTGCAGTATTTACACCATTTGGATTTTCAATTAATTAAAAAAAATACATTTAAATGTATATATTCACCTTCTGTCCTTTATCTTTCCATTCATACAACAATATACAGAGAAAATGGTAATTTTTCGGGCCTATTTCGAATGGTAGAATTAATCGTGATTAATCCACAGAATCCTGTGATTAATCTGCTTAAAAATTGTAATCGTTTGACAGCCCTAGGTTTATCACATTTATGGACCTGAGATGATGCTAGATAACTCACTGATTGAAGACCGCAGTGCATGAATGTGGTGACGTGGGGACAGGAAGTTAGCTAAACTGACCATTCCACTAACTGAACCTTTAATTATCCCGTCAGAAATAATATCTGGACCGCCAGATTATTCTGATTATTTAATTTGTTTCAATATGGAACCGACAGTCCCAAATATAAATAATCTAACCCCTGAAGATATAGTATAGGCTACTTTTAGTCATGTTGTGAGTGAATGAAAGACATATTGAGGCCACTTTAAAACATGTATTCCATGGATCAGTGTTCAGGTGAAAGGTAGCCGGTGTGTGTAAGGCTATTATAAAAATAATTTAAAAAATAAAACAGCAGTATCTCAAACTTATTTTAAGCCTACTTGCAACGGCGCCACATGTATGAACAATAATATAGATGAAATCAACACAAACATGTCGGCGCATAGACGTAACCAACAACTCCAGCTTCATGTGAATGATTGCAGCATTTAAACCATCCGCTTAAGGCTCATGTATGCTCTACGTTAGATACGCATACGGATATGGACGGAGCCTTCTGTCTGTACATTTCCCCTGTATTTCTACATGTATCCTGTAAGCTTGCAGATGCGTAACAAACGGACAGAACGTTGCAGTACCACTGAAAATCGCTGGGGGAGCGTAGCCAACAGTTCACTTTCACTTTTAACCAGACTGTACATACATTTAAAAATACAAACAAAACACAAATAATACTTTAGAAAATGGCTTTACTTTTGAGGAGAGGTTTGTGTGAGTTGGTACGAGATTACATACACATCTATCTATGATGTTACAAGGCTGGGTCACAGGGACAGACACCTACAACAGAGCAGCATTAGCGGGGATCAGAAGGGGAAGAATGTCAGCTAGACAGCAGCAAAAGTGAAGTGCCGGAGGTCCGTGCGAGACTAGTTTGTTTGACATGTCGTGATTTATGTCCTCCAGTTTAGCCTCTTCCATTGCTACTAGGGATGTCCATGGTTAACTGGTTAACCGTTAAGAAGATCTTTAACCGGTTAATACTAAAGGTTAAACGGTTAAAACAAATTGTATCATCTTAATTTCTCTGAAATCCGGACTCTTATTTTGATATCGCTAAACCGGATGTAAGAATGCCAACTGTCGGTAAAGAATGAAAAGAGTCGTGTAGGCTACTCTCAACTTTATAATAGGTCCATGGTACGCTCCCAGAAAGATAGCCAGTCACAACAAGATAGTCACAACTTATGGTCATAACACTCCCCTGTCATGTGTTTGCATAATTTAAGCAACAGCGTGGGCTCCCGCTAGCTTAACATAGCGCTAGCATTAGCCTTCTTGAGGTGGATGCTGTCCTGCATCTATCACCGTCTCAGTGAGTGTGAGAGAGTGACAGACAGGCAGTGAGTGCCCCTGCACAGACACAAGGAGGTCTGCCATGCTTGTGTGTGAGGATCAATAGTGAAAATCCGTCATAAACAAAAGCGTAAAGTACCGTTATGCAGTACTGATAACGTCAGAGCTTATCAATACTACGGTCTTTCAAAATGTTGCCCCGTGCTCAGCACTACTTACCATCGGGTTTTGGTAGGCTACCCATCCCCTAAGCCTGTGTGTCTCTCTCTGTGTGTGTGTGTGTGTGTGTGTGTGTGTGTGTGTGTAAATGTCCCTTTTCAGTCACTTATTTCACTTTCTGCTCCTACATTCGCATACTAGACCTCTTCTCACAACAGACAAGGTGCCGTGTGAATGTCAAAATGTGTGTTAAATTAATATGCAGGTCCTTGGAACAAAAAAAGGTCAGGAGCCCTGCTATAATGTTTCATGTATTTCACTATAAATAGGCTACATTAAATCTTAACGGTTAACCGGTTAATAACCCTTAATTCTTGTGGTTAACCGGTTAAAGAAAAAAATCTAGATGGCCATCCCTAATCGCTACGGTAGTATATCGCTTAAGCTGTTTCTTCAATGGACCTATTATAAAAGGTTTTTATTAGGGCTGTCAAACGATTAATTTTTTTTTATCAGATTAATCACAGGGTGCTGTGGATTAATCATGATTAATTCTACCATTCCAAATATGCCTGAAAAATTCTAATTTTCTCTGTATATTGTTGTATGAATGGAAAGATGAATGACAGAAGGTGGATATGTACATTTAAAATTTGTCTTTTTATTAATTGAAAATCCAAATTGTGTTAATACTGAAAATCAATTAAAATCACACCATAATTCAATTTGTCTGTCTCTTTGCTATGTCTTTGAGCAAATATAGGCTATATAATGGCCTTTATTTGGTGAATCCATAGGTTGTGCAATCTTGAATACAACTTGATTGCAGTCGGCGTTGTGTGTGTGTGTGTGTGTGTGTGTGTGTGTGTGTGTGTGTGTGTGTGTGTGTGTGTGTGTGTGTGTGTGTGTGTGTGTGTGTGTGTGTGTGTGTGTGTGTGTGTGTGTGTGTGTGTGTGTGTGTGTGTGTGTGTGTGTGTGTGTGTGTGTGTGTGTGTGTGTGTGTGTGTGCGCAAGCGCAACCACTTTCCAGGGGACTGTTCATTTGTGCCAGAAAGCCGACGTTATGTTGATGTCTAATAGGACTGGGCGATATGGACCACATCTTATATCACAGTATAGGTAATTTTTAATCACATTAGATTATTTTCATCTTTAGCTTGGAATTTAAATTTCCATACAAAAGAGAAACTGGTGCAAAATACCACATCAGTCTTGCTTTAGTCAGTCAGTGCAAAATAAAAATGACAGCATCAACCAAATGTGTAGCCTACATTTTCCAATTGATAGTAGCCTATATCAAAATAATGAAAGACTTGAATTTTCCTCCAATATTTGCTCATCTTCATTTAAAAAAGATGTTAAAATTAACTAGTGTGCAAATGTCTGGTAATACTGTTTGACATGTTTTAAAGTTACATAAACCAGCCTTGCTGGCTGTCTCCACCAATAACAGCACGGGGGTTAAGCCCTGAATAGATGCTAAAGATGTCATTGTTAGCCAGCTAGCTCACGAGAGCTAACCCATGTAGTTTGCGGCTTAAAACCAGCCAACTCTGCGTCACGGCAACAGCACGCTGTAGCGCCGCACACAGCGGCAAGTTTCCTTTGCCTGTTAACATTTTTGACCGTTAAAACCAGCTGCTCTGCCACCGTGACATGGAGTTTGTTCGTAAACTGTAAAGTGACGGCGCACCGGAGCTAAACAGCTAGGGCTAACAGATGAGGCTTCTTCTGTTGAGGGTAGAGAAGCTGTATTGCAGCCCAGAACTCTGCTGCACAGCCCCCATGTGGCGCGGCGGTGTTACTGTAGTGTAACTGTAGGGACTCGGAGGGACAGCTGCCTCCCGCGACATGAACTTTTTTTCTCCGCGGTATAAATGGTATGGCCAAATCTCTCCCGGTAGATACGTCCACGGTATGATACCGTCATACCGCCCAGCCCTAATGTCTAATCACACACACCTCTGAAAACTACAGACGTTTGTGTCCGTGTGGGCTCTTCAGATTAAGCTGCTTTAAGTGGCCAAATATATTGGCTATAATAGCTACATTGGACATTGGATTTTTGCCATCCAAAAGGGCAAGGTGGTCAGATGCTGTGCTGATCTTGCACAATGTAAGGAATGCCTTATCAATATTTATTCATTTAGGCTATATTTCGCTACTCCACCTTAAATCAGCTCAGCCAGCTCAGGATAGTTTAGTTTCAGTTTCGTTTTCATCTCAGTTTCAAACAGCTGTTTGCATCAGCTGATTGGCTCCCGATAGTGGGAGTCAGTCTAAAGCCCCTATCTCACTGGGCTGCGACTGTTTGCGACAAGTTGGAGACTGCATTCGCGAGGGAGTCTCTAAACTGTCTCCAAATGTTCGCGGAGGTCTCAATTTCCTCTCGTGAGTCGCAGAGCCACGCAGTCCTGTCGCTTGAATTTTGAACATGTTCAAAAAAAGTGTGTTACACAAATCTACAGGGTTCTCAACTTTTGGAAATTGTTTAGAGTGAGACAGAAGCGGATTTCCCATGCGAGCGCGCGAAGCGCGCGAGCAAAATTTTATTGTGTTTATTTATTAATTTAAAGCATAATAATGGTTTTTAACACAAGTTCAGTTCAATATAATTTCTTTGTTTTAGTTAAAATATAGCCTATTGTAGTAATTTTATGATGAAAGTATAACTGGATTAATACCAAATGCCAGACTAGTGAGATGGGTGTAGGCCTAGGGTAGTTCTTCGGGGTAGTTATTTCAGTAAAACTCTTAGTTCAGTTCAGCAAATATGGATACTGGATATTACTGATGCTCGCTGTTGTAGCTTCGAGTGGCAGATTTTGAGGCCTTCAGGATAGGGGTTTTCTGGCTCCCACTTGAAGCACTGTGGCTCCACACCAGCCATTTAGACCATCATAATGGAGGACAATGTTCCTTCTAGGGCTAGTCTGTTTCTGGTGCTGGTGAAGACCAACCATGGCGAAGACTCTTTCGGCGTCCGCATTTGAATGTGGGAGCACTAAAACCAACTTGGCCCCTCAACTAGTAGGTGAAAAATCGAAAAGCAAGTGCAAAACAAAAGCATTATTAGCTATGTCTTATGGGCTTCATGAGGGGCCTCTAAGGCCCCCACACACATACAGGAATAAACTTTCTACATGTAAATTATATACTGTTCATAAAAAGTAGCTTTCCACCCTGTATCTGTTGCAATGGGCCCCTCCATCATATAACATGGGTCTGCAGACCAATCTTCTGAAATGTTTTTACAGTTGCAGAGTAAAGAGTGCTGCCTGTTTAAGAAAAATAATGTTCCTTCTGCAGCTCAAGATTTGATTTAAATCTAAATTTTCCAGATTGATTTTTCAGATTGATGCATTTTACTTTAAAACTGTACCAATTTTCTTCCAGGGGGGCATGCCCCCGGACCCCCCAACAAGGTACAGGATATCTCCCACAGTATCCCAAAATCCTGTGGGAAACACTGACTCCCTTAATATGTTTATGCCAGTAAACGTATGTATCTTTGCGGAAAAGTCAATGTAACTGACTGGATAGGGAGGGGGGCGGGGGGGCTTTAAGAGTCTGGGCCTATTATCTCATAATCCGTCTATGAACCAACTAGTTTCCACAATCTTTTTTATTTTTGCGGGGAGCATGCACAAGCATTATTCATAGAAAAAAATAAAAAATAAATCCACACAGGGCCCCGAGATCGTTAGGACCGCCCCCCTGCACGCTTGTCGTGTAGCCTGACGAAACGCTGCGCCTTCTCTCTGCCCGCTCGGCTCTCGCAGAATGCATTAGTGGGCGCAACAAACGCCACGGCCCGTGTGAAACGGCCTTAACTACTGAACGAAGGAAATCAAATTAGTTTTTCCCCAAAAAAACGAATGAGTTTTTCCCCCAAAAAACGGGACAAATTGTGTCCCGGGAGAGATTTTTCCTTCCTCGGGACAGCTGGTGAAAAAAGAGAACAATTTCGGGAAAAACGGGACGGGTGGCAACCATAGATAGTATAAATAAGGTGGCAACACTAGGTGATGGTGGTGAAGGCCAGGATTTATCGAAGCTATAGGCTATATATAAAAAAAATTGTTTGGCAGAGTTATAATTTGCGTGAGAAATGCAAGGTGTGGCGCGGAGCGTGTGAATTGCCTGAAATGCGTGTGTCTCACTCTCATTGCGTGAGGGTTGAGAACCCTGAATCTAGTCTCAAAATAGTCTCAGAGTGGTCACATGTGTCTCAAAGGCGTTGCAAACCCTTCTCAATTTAGTTTCCGCGAGTCAGAAAGTGCGAGAAATGTGAGACAACTTTGCGAGGGTTTGGCAACATATGAAACTAAATTGTGACTGATTTGAGACAAAAATGAGACTGACATTCCATTCGTGCGACGCTCGCCAGACGTTCGCAAGACATAAATGCGACCTCCCGGCAAGTGTTGGCCAGGACTTTCGCAAACGTGTCGTGAGGAACCAGCTCAGTGAGACTGCAAGTGAAAATGTTCGCAAATGTGCATATTTTCTCGCAATTTTGTGTCTCCAACTTAGGGCTGGGCGATTAATTGAAATTCAATTTCGATTACGATTTTGGCTTCCCTCGATCATGAAAACAAGATAATCGTAATAAAACTATTGTGTCGCACGCCGTGTCTTGTGTGGTAAATGCAGCGAACCCTTCTGTGTGCGCTCTACCCCGCCTGAACACTTTCGCTTTCAGCGATTGCAATGCAATGGTTTATTCAGCATAAAGTTAAAGTAGCCTACTCGCCCAAGACTGATGTTATATCGAAACACAAACGCCTTGCGCGAACAAAATAGCAAGTTGCCAGTTGAAACTCAGTGGCAGTGGGTAACGGTGTCATTCACAGTGCCACCTCGCCAGTGTGAGCCGCCGCACAGAAAAGCCCTGTGGCTTTACGGCTAAAATGAACCGGGGATATCCTGCCCGTTAACGTTGTTGATGTGGAAGGCTTCCGCGATCGAATTGCATTTCTTGAGCCTGGATACACAGAGCCATGTCGCCAAACTGACAGCGCGACAAGAGAAAATATACAGTGGTCCGCCTCCCTCCGTTAGTTTCACTCTACAGCCGAACAAATTACAATAACCACCACGGACATCGTTTAAATAAAGCCTCTTGTTTTTATGATCATTAGGGCTTTGATGCAGATTCTGAAGTCTGAATATTACGTTGGCAGCTGCTGTGCAGTTTTTTCAACTCAACCTGCACTGTAAAAAAAAGGCAATGAGTTAGTTGATCTTTTTGTAGATTCATACCTCCTCAACGTGCAAATAAATGAGTTGTTCACAATCACATCCCTAGTAAAATATTAATTTTACTCTTAGATTGGAAGGTTTCACTGTTTATTTATTTAGCGTGGCTTTTTAGTTGTAGGCTATGTTTGAGGAGGACATTTGGGAGTTTAATTTATGCAATGTTGAAAGAATTTACAGAATTTTCATTTTGGGGCATCCCTACAGTGAATAATCGTCTTTAATAATCGTGATTACAATATCAATCAAAATAATCGTGATTATCATTTTTGCCATAATCGAGCAGCCCTAAAACTTGTCGCACACTGTCGCAGCCCAGTGAGATAGGGGCTTAAAGCCAGTGATGATCACAAACAAAATGATTAAACAAAGCTATCTCTTCCTCTCTTCCTCCCCCTGTGTGCATATCTTTCTCTCTACATTGCACATTGAGTCTAGCCTGGCATTCCCAGACCTGCCACTAGGCGCAGGCAAATTAAATTTGCTGCGCGTGTTGGTCTGGAGACGCTCCGTTGAAGCTTATCAAGACTACCAGAAATCTGGTATAACGTTTCAATTGGTTCTATCTAATATGGGCGCGCCAGAGCCCTTTATATGGTGCTCTGGGGAGGACGTAACCGGATGACGACAGTGACGTGCATGCGACGTCGAAGCTGTGATAGTAAACATCAAAGATGGCTGCGGATATGTTGTGTGAGTTTGAGACTGCTTTGGCCTCGACCCTTAACGAATTGGAAGACGGGACTCATAGCTTTCACTAGCAAGTAAGTGGAATGTTCTGTTTTGCCGACCGACAACGGCAAACGTTTAATTGAACAGTTTAACAGCTGTTCGCTAAACGAACGGGGCTTACGTCACTTGTGCATCGCTCTGATTGGTTGTAGTGCTATCCAACTGCGTGCAGTGGCATTTGACATGCACGAGTAGGAGCCGCCCCTAGAGTTGGAAATTACTATTGATCGTCGCCAGACCCTCTATCGTTCAAGATATCAGGGTCAGGATTTCCAGGCTACATTGAGTCACCATGCTTAAAGGAAACAGGATTATAACCTCATTTAGTTTTTGAATATTTTAATTTTTTATTTTAAAGGTCTCATATTATACACTTTTCTGTTCTATTATACACCATATGATATGGTCTTAGTGGTCCCTAATACGTTTTTCTTTCATTGTTTGCTGAAAAAAAAGTTCAGATCATTTATTGTAGTATGCCTCTATACCCTGATGTTCAGCTAATCTCACAATGGCCTATTTTTTAAACCGAGCCGCAGCTCCTCTCGTAAATATACAATCTATGAGCTCCCCCCGCCCCCTGTCCGGAAGCGAAGCCATACGCCTCACCCTCTGTCTGTTTGTAAACAATGATGACGTACTTGCCTGTTAGCACGGTTAGGTTTAGCCTACCCGTGAGAAGAACCATGTCTAGTGCTAGTAACGCAGTAACGCAGGAGCTCAGCCGCACTTTGAACAGTTTGACATGACCGATCCTTGTCTACATGAAAGACTATGTTCATACAGATGCACTGAAAGCCACAAGCTAATGGAAACGGCATGTTACACACAATAAAAATGCAGCATAAGATGGTGGCTACTGCAAAGCTAGCTCGGGAGCTAGCTGCTAAAAAAATCACTAAAATCAGTGAAAACAATAGTTTCAAAGTTGACTTCTACACTAATAGCTTCCAATCCTTTGTCCTGTTAAGACGAGACACGGCAGGCAAAAACATCGTTTTTTTTTAGCACTGGTCAATTTTGAGATTTGTGTCTATTTAGCTTCCATAACATACATGTCTTCTTTCAAACAAGTATGGATAAAAGGTCCAAAATATACGTTTTAGGTGTTTATTTTACTAAACCTTGACTGCTTGCGTCTGTATTTTGCTCCTAAGTTCGTCAAAAGTGAGCATTCTAGCGTAACATACAGCACCGCGACCGCTGTATGAATCATAATAACCATGGTACTGTTGGAAAGCTCTGAATCGTTATTGGAACAACGTTATTGGATCCAAATATGGTAATTTCCTTTGTATCAATAACCAATCGTGAAAGTGTGAGGAGGGATTCAATGCTAGGAACGCGACCTCATTGGCTAATGCACATTTCTGACGATGTGATTCGCTAAAAGGCATCACGTGATGCTAGCCGCGGGTAGCTCGAAAATCACAAAATCAAATGGAAAAACTTCGAAAATATGCCAAACCAACAAAAAAAAAATACTTAATCAATTGGCTACGGACATTACATGATCGCCATTTGAATGGGAAAAGTGTTAAAGACGTGTAAATCACGCTGATCACGTCGGAGAGACATAGACTGTCAGAGGATCAGAGGGGAGATGCTGGGGAGAGAGAGCGTCTGTGCCAACTCCAGAGCAGGTTGACAGACAGTGGCTAATAATGAATTAATCACGTTTAAATTAGCATGTGGATGTAAATGTTACTATGCTATGGTTTATATATGTTAAGCAGTGGTAGGCCTATATGGCATTGAGGGGTGTAGGGCCTAATTCAATAAATTACTCTAGCTATAATCAGTGATTATCAGCAGAATTCACGTTTTTATCTTTAACGGCCGTTTTCTCAAAATGAGCTTTTTGACCACTGACATCAACCAAACTTTCCATAATCATTCATAGCACTATTTTAAAGGTTTTTACACAAGGATGTGTTAATATATTGTTAATTGATGATACATTTTCCTCCTAAAAATATGCCTAAAATGCATAACTAAGACATGTACATAGTATATAAAATGAAAAAAGGCTGTATCCAAAATCTGTTGAGTAAAGACTTAAGAAGCTAATTTGTGCTTAAAGTAAAATAGAGATTTTAACTTTGGCTTTATCCAACATCTCGATTTTTTTCTCGAAAAATGACCCAAATGTATGCATAATTGGTTAAATATTGCCATATTTGCATATTTAATAAAATATTAAAGAAAAACATGTAATACAAAAAATAATTGTGTTAGTGTTAGTAATCAACTGGCAAAGTTTCATGATGATATCTATAAATTAAAAAAAAATCCCTATTCACCTGGGGTGTCTCGCCTTAAAAACGAGGCATTACTAGACTGGTGTGGGGAATATAAATGGTATTATGAGCAAAAACTGAATGCTTGTCCCAAAGCTAATAGCTATACACCAGTCAGGCAAAAATACCAATAAAAACATTTCTTTCAGTTTCACCCTTTGAAAAAAAGCACAAGTAGCTTCCTATCCGTTGTGTTATTAAAAACGAGGCATTAATAGACTGCTGTGGTTAAGATAAATTAGTGGATTATGCAACATTCAGCATGCTTTGCTGTAATACAGGCATCTTGTCGCTTAGCGACAAGCAAACAACATGGGGGTGAAGGAATATTTTTCCAGAGGATCTCGGGGTCGTGGACCAATAAGAAATAGGGGGTGGGCTGCACAGTGGAAGTTTCTGGCTTTCCAGTTTTTGACGTCAGAAACGGGGAGAATTCTGACTGGAGTATATTGGGGGGAGGGGTGGAGGGTTTCAGAAAGGGGGAGAGTGAGAAAAGGAGAGAGCTCTCTTTTTTTATATACTTTGGCAGTCTCTAGGCACACCGTAGACCCATAATTATGTTCAACAACATCGAAAAAGTGCATTTGCACAATATGGGAGCTTTAAGTCAACTTTGACTTTTCACGTCCGTCAGTGTGGGACTACGCGGTGAAAGAACAGAAAAGAAAGTATGTCTTTTGCAATGGGCCTACTTGTAAGTTGTAACCCTGCACTCACACCAAAAGCTTCATGGACGTTAGCGGCAGCCGCCAGTCATTAATTTTTCCTTTAATTTTCGCTACAAAGGGCGAACTGCACCTCGGCTGCAGGGAGCAGCGCAATGGCAACCACCGGCACACAGGCGTATAGTGTGAGTCCACACAGTCTGAAATAAGTACTACTCCTAAACATTCACAACAACCAGTTTAATTTAACCAAAGTTGAACAAAAACTCCCAACTAAATAATAATCTGTTTATGTTATAGGGGAGAGTGGCCTAAGTTGTGCAACTTTTCACTCAAAGTGACTTTAAAGTAAGGCCTTGACAGTAAAGTCTCCAACTCAAATATGTACATATATTTCAGGATGTTGTGCATCCCTGGCAATAAAAACTTTGGATCTGGAATAAACTGTTGAAGAAATATAGCTTTCGGGAAAAAAGTTGTCTTGTTGCACAACTTGCCCCCGGTGTGGTGTAAGTTGTGCGGTTGGAGAGAATACCATGGGGTAAATTGTGCCATTGATATATATCTCATAAACTGTAATGCAAGACAAATCCATTAGACAATCACTTATTTAAGGAGTATTTAAAGTAAATAAAGTAAATATTTTACAAAGATTGAAGGACAATTTTCTTAAACAAGGCCTAGCAGATCTAGGTGGTTTTACCTGCAAAGCTCACAATGACAAAGTCACCATTATCATCTTTCTGGCCATCTGAACTCTCATCAGTGGTGTCGTTAAAGGCCAGGACACACCAGTCCGACATGTTCCGACTACGCAAAAAATGGAGTCGGCCGTTTCAGGAAGCTCCAGTCTTCCCGTCGGGGCCAAAGAACACACCGAGACGACTGTTTATTTTCCGTACGCTCGCGGGACGTAATGTCTCCACAACAGCAGGCGGCGCTAATCTGTATTGTGGCCCGAAAAAATACGAAAGCCGGAAATGATTGGACATCTCTCTAGAGCATAAACATAGATAGAAATACGTATTTATATTTATGGACCATAAGAGCACAATTTTTAGCAGAGAGTGTCGAGCATGGTGTCGAGCAGTCAACAAGGGTTGATGCATGTGAGTACTCTCAAAACGAAACGAACAAACACATTAAAACGATGGCTAGCTGTTGTTAGCTGTTTGTGCTACCCGCCTCACTTCCGGGCTTCACTGATTCGCTAGTCCTCCACCAATCAAATTGCTCCAAATGAAAGACGGTCGGCGGCCGACAGGCTCAAAACAAGCCCGACGACCTCTACGTCGGCCGACGTCACGGCACACACCAAACAGATTCGTCTTTTTTTTTGACGACGGCGATTATCGGGCTGGTGTGTCCTGGCCTTAAGTGGAATGGAGATGTCACTCTCTTCTGAGCTACTGTAGACAATCACTTTCTTTTGGTGACCAGCGTATACAGCCATGCCACTGGCACAACTCTCAGAAATGTACTTTGCACTAGTTGCTCCGTGCTTGTGGAACCAACTGCCACCTGACAAATGTGATTCCCCCTACATTTCTGCCTTTAAATCAAGGCTCAAAACCCATATGTACACCCTGGTGTTTCCTCCCCATTAACTATCTTACCTCTGCACTACTATCTGTGTTTATGTGGATGTATGGGCTTTACGTCTTTTATTTTGGTTATTGTTATTTTACCTTCATTGTTTACCTACTGAATGCACTATGTACAGCACTTTGGACAGTGCAAACTGTCATAAATGTGCTTTTATAAATACATTTTACTTACTTACTTACTTATAACTCACCTAGGCCCTTTGGCACAAATCACCCCAATCCCAGAAATTTGGAGAATAAGCATGATGCAGCAATTTAGGGCTGACATTGTGCTAACTATATAGACACAAAGTGTAGCATACCAAAGCACTAAAACATGTGTCAAATGTTTTCAAACTTGTCTATAATTGTTCAGACACAATAATCAAAAAACCTTGATCATGGAAATGTTACTTTAAAGGGCAAAACACAGTTTTTGAGCTTAAATGTGCTTATATCTTATTCCTTGTGTCTCCCTTCTTTACAGGATGAGTCAAATGGATGGCTCTTCTTAAATATGTGGTCACATTTCCAATTTCTTCCACGGTTTTCTAGAAACAAGGGGTGGCACAACTTCCAAAATGCACAACTTAGGCCACTCTCCCCTATGTTTTATAGTTTGGTTCTCAATTTTTTTTTTTTTTTTTGCTATTTGCACTGAGTTGGAAATGATGATATTTTAGAAATTATGATATTTTAGAAAAACAATGAGCAAAATTCTGACCCTACCATCTGACTTTCGCAACTGAAATACAGACTCATCAGACCAGGCAAGACTTTTACAATCTTTTATTGTCCATTTTTGTTGAGCCTGTGCGAATTGTAGTCTCAGTTTCCTGTTTTTATCTGACAGGAGTGGCACCCGGTGGGGTCTTCTGCTGCTGTAGCTCATCATGTTAATATTTGTCAAAAAATGCTCTAATGTTGTTCAGACCATGTTGCTTCACGTAGACACAATGAACATTAATTTGATCCATTACTAAAACTTTCACAGTTTTCAACCAAATTCGAAAAGCTCATATGTTGTGACTGTCCCAACCACATTTCAAACTAGATAAAAACTAAGGATAACAAATGCAAATCTTCTCAAAAAAGTACAAAATGATCTTACAGATGTCTATTTGGGAGTGATTTCTTTTCAAAGTCTAGGTACAATAATTGGAATTAGCTATGATTAAATAGATTTTGTCCCTTAAAATTAATGTCATATATGGTGTGACACCAAATTGTGATTTGTGTAATTGTAGGGCCCTATGAAATCCGTTTTATTTTTTTCCAAATTCCGTTTTATTTTTTCACAAATTCCGTTTTTTCCGTTTTAATCTCATGACTTCCGTTTTTTTACAATTAACACTCATTTCGTCATCAGAACGAGTGTCTAATTATTGCGAACAAATAATATTCTAACAATTTAATCAGATATAAGGCTAAATTTAAAATACATCACAACATTGCATTGTTTTAGTGCTTAAAAAAAGCAAAAAAACAAATTTGTTGGGTATAGGCTATAACAGAAAATAAAGCCATTCATTTTGTGCTTCAAGTGAAACATTAAATATTATTTTTACATAAATAATAAAGTCCTTATTAACTTTGCAAGAAGCTGGACTAGAGTGAACATTGGACAAGGCTCTATAAGTCCATGGCTTTTACCTGTGGGACAGCGCTTCACCCAACAGCGGGCTGCAACACCAACCTACAGTCTATTGTGCGACGGAGAGTTAGTTAACATTAGCATCAGCGTTATCCGACATCACAGCGTTATCCGACATCACGGCAACAGCTGAATAATGTAACACATTACACAAGTTACACTACATGAAAACAACGGGCTGTAGACGCTAGAGTTATAATTGCGTGTAGGAAACATTGTTGAGACTGGAATTTCGTACCACAGCGGCCGTTCCATAATACAACACTCCCTTTAGCAATGGCTGAATATAAGACCTCCCTGTGCTGTGTATCTGCGGGAGCGAGTGGCATTAATAACTTAAAAACAGTAAACGTTTAACATGATTACGTGCTTTTAGATGCTTTAATCATATGCCGAATTTATAAACAGACCATATTATTAACAATAAATTAAGTTAAGTACATGTCAGAGTTACGTACATGGATACATTCATAAGTAAACATTGAATAGACAGATTTGTGAAAGGGGTTTGGCGCTGTGTATTACATTAGCGATCCTGCAGCCAGGCTCTACTTTTCACGGCAGTAGTTTGGTCTTTAGATGTCGCCAAACCAAAATTCCTCCCTCGTTCTGCTTTAATTTCAACCGTGTTGTTTCCCTTTGCCTTGGAAATTGAATTTCACCAAAATAATGGCGAATTCCGTGACATTCCGTGTTAACAAGCAGATTCCGTTTTTATTGCCCGATTCTGTGATTCCATCCGCGTTTTCGTTATCGCGGAAATCATAGGGCCCTATAATTGTTTGGACACCTTTTGGGTGGAGAGTTCCCTGTTCGATCAGGAAGTACAGAAAACATCTCGCACACAACAACACAACGCCGCAAAATCGGAGCTAGATCCCAGGCTGTTTTTGGAAAGCCATACTAACGTCCTACTCATACTCATTTTAACATTAATTTGAGTATGTGACGGTTGTATGCGAGTTTGGGTAGTCGAGAAAAATGCCCGGATGAGTACTAACTTCCGGGAAGATTTTGGGTATGGAACGATTGGATACTTTTCCTACTCAACAGCCCCACAATGCATTGCGTCTTTTCAAACGACAAGGGAGTTTTTTTTTTTTATTCTTTATTTACAATTCTGCATTTCCTGCACAACACAGGACTATATGTAAAAATGTATTGATATCTAACCTGTGGAGGGCGGTAATACGCTAAACACCGTCTAAACGGCCAGAATCTTATAAGAAGAAATTCTTTATTGCTCGAGTATACTTCAGTGTGAATGTTTCGACGCACCTAATTACCGAACGTAGCGATCAAATCGACCAGCGAAAATACGCTGTATGGGTCCTGTTTGGTTAACAAAGCAAAGCGAGAGGCAACACGTGTAAAAATAAGACGTATCCGCCGCTGTTGCCGTGCTTAAAAGGTGCTGTAAGCGGAATGGTTCTTTTAGCTAATTTCCTATCAGTTACTGCAGTTAGCAGTCCCCTCGCTTGTCCCTACGTCACCACATTAATGCACTGCGGTCTTCAAACAGCAAATTATCTAGCACCATCTCAGATAAGTAATTGTGATAAAACATGATAAAAACCATCAACACAGACATTAGGAAGGATTTTTACCTGCTCCGCCATTGTAGGCACATAAACATTCACCCATCTGTCCTCTGGCGTGCACTGGCAGTGAGACCATGAGTGAGACGGGTGTCGGTTTTTAGCGTTCTCTCTTGTGATTGGATATTAATTTCGGGATCCGACAAAAAGTTTATTTGCCGATTACATGCAGAGCAGCTGACTGAAAGATCGGCTTCATGAAACGCGCACATTGTAAGTGATCACTGTATGAATAAAGAGCGATTTAACACTTATATTAACATAAATAAATCGCTTAATTCACCCTTAAAGCGAGCGCTAGCTTTAGTTTTAGCCACGAGAGCAGCGACGTCGGGCGATGTAGACGTTTACAGTGACGTCATGACGTTGCTCTCTTGCCGACTCTGGATGGTGTGAAACCAAACGGTTCATAAATGGTATAAGGCTGTAACCAGTTTTGAACTGGCCCCAGCACCAGCCTGGAGCTGGCTCTTGGTTCCTGTTGGAGTGAAAGGCGTTAGAAGGACCAAGGAAGGGTCCCACAGCATGCTGGCTGTTGTAATTTTTCGGCAATCTCAGTTCAGTAACCATTCCAATACCAATTCAGCAGTAAAGTGTCATTTAGCATTACGCTTTTCACATATGACAAAGATAAATCCCTTTTTTGTCATTACTGCATTTACATCTAGGCTATATTGTCAGATTACAGTTGTTAGGCCTATGAAGTTAGCATGCTATCATAAAATTAAAGAGCAAAAAAGTGTCTGAAGTGCATGATACCTCATATGGTGCGTGTGACGGTACATCATAGCCTATTGTGTGACAGGTTTTTTCTGTCACACAAAAAAAGTGATTTTGTCAACACTCGCTAATCCACCTTTAATATAGTCTAGCCGGGGCTACTTTAAAAAATGATAAAATGTGAATCAGCATCCGTGTCCCCGTCTCACCTCCATCCCCGTATGTCTCCACTCCGTATCCGTCCTGCAGTCCGTTACTCCAGGTGCCCTCGTACCTGGCCGGTGTGTTGAGGCTGTGCCGGACTCCGTATCGACCTTTGAAGCCGTGAGTCCACTCTCCCCGGTAAATCCACCTCCCCTTGGTCTCTACCCCGAGCCCGTGGCGTTTCCCCTGGGTCCAGAAGCCCCTGAACACGTTCCCGCTGGGCCACGTGTACACACCGGCGACCTCGAACCCGTTGGACCAGGAGCCGGAGTACTCGCCCTGGCCCTTGGGTCCGGTGCACACACCATGGCCGTGGGCTTTGCCTTCTTCCCAACCTCCGCAATAAGTGCCACCATCGTCAAAGTCAAACCGACCGCCCGTCATTCAGAAACGGAGGTGAAAAGTCCAAGTGGGGGTTTCTTATTGTAAAGTCCAGAGTGTTTTCAGGTAGCCTAGCAGGTGAAGCTGACAGGGCGGCTACACCGGCATGGACCTAATGAAGTCTGCCGTGGACTGAAAGCTGGGCGTAGGAGGGTGAGAGGCGGCCGCCACGGCTGCCACAGTCACTCCACTGCTAAATGCTGCCAGGAGACTCTCTCTCTCTCTCTCTCTCTCTCTCTCTCTCTCTCTCTCTCTCTCTCTCTCTCTCTCTCTCTCTCTCTCTCTCTCTCTCTCTCTCTCTCTCAAGGAAAGGCTGAGAAGAGCAGCGAGGAAAGCTTGTGTTTAGGCTTATGTCAGTAAACCCACTCTGAATATTAAGAGTTAAGTTGCCAAAGGTGGATATTTAAAAAAATAAGTAGGCTACATCAAAAAATAAGATCAGAGAAACCAAAGCTTTGATAAACTGTAATCATTTACTTTCCAGAATAGTGCTGGTTGATGGATGCCGTAAATATGAGTTCACGTCAACACAAATTTAAACTGTGAATAGTTAAATTTAGGGTGCTGTGGTGTTTTCAGATACAAAGCAGTTACATTTTATTTAACGCTTGGAAATTCATATGTAATTAATTTAGTTTTTAAATTTGCATTTTTCTTTTTACTTAATTGAAAATACTTTGTTAAGATGCACAATTGAGAGCATCCTTTATCAGGGCTGCACATTGTGGTGGGTTGCACCTGCTGCACAGAGGATTGTGGGAGCTACACTCCCAGACTTGGATTGTGTTTATGCTGAAAATAGTTTATCCCACATCCAGACCGCATGAATTGATTAATTAAAATTGCTGCTTTCATTCCCATGCTCTGGTAAACGACTAAAATAAATGTAAGCCTCTGCATGTCTTATTTTCTACTTGTTGTGAGTTACCACTACAAAACAGAACACGCTAGCTCTAAGCCACCTGGTTTTAAATGTTACAGATGCAAAGAAATTCATTGTTGTAAAAGGTTACACAGAAGAAAAGTCAGACAAGGAAAAACTAAGTCCCAGGTACAACAGACATCTCATAGAAGGGCTTCCATCTACTTTGTCAAACACTGCCATCCTCTGGAAAATGTAGCTTTCACAGGTTAGACCGTGTACATTGGGTCTGAGAAGTTTGTGTATGGGTGTTTTGCAGGACATTTAAACAAGGATGACAGAAACTGGAACTCTCTTTAGTTTTCATTTATTTTCTCTTTAGGCATGACTCTTGGTCACATATCATCATCAATCAAACATTCAAACAATTCAGAAGGTCCCTATATAACCCCCACCCCCGCTAATCAGTTCATTGACAATTGTCTGTGTGTGTGACATGCCGTCACCACTAAGGTGCGCTTCTTTTGAGCACCTTTAAAGCTGCAACAGGGTGTGTGTGTGTGTGTGTGTGTGTTGGTGGGGGGGGGGGGGGGGTTAGATGGTCCTCAGCCAGAATTATTTTTCCGATTTGAATCCCATTTCCTGCATATCTACACATTAGTTCTAGCGGAGAATATCTCAACTGTTATGGACTAATATGACCCCAGTGAACAACGTGGGATGTGTGACAAAATCTCTATCAGGGGCAAAAGTCCTGAAAATGAACAGGTTACACTAGTATCACACTACGTGGTGAATGGGACTTTTTTTTCCTTTATAGATATCCTCATACTTTTTTACCAGATTAATCTTCATATTAAGGGAAATATTTTTTGTATTACACTTTGTCTAAAACATTTAATACAATATGCAAATTGGGCAATATCTCATTCAATATGCGTACATACAGTACATTATAGGTTGACTGTTTTTTAACCATTTTCATTATATATCAAATCAGAATGTTTACACTCTTCTATGACCTTATAATCATTGTCATTGTGAACATTGTGATCCCCTCAGAAAATCTGTATCTTCAAGGGTTTATATGTAAGCATATTTAATGAGATATTGGCTAATTTGCATATTTTATTAATTTTTTTAGGCAAATAGTAATACAAAAAGTATTTCTCTTAATATGAAGATTAATCTTGTAGAAATGTATGAGGATATCTATAAAGGAAAAAAAAAAGTCCCATTCCCTAGTCTAGTGTGATACTAGTGTCACCTACATTATTGTGGTCAATTTCAGGACTTTCGCCCCGGATAGAGATTTTGTCACACATCCCACGTTGTTCACTGGGGTCATATTAGTCTATAACAGTTGAGATAATCTTCACTAAATGAAGTGCATCCAAATCGTATCCAGGACCTCTAGGGTTTATATGTAGGCTATGCATATGGAATGAGATATTGCCTCATTTGCATATTTTATTAAAAAAAATTGACAAAGTGTAATACAAAAAGTATTTCTCTTAATATGAAGATTAATCTGGTAAAAAAGTATGAGGATATCTATAAAGGAAAACAAATTCCCACACTAGTGTCACATTTTCAGGACTTTCGCCCCGGATAGAGATTTTGTCACACATCCCACGGTGTTCACCTGGGTCATATTAGTCTTTAACAGTTGAGATATTCTCCGCTAAATGAAGCGCATACAAAACTTTCCCAGCACCTCCACTACATAGGTCTACTTAGGGACGCCGTGTTTCCCGCAGCACTTTATTGCTAATGTGGCCGCCTTAACAACGCCAGCCCCCGCCTTGACTACCTACCAACTGTTTGGCCCGTCAAAAAATTTAAATAAAAACTTTTTTTTTAAATGTTAGTGCCTGCATAATTAATCTACCAGCAAACGCGATTGTGCATGGTCATAACCGCTCAAAAGGCTGACATTTGCGGTAAATAAATGCACGCATGTGTCTCAAAAGGCTCGTTCAGTGAAAAGAAGTCTCGTCTGGAAAGTAGACGAGAGTAGCCGAGTGCAGTCGGGGGAGTGACGAAAAAGCCTGACAGCAGCCGGACAGCTCCGAGTCGGCTCGACTTGCATGTGCCGTAGGAAGTAGCGTCTTTGTTTTGCGGATGCAGTTCGTTTTCTAGTTTTATTTTGAAGGCCTACTAGAAACATATTCGTAGAAGAGCTACACATGCTACAACCGATTAGAAGCAGAACACAACACAAAGACGCGTAAACACTTTAAAAGCGAGGGGCATTTTTAAAACAAGAAACAAGATATTTCCCCATTCCCTACACATCTTTATCTTTCTTGTTATCTTACTAAAAAACTGACTTTTAAGTGATAAAAAATTATTTACAAATCCAAATAAAGGAGGTTTAGAATTTCTCCCGTCACATAACGAATATGATCGGCCTAAATAAAGTTAAAGAAGGTCTAATAAAAGATCCCTTATTATTATTGTAGAGATGGCTATGATGAACTTTATTATGATGTGTAACATCATACTACTTGTTGTAGTTTTGGTCTGGCTTTGCGAAACTACATGTAAAATACAATTCCAACTGCAGCGACTTGCTCCAGTGTCTATGTCCGTCTTGATCCCGCGGAACTTCAAAGTCTCAAGCAGCCGAGCCGCAGCCAGCCACAGGTGCAAGTCGGACAAAAAGTCTAACCATAATGCAGTGCGCACAGCAAGACGAGCGTCATAATTGCGCAGGTCTGAGCCAGACGGCTCCAGGTCGAACAAGCCTCTTTTGTCTGACTTGCACCTGCGGCTCGGCTGCATGAGACTTTGAAGTCCCGCGGGATTCAAGACGGACACAGATAGGAGCAAGTTGCTGCAGTTGAGTTCCACGGGCTGTGGGAGTGAAATGTTTGATGGGAAATGTCTTGCTGACAGGCGGAGCTGAGCGCTATTTGGGAGTTTAAACCCTGTGCCTTTGATGCATTTCCCCAATTGGTTCTGCAAAAGTCTGAAATCACACCTTAAAATTAAACGGCGATCCATTCTTTTTTATTTTATTTTATGTTTAATCATTAGGCCTACATCCACTTCATCAACATTCCTTACACTGAAATCGCTCATGTTTTGTTATTTAACCTACTTTAGCTTTCTTTAGGCCTATCATATGCGAAGGGAGAAATACTCAACCTCCTTTATTTGGATTGTAAATGATTGTTTTATCACTTAAAAGTAGACTTAGGCCTTTCTAGTAAAATAACAAGAAAGATTAAGACGTGTGGGGAATGGGGATACATCTAGGTTCTTGTTTTTTTGAAAATGCCCCTCACTTTTGAAGTGTTTACTCCTCTTTGTTTTGTGTTCTGCTTCTAATGCCGGTTTCCACCGAGTAGAGCGGGTCGGATCGGAGCGGTTCGGTCCGGGTATTTTGGCTTTTCATCTGCCAAAAGTTGGGTAGGGTACGGTTTAAGCGCACCTAACCGCTCTGAGCCGCTCCTAATCTCAGTACTCCTCCGTAGGGGTACTAGCCGCCTGAAAGGGTGCCTAAAAGGCGGAGCCGCACACTGCCGCCATTTGATTGGTCGAAAGAATCATTTCCGCCATGTGTAGTCATCTCGGCAAGAGTGAGAGAGTCTTGTGTTTTGGCAAAAATGTGTAGCCTGGCATTCCCAGACCTGCCACTAGGCGCTGGCAAATTAAATTTGCTGCGCGTGTTGGTCTGGACACGCTCCGTTGAAGCTTTATCAAGAAGACCAGAAATCTGGCTATGGTTTCAATTGAATGTCGATAGTTAGCCTGCTATCGGTGTATGAATGTGTGTGTGAATGGTAACGTGGGAAAGGAAAACAGGTCTCCCTTGCAAAAGAGTCTTCAGTCTCAATGGGATTTACCTGTATAAATAAAGGTAAAAAAAAAAATAAATAAAAATAAATAAAATTGGTTCTATCTAATATGGGCGCGCCAGAGCCCTTTATATGGTACTCTGGGGAGGACGTAACCGGATGACGACAGTGACGTGCATGCGACGTCGAAGTAAACATCAAAGATGGCTGCGGATATGTTGTGTGAGTTTGAGACTGCTTTGGCCTCGACCCTTAACGATTTGGAAGACGGCACTCAAATCTTTCATTAGCAAGTAAGTGGAATGTTCTGTTTTGCCGACCGACAACGGCAAACGTTTAATTTAACAGTTTAACAGCTGTTCGCTAAACGAAAGGGGCTTACGTCACCTTGTGCATCGCTCTGATTGGTTGTAGTGCTATCCAACTGCGTGCAGTGGCATTTGAAATGCACGAGTAGGAGCCGCCCCTTGAGTTGGAAATTACTTCCAACTCAAGGGCCAATTAATCGTGGCCAGACCCTCTATCGTTCAAGATATCAGGGTCTGGATTTCCAGGCTAGAAAATGTGAGCACAGCACTGTTTATTGTGTGGTGTTTTTCCTCGTCAATAAATTAATCGGTTGGTTACACTGTGTCCCACTGCGTAGCTGCCGCAGCCAGCCCTGTTCGCTCACTGTCTCTATGAGTTGCACCGAGCCGTCTCAGTGTGTTTACGCCATAGATAGTAGTAAATACACGCTCACAACAACACGGGGGGAATAAATAAAGAAGCGGCTGGTTTGACCAAGCAAAAACGAGAGACCGCTGGCTTGACCACAGTTGGTCGAAAGAATAATTTCCGCAGTGTGTAGTCACCTCGGCTAGAGTGAAGAGAGTCTTGTGTTTTGGCGAAAATGTGAGTGCGGCACTGTTTATTGTGTGGTGTTTTTCCTCGTCATTAAATGAATCAGTTGGCTACACTGTGTTCCACTGCTACGATGTCACGTCGTAGCTGCCGCAGCCAGCGCTATTCGCTCACTGTCTGTATCAGTTGCACCGAGCCGTCTCTGTGCTCACAACAACACGGGGGGAATAAATAAAGAAGAGGCTGATTTGACCCATAGATAGTATAATGGTTTGACCAAGCAAAAACGAGAGACCGCTGGCTTGACCACAGTTGTTCCACAGCCCGATAGTTTGACCCACATTCTGGCGGCGGCTATCGCAGTCCAGCCTAAACCCCGCCCTACCAGTAAGGGTAAGGTCGGCGGTGGAAACACCACCGAGATTCTTAAAAGTGAGCTGTCCCGCTCTGAGCCGCTCCGACCGGACCCGTTCTACTCGGTGGAAACGAGGCATAAGTGGCTTGAGCCCCTCTACTAGTATGTTTCTAATAGGCCTTCAAAATAATACTAGAAAACAAACTACATCCACAATAAAGACGCTACTTCCCACGGCACATGAAAGTCGAGCCAACTCGGAGCTGTCCGGCTGCAGTCAGGCTTTTTGCTCAATCCCGCGACTACACTCGGCTACTCTCGTCTACTTTCCAGACGAGCCACAACTGGGCTCGAACATCGGCTGCTGTGTGTGTATGTTTGATAGTGTGTGTCTGACTCTGCGCGCCACTGTGACACGAGGAGGAGCAAGCAGATGCTGAACTGGAGGCGAAAAATAAATGCAGCACTGCTCTGTGGAGATATTTAGGATTCATGTACATGGACATTGAACAGAAGGAAGTGATGTCAGAAACTTGTAAGGTTAAAGACTTTTCATCATCATGACAACACAACCAATCTTTATGAACAGCTGAGACAGCACAGAGAAAAGCATGATGAAGGCCTGAGCATGAAAGCCCAAGCACGTTTGAGTAAGTTAACAGAAGTGCCACACTGCTACCTTTGAAGAAATGCATTTATTCAATTTCAAGGGGAAATAACATTGTATCGCATTATTTATTGATAAAGTCTCAGCCATCAGATCTTCACCTCCTCTGTCCACCGTAGATCCAGCTGTGTGACTCATGTAGGCCTATGCCCTGCTGTCTTTGAGCAGTGTCACTCTCCGAGTTATTTCAGGTGGTTTAATATTGAGACCTTCACAATACCCCTTTCAAAGTATTCCTGCAAGATTACTGAAAGACGTTTTTAAGACTGTTGGTCCATACATTTCAACATTAATAAACACCTGCCCTGTGTTCCAACTGCCTTTAAACATGCTATAGTGCAGCCCCTTATCAAAAAACACAAACTTGACCTGTCTGTTCTCTCCAGCTTTAGGCCCATCTCTTAGCTTCCCTTCCTTTCTAAAGTATTAGAAAAAGTGGTTTTAGAACAACTGCAGCTACACCTTGATCTTAATGGCATAACAGAAAAGTTTCAGTCTGGGTTTAAATCACGCCACAGCATCGAAACTGCACTTCTAAACGTTTTAATGATCTTCTCTTGACTGTTGACTCAGGGAGCTCTGCTGTGCTCGTGCTTTTAGACTTGACTGCTGCCTTTGTGATTACCAGATTATTTTATCCCGTCTGGAACTGTGTGTTGGTATTACTGGAAATGTCCTAAAATGAGAACTTTCTCTGTTCACCTAGGCCAGTACTCCTCCGCTGCAGCCCCACTAGTCTGTGGGGTCCCTCAATGCTCTATTTTAGCTCCAATTATTTTTGCTGTATATTTGCTTCCCCCTGGGTTCCATTTTTGAAAAAACAAAACATTTATTTCCATTGTTTCACAGATGACTTACAAGTCTACCTGCCGTTACAATCAAATAAGGATTCCACAAAGGCACTGTTAGATTGTCGGAAAGATGTAAAAACCTGGCTGGAAGTTTATTTCCTAAAACTGAACAATAAGAAAACTGAGATACTTGCATTTGGTAAATCTGAGCTCCTAGATGGAAGCGAAAGTGTTCTCAGTCTCCTTGCCTCTTACAGCCACCCTTTTTGTGAGAAACCTTGGAGTTAATAAAAAAATGATGTTGTTTTTTAAAATGTAGTTGTAAGCACACTTTCTTTATTGTTCATACATTATTTTTTCTTTCTACTGTTAACGTTTTGAACAGTAAATGTTGTTTTACAACCACCACTTGGGATTTAATCTGTGTTTTTATTTTATTTTGTCCTTTGTTATGTGCATGTTTTTTTAATGACTGAATTAATTAATTTAATCAAAAGTGTGTAGACCATAACACTAGATGGTAGCAACAAGCTATTTGGATTTCAACAAGTCGAGGAAATGAATGTGGCGCAGTGTGCACAACCATTGATTTGATAAAACATTTATTTGACAACAAGCATTCTCAAGAATCATTGACTCCACCTGTGTGTGTGTGTGTGCGTGCGTGCGTGCGTGCATGTGTTTTTGGTTTCCCTAGCGCTCTCTATTGTCACTGTTCTTATTGGATTGCATTGTGAATGTGAGAGAGATTGAAAGTATGTGAACCACTCGAGCCTTTGGGAATTTTATTTAGTTTAACCATTATTAATTAATTTTTATCAATACCATTTTCATTTTTTATTTTCTTTTATTTAACCTCGAAAGATCAATTGAGAGGTGACCCTCTTTTACAATGACGTTGAGTTTTACAAATACACAATATACAATACAAATACACAACAGTTTACAAAGAGACAAAAACAATTAAAACATTCTGAAAATGGAGAAGAAGAACATTGCTTAGCCAAAACAGTTAAAGTTTATGTGGGGCGGGTTAATAATAATATGTCTACATTTTTTAAAATATATTAATGTATTTATTTTAATTTTAAGTTGTAAATTGTTCCAGGAGTCAGGGGCACTAAAGCTAAAAGCTGTTTTACCAAGCTCAGACCTGGCGTAAGGAACATATAACATGAGCATGTCAATAGAGCGGTTCTGATAAAGCCCATCTGAAATTTGCATCATGGTAGTCAGGGTGTCCGCGGAGTCTTAAAAAGTCTTAAAAAGTCTTAAATTCATTTTTCTAAATTTAAGGCCTTAAAAAGTCTTAAATTCGTCAAAAATGTCATATGCTGGTCTTAAATAAATAACTCGGAGGTCTTAAATTTGTCGGGGCAGGACTATTTTAATTTTTTTTTTCTCGCGGGACTTTTCGGGAAGGAGATGTAGAGAGGCTACTTTCTTGCGAGCTGCATATATAAACGGATGTCTGCGCGCTTGCTAGCTAGTCTGCAACAATGGGTAAGTGCAAATTCAACGTCACTTGGCTGGACGACGTCCGTTTCCGAGGTTGGCTGGCGTCCGTTGCCAACCCAGAACAGGCCAGATGCATTTCGTGCAAAAATACATTCAAGATCGGCACCATGGGGATTAAGGCTCTCGTCAGCCATATGCAGAGCCAAAAACACAAAACCTCTACCAGGAGCCACACACAGACCACAAACATTTCTACATTTTGCATCTCTGCCCCGGGGCCACCGCCGCAGACAACGGTCCGCGCTGCTAGCACTGACCTGAGGGTAGCATTTGGTGCGACACCAACACTGAAAGCGGAGGTGTTGTGGATTCTAAACACAGTGGTCAAGCACCAGTCCTACAACTCGAATGAGGGGATAGGAGACCTCTTCGGTTTGATGTTCCCTGACTCTCAAATCGCGAGCACCTTTACTGCTGGAAAGGACAAAACGGCGTATATAACTCGCTTCGGACTAGCGCCTTTCATCCGAAACGAGCTAATCCACAGCGTCAACAAGGCTGATTTTGTTTTGATGTTTGATGAGACGTTGAACCACGCCACTAAAAGCAAGCAACTTGACGTGCACGTCCGATATTGGGTCGGAGATAAAGTGCATTCCCGGTACTTGGGCTCGCAATTCATGGGACACGCAACAGCCCGAGATTTACTGCACCACTTCAAAGTAAGTAGCCTAATATACTTTTTTTTTTCAATTACTAATTGTTAACTTTATATCTATTTGGGCAATTTCATTATGCAGGCCTATTCAGTATAATGGTAGGCCTAAAATATGGAATGATGACGTGTGTGTGTGTGTGTGTGTGTGTGCGCGCGTGCGTGTGTGTGCTTGGGGGCCGTACATACTGTTTGTGTGTGTGTGTGTGCGCGTGTCGGCATGTGTGTGCTTGCATATGTTTAATGCAAATACATATTATAAGGTATAATGTGGCTGTAAGATGAATATAAAGTGCTTGCAGCTTTGTGTGTTTATACATGTGTGTGTGTGTGTGTGAGTAAATGAGTTAAGTTCATACATGTGTGTGTATTGATGCTGTGTAGGCTAGTCATTTCTACCCCATTATTTAGACGCACAGAGATGGGGACATAAGGGAAGGGAGAGGGAGTGGATGAATGGAAGAGGGAGAGAGTTAATGTTAACTGAGGATTGGTGCAGACATAATGTTAAATTACACTGAACCATTGGCAATCATGTCATTATAATCATAGTCATGTCTTTCTCAGGAGTGTGTGGAGGAGCTGAATCTGAGGAACATGGTGTCTATCTCCATGGATGGACCCAATGTAAATTGGAAATTCTTTGAGCTTCTACAGCAAGAGCACGCTGAGCAGTATGGTGGTGTCCAGCTGGTGAATGTGGGTAGCTGTGGCCTCCACACCCTACATAACGCATTCAAATGTGGATTCTCTATGTGGCAACTGGAGAAGGTAAGACAATTATAACTAAGAGCAATCTTTCATTAGTTTCACAAGGGAAATTTGAATATTTCAAAACATGGACAATAGACAGAATATAAAAAGAGCATGAATTTGATTTAATATTATTACAGATGTTTAATACTATTTACACATAATGTACATTAACGTTCAGTCGAGGGACTTGCTCAGGATGTTGCTTTGGTTACCCGGGCAACAGCCCATTTGCCTTCCTTGACTCAAGTTGCCCCTGTGAGAAAAAGATATCACTGTCACTGTGTGTGGTCTAATGGGCGGTGCTGGTTCTACAGTCTGATATGACAGGGGGAATGGGCCTGCAATATATTGCTCCTTTAAACAATTTTAGTGAAGAAGTCCCACTAGTGCTATCGGTGTGTGTATGGATGGGTAAAAGTCATTCTCCATCAGAGATGACGGTTAACTCATCATTCATCTCTCTTCCACCAAGGTGTTGAGGGGGATGCACTACCTTTTTCATAACACACCAGCAAGGAGGGATGACTTCGTTGCCCTCACCAAATCCACAGTCTTCCCGTTACCATTCTGTGGCCATAGGTGGATTGAAAACCTGCCAGTTGTGGAGAGGGCCATAGAGGTAATAGTAATAAAACTTTATTTATATTATAGCACTTATCAAAACATAATTACAAGGTGCTGCACAATATGATAAAATAGACATGCATGATGAAATAATACACACATACATGATGAAATATTAAAGGTATGGCCTTCACTGGTGACGTACGTGGATGCAGTGAGGACAAAGAAGGTTCCAAACCCTGGAACAGCCTCATTTGACACCATTGAAGCAGCCAAGCAAGATCCACTCATCTTGCCCAAGCTACAATTCTTCATGGCCATCTCAAGGACCTTCACTCCCTTTCTGACTAAGTATCAGACTGACGAACCAGTCATGCCATTCCTTAGCAAGGACTTGGTGGAGTTGTTCAAGGTAATCAAATTAATAATGAAGAATCAACAAGAAAAGCAAAACAAGTTGAGCGTGTGTGGGCATACTGTATGTGTGCGGGCATGTGTGTATGAGCATGCAAAAATGGGAGACGCTGTTTGGTAGCTTGATTCATCAAACTCTTCCCTAATCAAAACATAAAATGACTGAAAGATTATGTTTTTGCTAAGTAAAGGTCACTCATCATTTATTTATACTTGCTTATGATGATGTTAAGAGATTATTTTAAATAAATAATAACTAATATAGAAATGTTTATCATGACATTATCAAGGTACCTACCCCTCTATATAACAATTCCTTTTACCCTTTCAGAGTATGCTTAGGCGTTTTGTCAAGAGGGAGCATATCCAAAACATCACTCCACTGCAGATGGTGAGGCTGGATGTCGCTGACCAAAAGATCTGGGTCAACCTAAAGGAAGCTGACATAGGCTTGGGTGCAGAGGCAGCCCTCAAGGTAATTTAGATGTATTACTTATTACTTACTTTCTATCAAATGATGCTCCATATCCACCAGGCAGGAGAGAATGCTGTGTTAGGCCATTCAGCTGTATTTATAACACATTACCCATCTGTCAGGACCTCCAGAGAAAGAACAGCATAGGAGAGCTCACTGCCCTAGAGTTTAGGAAGGACTGCGTGAAGGGTATGTCAAATATCCTAAAGAAAGTCCAGGACAAGAGCCCCCTGAAGTACCCTATTGTGAGACAGGTGGCATGCCTGGACCCCACAGCCATGTACTCCGACCCAGACTGGTGCCAGGGAAGAATGAGAAGTGTAGTGCAGAAATTCCTGCAAGACAAGCAGTTGTCCAGAGGTGTCTCTGCTGGTATGAATAGTTCATAGAATAGTTTTAATGTTGTTCCTGATTATAAGGAACAATTGGACATAAGACCTTATGACTTGTATCATAATTAATCATCTAAATAAAATTTCACATATTTCCTTTCATCTGCTTTATTACAGGTGATGTGATTATCCAACAGTTTGGGAACTTCCTGTCTGTCGAGGCTAAAAGTGAGCAGTTTTTGTCCTTCCGGCCCATAGAAACCAGGCTTGATGTGTTTCTGCATGGCTTTCTCAGCCAACCCTACCCTGAGCTTTGGGGTTTCTGTCAGAAGATCCTACTGTTATCCCATGGGCAGGCAACAGTCGAGAGAGGCTTCTCGATTAATAAGGAGGTGGAGACTGTAAACCTTAAGGAGGACAGTGTCATTGCCCAGAGACTGGTATGTGACTACGTTGCCGTTTGTGGGGGGGTTGCCAATGTACCTCTCACCAAGGAGCTGCTGACCTCGGTGGGATCAGCAAGGTCAAAATATAGAGAACACCTTGACCTGGAAAAGAGGAAGAGCCAAGGTGCTGCACAAGGGCAGAAGAGGAAAGCTGCAGAAGAACACATCGCTGAGCTTAAAAAGAAAAAGAAAACTCTTCTGGAGGTATGTGGCTCTCTGGAGAAAGATGCTGACCTGTTTGCCGAGCAAGCTGAGGGTAAGTCTGGCACCTTGATGGCTCAGCTCATTACAAAATCAAACATCCTCAGGAAGAGACGCAAGGAAAAATTAAGTGAGCTGAAAAGCATAGAGGCAGAACTGGGGATTAAGGCTACAGAACTGAGGCTCACCTGAGGCTCATAACGTGTGTGCAGTAGGTCCATTAGTTTTTTTTGCGTTAGAGGTTTGCAGCTGCACTTGTTATTTTGTGAACCACAGAGCACACTGCTGTTTGACTCAATGTACTAAATTTGTTTGTATATTTTGTATTTTTGTAAATTATTTTGTATACTTCTTGGTCGGAAACATGCTGTTAAACTGCACTTGTACTTACAGTTTTTGAACCAGAGAGCACTGAGTATCACTTTATGTTCAATAAACAAACTAAAAGTAAACTTGAATGAGTCTCATTGAGTGACACACATGCTATGCTTGAGTTGTAATACAGCGGGATCCCCCCCACCATCGCGGGTTTAAGGTCTTAAATTTCATTCAAGGTGGTATTAAAAAGGTCTTAAAAAGTCTTAAATTTGACTTGCTGAAACCTGCAGATACCCTGGTAGTTAAATAATGGGGGAGCTTCCCGGTCAGGGCTTTATAAATAAAAGCATGCCAATGTGCGTCACGTCCAGGCCCGGAGTGGCTAATCGGGAGAACCGGGAGCATTCCCGGTGGGCCGCTCTGGTTTTTGGGCTGCGAGGGCCGGCCCAGTCATGGCACTGGGTTAAAATATCATTATACCTATTGGTGCATTAAAAATCATATTATTAGTCCGCAGTTAAGTTACTGCTAATGGAAACTGACCATTTCCTACAGCTTCAGTTTCACATTAAAAGCATCTAACTGGCGTAATGTGAGATGACTTTTATTTTGAAGCAGAAACAGGAACTAGGGCCACCTAGCACTGCTGCGTGTCTCTCACTAGCAGCATGCCTTCCATGTCGGACTACGCGGTGAAAGAAGATAACTTGTAATTCTGCGCTCATACCAAAGGCTTCATAAATTAGTGCCAGCCCCCAGTCATTTATTTTCAATGTAGGCCTATGCTCGGGACAATGGCGACTGGAGCGTCGGCTGCACTGGGATGAGCCCGAATCCGAACATTTATTCGGATGAGCACGGATAATGAGATCGATCCGAATATTTTTACTTCCCGAATTATTCGGGAAACAACTATTTATTTATTTTGCCTATCATGCACTAAATTGACGCAGCGCGTTCTGCCTTAACTTGAGTCGCACCTATCAGCTGTTCATCTCCGCTGCCGTGGCTTAGAAGAGAAAGACCGGCTGCATTTATGCATGGCCCCGTGAGCCGCGGTCTCTCTCCATTCCGCTGGAAGTTTCTGACCCCGACTCACCTTCAGTTCCTCCCGACTTTAATTTATTTCAAATCTCTGAACGTGAACCGCGTCTCTCTAATGGCAACGGGCCGTGTACTTCATTTAATAAAATCGATCTTTAAATATTTGATCTGCAAAGACTTCGCCTGTTTAGTTCATACAATCTGTTTATAAGTAAGAGATTTGCTCAAACAAAGTTTAGTTTTTGTGCGTTGATCACTTACATCACTAGATTATAAAACGCTGTTTCCTAGTCCAAAGTAATTATTCATTGAACTAAGTTAGAAATTAAAAAAGATAGGGAGAGAGATAGCGCGACAGAGATAGGTCTATAGAGAGACAGAGGGAGAGAGAGAGTGAGAGAGAAGAGGGAAATAAACGGGCAAAATAAATCTTACAACTTAGTTTAGTTAAAAATAAAAAGAGTGCGCAAGTTTATGATTTACTGTGATGTAATAGGCCTACTGTTTCAGACTCTGAATGTTCAATGTCCCCCAGTCAAACGTGGCTCAGACAGTTCATAACTTATAATGAGAGAGAGAAACAGACGAGAAGTAGCCTACAGTATGAGGAACATAGGCCTATCTCATTATTAATAATATGCCAATATTAAATCAATTTGAGGCTCTGAAGGGACAATAATTGTTGGTGAAAAAATATTCAGACATAAGCCCAGCCCACTTCCGGTTTCATATCCTAATACAGATACAGATAATTGTGTTTGTTGAACAGATACAGATAATGACGTCTCTGCACACTCCTACTGCACATAGTAGCACCATGGCAGGCACCTATAGGCTAGGCTACACAGGAGCATTTGAGTCCACACAGTCTAAAAACACAGAATTACAAGGGTGGAGAGAACAGTGCACTTTTGCAGACGTACATAAGGTTGTTATTACATTATATTAATAATGTTGGTCGTGAACTAAAATGGGCCGGTTTGAGGCATGAAACTCCAGGGCTGAAAATGAGCCCCACTCCGGCTCTGGTCACGTCTTTCATTAAGAGATGACCACCCAACATTTATATATAAATCGCAATTATGTGTGTCATAAGCATCTCCTGTGATGAACCTTAAAGCAGAGTGAAAAACAGAGTCCAGGAGTTTAAGATATGAATGTGATGCATGCCAATTAATCACATCACCTTAATCCAGGACAAACATAAAAACTGCCTCGATAATCCTTTTCCTACAGAAAAAAGTGAAGGTGGTTTTGTTCCTATAAAAATAGCCATTTTTTTTGTCGCAGACAATATACAAGATTTTTGATGTGAAAATTAAAAGTGAGTGTATCATCTATCCAGATGCAGAGATATTTATATTCAGCGACTCTTTCAGAAATCCATTTTTTGTGGAGATATTGAGATCATTGAGGTTTTTAGCTTTATCAAAATTTATAATTATCAGAATTGTCAAAACCAATGTCATGCAGCCTTTGTAAGAGTAAATGGTGGTCAACAGTGTCAAAGGCTTTTGACAGATCAACAAAAAGTGCTGCACAGTGCTTTTTACTGTCTAAGGCTGTAACAATGTTGTTTAAAACAAAAAACTGTTTATTAGTAAGTTATTCAAAAAATGTTGCCGGGCATGGGAGTTTGGATATTGGCCTGTAGTTATTTAGGTCATTTTTGTCACCACCTTTGTGCAAACTTTGGGAACTATACCAGAGGAGATCAAAAGATTAAAGATATGGGTTATTTGTTTTGATATGATATGTGTAGAGAGATTGATTGAAAACGGCTCCAAATTGTCCTCTCCCATGTACTTCCTGGGGTTGATGGCTAGGAGCGCATCTACAACAACACTAGTTGAAACTGGATCAAGGGTGAACAGAGGAGTCAGAGAGAGAGGCGGTATGATATTACTGGTTGCAAAAGGCGTACCTCCTCCATTTTGGAAGAGTTGACCAGCAGCTAGAAAATGCTTATTAAAAGCTAAACCAATCTCTTTGATAATTTATTTTAATGTGAGTTGGAACTGTGCTAGCATTGTTTTTGCTATTTTTTTGTTTTTGTCATTGCTCATTTGTAAACCAGGGGTTCGATCTATTTTTTACCCTGTGCTTTTTGTGGGGTGCATGATTGTTCAAAATTGAGGTGAAAGTATTGGTGAAAAAATCCAAGGCTAATTCAACATCAGCTATTTCAGTTGTGAGTTGGATGTCACTATGAAGGAGTTAATTTTAAAAGGTTTGCTGATTAAAACCTTTAAAATTACGCATAATAATGATTTTAGGGAGAGATCTTTTTAAATTAATACTTCTGATACAGGCCACTGTTTAGATTGGGTCTTGTGGGCTCAGTTATAACTTTAGGTTGCTACAGATTTCTTTGAAGGATTCAGAGGCACCAACTAGCCTGTCAATGTTAAAATCACCCATCACAATTACCTCACTATTTACATATGAAGAGAGTAAATGTGCTAGGTCGCCCAAGGAACTAGTTACTGCTGAAGGGGGCCTGTACACACCAAATACAATAATACAATCATTTGACGATAAAGACAATTCCAATGCGATAAATTCAAAGCAACTTGGAACAGAGACAGCATGTAATAATGTTACAGAATAACAGGATTTTACATAGACAACCAATCCCCCACCCCGGGTGGTCCTGTCTATTCTGAATAAATTATAGTCATTTATTGCCACCATAGAGTTATGTGTACTGCTCTTCAACCATGATTTAGTCAGAACCAGGACATCTGGGTCAGCCTGAGACACTAAGATCTTAACATGGTCTAATTTATTGTGCTGAAGCAAACTTCTTATGTTTAAGTGAAGAAAACCCAAACCCTTTCTTGATTTGAGGATGTTTGGTGAGTTTAACTCACAGTTGATCAATTACACAAAATAGGTATAGTTTTCATATTACTACTAGTAAGTGGTCTGTTGCGTGACCTGTATGATCTGTGAGGAGGGATTAATGATGATCTGACATACAGGGATTTGGTGAGTTTTTATAATTATGGATGGTCCAGGCCAGGAGGGGGCGCAAGTTGCATGGGCACTAGTGGCCATTGAGGCTGAGTCACGTGAGATAATAACGTCTTGACTGACCAGGTGTGGAGTTGGTCAATCATGCTGGACAGAGCTTGCAAGAGGAGTGACGCTAGGAACCAATTTTATTGTTAACAGCATATTGCTGGCCAGAAGATGTTTCCCTTGTTTGTTTAAATAAAGTCAGTCTTTTCCAGAAGACGTTACAATTGTCGACAAAGGGAATGCCCAAGGAGAGATAATATTGTTTGAGCCAAACATGAAGTTGGCGTACATGGCAAAATTTGACGTCACCAAATGGAGGCGACGGTATGGGACCAGAGACAATACATTGTTTCCCAGCGTTCAGGACGGAGTCGATAAGGATTTTAAAGTCAGTTTTAAGACTTTCTGACTTTAGGTCATTTGAGCCGATATGTGTCAGGACCATAGATGCAGCGGGATTATTGTGGATAATGTCTGGAAGCAGTGAGTTGATGTGGGAACCTGGGCACCGGGATAGCAGAAGGTCTCCGCCCTCGGCAGGAACACTTGTCGTACCATGGATGAGCCAACGAGGAGGCACTGGGGTTCCGCTGTTCGGCCTTGCTGCACTGCAGAGCAACCATGTGAAGGCCGGGCTGGATCATTTGCCTGCAACTGTGTTGATGACAGCGGTCCAGAGCGGCAAAGCTGCGTAGGTTGAACCGGGCGTCTGTTGGATCCTCCTGAACGTCTGATGATGGCATCCTGCAGCATCCTCCGTCCCTGTTGGAACGACGAGAAGTCTGGGAAACACCGGCCACAGGTGGAGAGGAGAGAGGCGGCGGGCAGCGAAGTGACAGCAGAGGAAGAGGCGGCAAGCACCGGCACAGTGGTGTTGGAGGAAAAAGCAGCGGGCGTCGGAACAGCGGTGGTGGAGGACGAGGTGACGCGCGCCAGGGCAGCGGTGGTATCCCCGTCCACAGGTGAACCGGGGCTGTCTGGACATAGCTGGAACCGGGGAGGAGAGCTAGAGCTATTTGCCATTGATGGAAACTCCTGTAGGCTCATAACTTTGAATCTGTTGCCGAGCTCCAGGCACTGCGTTACTGGGGGAGACCGCAGACGACCACAATGTTTACCCTTGCGGGCAGTTGACCAAATAACCGGTTCAACAGAGGTCGAGCTCAACGGCATTTGTCCATCCCCTTCGTTGACAGTAGCTGTCAGCTTAGGTTTTGCACCAAGTAGACTCCACCGATGGTTGGGTTTGGCTGACACAGCCCCGGACACAGTGACAGGAGAAGATCCCGCAATGGCTGAGCCAGACCACGGGAGAGTAGGATCATCGCCTGTCATGCAGAGGGAGCCGTAGCCAGAGGATCTTAGGGTGACAAGGTGTTTCATTTGAGTGGATGCAACAGCTCCATGATATCATTTTACCCCTGAGTTCGGCTTGCAGACCAGAGATCCTCTCCTTCAGTATGGTGAGGTTGCAACCACACCCTTATGTATGTAGCATGGTGGTAGCTGGTGCTAGCTTGCTGGGTGGAGCTGCTGGGTGCTGTGCAGGGTTGGTGATATCCAGTGTAGTGTGGAAGGTGGGAGGCCGAGCGCGGACGATGGAGCAGTGGTAACCACTCGCCATATCGGTGCGTCAACTGTAACAACCTTACTGGATCAACTTCCCACGGGCCTGGCCTCCTTAGCACCGGTGACCGAATCTGTCGATAGTCTGACATCTGCGCTGAACTCAACCCTCTCTACCCTCCTGGATTCTGTGGCACCTCTCTCTACAAAAACCAGACGAACGATGAGGGCTTCTCCCTGGTTTACTGACCACACTTAAGCTCTGAAAAAGGACTGCAGGAGATTCGAACAAAGATGGAGAAATCAAAACAAGAGTCCACCTACCAGCCTTGGAGAGAGAGCGTCTCAATCTACAAACGTGCTCTGAATGTAGCAAAGAAGGACTTTTACTCTTCTCTTATCAATTGGAATAAGAGTAATCCAAAATTTATATTTGACACTGTTGCCAAACTTACAAAAAAAACGCAAACATCAAATCGCTCAATCCACACTGCGCAAAATTTTATTTACTATTTTGATAGTAAAATTACCAATATTAGAAACCAAATCAGTTCCTTCGGTACAATGAACTGCACGATAGCTACGTGTAAGCGTAATATCGGTTTATTTAATAACTTTGAGCCCGTTCCGTATGAAGAACTGACTCAAATAAAGTTAGAAAACACTAAAGTAGTTAATGATACTCTGTTGATGATGGACTCCAATACGGCCTCGGTGCTTCTATTGTTGGACCTCAGTGCAGCGTTTGACACCATCGACCATGACATACTCCTGGATCGGCTCGAAAACCTGTTTGGCTTTACAGGGCCGGCCCACGATTGGCTGAAATCATACCTATCCGGTAGAACTCTCCTCCTACAACAACAGTACATCCATATTCACTGACGTGAAATACGGAGTACCTCAAGGGTCTGTTCTTGGACCTCTGCTTTTCTCTTTGTATATTTCTCCGATTGGTCAAATTATTCGTAGCTTCGGGGTCAATTTTCACTGCTATGCGGACGATACTCAGCTCTAGTCCCGGTCAAAGTTAATGATGTTACTCAAATCGCTAATTTAGAGGCCTGCCTATCCGCTGTTAAAAGCTGGATGTCGCAAAACTTTCTGCTCTTAAATTCAGAAAAAAAGGAATTGTTATTAATCGGTCCCGCACACGTTAGAAATCAGCTTGAGCAACTGACAATTAATTCTGACAATTGCGTTATCTCTCAAAGCTTAACAGCAAGAAATCTTGGTGTTAAGTTCGACTCCAACCTGTCCTTTGATCAACACGTCAAAGAGATTACCAAAACTGCGTTTTTTCACTTATGGAACATATAAAAAAACTATCCAGTCTGTCCATGGCTGATGCGGAAATATTAATACACGCCTTCGTATCTTCTCGGCTTGACTATTGTAACGTACTACTGTCTGGGTTGCCCAGGGCAAGTACTCGAAGCTTACAAAAGGTACAAAATGCTGCGGCGAGGCTTTTGACCAGAACTAGAAAATACGACCACATCACCCCCGTTCTTGCGTCGCTCCACTGGCTTCCGGTTCATGTCAGATCCGACTTTAAGGTGCTGCTATTGACCTATAAGGCATTAAATGGGCTTGCACCTTCGTATTTGTCTGATCTAGTTGCGCGATATGCCCCATCACGGGCACTACGGTCTACAACTGCAGAGCTCCTGTCTGTCCCCAGAGTTAAGAAAGCTGCCGGCAGCAGGGCTTTCTCGTATCGAGCTCCTTCGTTATGGAACACACTCCCGATAGAGATCAGACATCGAGGTGTTCAAGTCTAAACTTAAGACTTATCTCTTTGAATTAACCTTTGGTTAGCGCTCGTCCACCTCTCTGCTGGCGCGGGGTCGGTGGCGGGTCACCCTGTCTGGGGTCGGTTCTCTGGCCTCTGCTGGGGGGGAATTTGCTCTGGGGTAGGTGCCGGTCTTGGGCTGTTCCGGTGGGCTGCCATGGCCGCTCGGGCTGGGGCAAATTGGCGTCTGACCGTGGGCGCCGCTGCTGGGGGGTGGGATGATGCCTTGCCTCCGGACATGCGGTCGCGGCGGCCTCTGGGGCTTGGCTGGGTGGTCATGTCGGCTGATGGGGTTGGGCTGGGGGTGGGGCACTGGGGCGGTGGCGCTGCCTGCCGCTGTCATTGGTGTGCTCTGGGCTGGGAGTGGCCGGGGGGTGGTGGTGTCGGGGTGCGTGCTCAGGCGTCTGCAGTGGCGCCGTGCTATTGCCTGACTGGACCGTTGGGTGGGGTGGAAATGGGGCATCGGGTGCAGATTGTGTAATTGTTGCACTGGTAGGTGGGCACTGCGATGTTTTTAATCGTTTAGACGCGGGTTGCTTTTGACCGCCTCGGGAGAACTGCGGATAGATTGTCCTGGGGTGGTTAGAAGCAATCTATGCAATTTGCGTTTTAACTGTTTTTAACAGTTTTTAAACTGTTTTAATCATTTATCCCTGCCTGGCGGTCCGCTCTGTGGCGTCGCTGTTGGCGTCTGTGTTTCGCTGCCCGGCGTCGGTACTCCCGCCGGTCCTAGCTCTGGGTGTGCCGATGGCGGCGGCGGATGCGCCCTTTGTGCTTGGCGCCTCTGGCCTTGCCTCATGGGCTGGGCATGGCCGGGCCCAAGTGGGCTGTACGGGCCGCCCCTCCGGGGGTTTTGGCTGTGGTTGCTCCTCGTGGCAGCGGTGCATTTGGCTATTTCCCTATTCTAATGTACACATTTCCCATTATCATCACAAAGGGCAGTGAAAATATGATTGTTTTAAAAAAAGTTGTCATGTGTCTCACTTTACCCCAGCTGTGGGGTAAACTGAGACAGACCAGAAAAATCAAGGGGGTAAACTGAACCACTTACTTTTTACACTCTGAAACTACCATAACAACACAAATTGTAACATTTAGAATCCCGAGAGCTAGCTTGAAAACCAAATATTACAAAACTAATGTCGGACTAGTAACAGAATCATGGGGTTTGGTCAATTAATCAAATTTTTTTTCTAAACACTTGAAAGTAACTCTGATCAAATACAACATATAATTTATATTCAATAATTAACATTCAAATGACAGATAGAACCAGTTATATTAAAACACAGTCTGGGGGTCAGAACACAGGACCCTTAAAGCCAGCTAGTGTCTGCGGGTCAGAGCAAAGGACAATCAGAACCAGAACAGTCTGGGACTCAGAACAGGACTAGACCCAGCTGTCAGTTTCCATCTTTTGAGTCTTTTTTTCAGCATTTGTTTTTATTGGGATCATTCATTGAATAAAGACATATCTCTTAGAATCTATTGATGTTAAAGGTCACTCTCCTGTCCCCCACATCGTACGTGCCAAACCATGCCCTTGCTGACTCCCCTTCAACCATCAACCCCCACCTCCAGCCCACATTGTGTTTTGTCTTTTCAAACTAGTCTCCTTGCTACCTCAAATATAATGGATTCATTAAAGCCACTACGAGTAACTTGGTCCCTTGGCGACCCCTTTGGACAAAAGCGGTAGTATTTTTACGACGCCAGCTGACGTGAAGCTGTTTTCTAGCTCGTGCCGGGCGTGCGAGATTCAAATAATCAGGAAGCAATATAGTGCTTGTCCATGTGTTGAAAGTGTGAGGGCACCGGACTCTTTTCGGCTCCGTGAGAGTGGTTAGTGACACAGCATCAACTAATGCCAGTAATGCCTCATTTCCACCGAGTAGAGCGGGTCGGATCGGAGCGGCTCAGAGCGGGACAGCTCACTTTTAAGAATCTCGGTGTTGTTTCCACCGCCGACCCTACCCTTACTGGTAGGGCGGGGTTTAAGCTGGACTGCGATAGCCGCCGCCAGATTGTGGGTCAAACTATCGGGCTGTGGAACAACTGTGGTCAAGCCAGCGGTCTCTTGTTTTTGCTTGGTCAAACTAGCCGCTTCTTTATTTATTCCCCCCTGTGTTGTGAGCACAGAGACGGCTCGATGCAACTGATAAGAGACGGTGAGCGAACAGCGCTGGCTGCGGCAGCTACGTGACATCGTAGCAGTGGGACACAGTGTAGCCAACTGATTCATTTAATGACGAGGAAAAACACCACACAATAAACAGTGCCGCGCTCACATTGTCGCCAAAACTCTCTTCACTCTAGCCGAGGTGACTACAAACGGCGGAAATGATTAAAACCAGCCGCTTCTTTATTTATTCCCCCGTGTTGTTGTGAGCGTGTATTTACTACTATCTATGGCGTAAACACACAGAGACGGCTCGGCGCAACTCACAGAGACAGTGAGCGAACAGTAGGCCTACTGGCTGCGGCAGCTACGTGACTGTGGGACACAGTGTAACCAACTGATTAATTTATTGACGAGGAAAAACACCACACAATAAACAGAGCTGTGCTCACATGTTCGCCAAAACACAAGACTATATTCACTCTTGCCGAGATGACTACACATGGCGGAAATGATTCTTTCGACCAATCAAATGACGGCTCCGCCGTTTCGGCACCCATTCAGGCGGCCAGTACCCCTACGGAGGAGTACTGAGATTTGGAGCGGCTCTGAGCGGTTAGGTGCGCTTAAACCGTACCCTACCCAACTTTTGGCAAATGAAAAGCCAAACTACCCAGACCGAACCGCTCCGATCCGACCCGCTCTACTCGGTGGAAACGAGGCATAAGTGCTACACACACCTGATTGCAATGAGTTGATGCAGTGTCACCGAAGTACTCTCACGGAGCGTGTCCTCACAGAAAGCGAATGAACGAGAGACGGCAGTTAGTATGGATCACGATGAGGTAATGTGTTTATGTTGTTGTAAATAATGACTATTTCAGATGAATAATGGTCGACTCATCTGATGATGGTGAGGCAAAGTAAACTTTGTTTTAGCAGGCTATCGCTCATTCATTTAGGAGTAAACACTGCAGTTCGCTCCCGTGAAATTGTGTATACGTTGCTTGGCAATGCCCTCCCGCTCGTCTACCACTCTCCCTTTTAGCTTTTCTTCATTGCATTTTCTTTTTTTTCTTTGATGGTTCAGCCCCGTTCAGCCCCGTTATCAGTCATTATGACGACAAATAACTGTCTCAAACAAAGGTCCCGCTCCCCTTCCCTCACCTGGAGGGATAGGCTTCTCAAATCGCGTTGTTGCGCCACACTGAAATCTGCGACCAATACGGATATGTGACCAAAGAGCCTGCACGTGCGAACCGAAAATCGGACTGGGTGTGCGACCAGTCCAAACGCAGAAATAAAAACTATATAAAAACGTCTTTCTTTGCATTGATGGTCTCGTTTGCTGTTAAAGGTAATTTATGATTATCAGAGGAAACATGAGGCTGTTTAAAAGATATTTAAATGTCACTCGGAGCTGCTTTAAAAGAGGGCACAGACACTGTCTCACTTTACCCCACTGCCACAATTTGAGAAAAAACTACCTCTCTCAGCAATTCAGGCTAATCTTCAGTTATCATCATCACATGGTTTCATATGTTGGTAGTTCATCAACATGTGTGATAGAAGTGTTTCTACCTGAATCAATTTGATTAGGCACAACAATCGATTAATGCTGTGCTTACACTAGAGGACTTTTAAAAGACTTTGAAAAGACTGAAGACTGAAACCCTTTTACATCTCAAGACAATCAACTCACACCTGAAGACAACTAGTCATTAGTTTTAAGTCACAGAGTGATATTTTGAAAAGACAGGGGGTCTCATATTGCAAGACTACAACTAGATTCCTTTTGAGATTAATATTATTTCCGCAAACGCAATAGTGATTATTTAATTAAAAAAAGGTTAATTCAACATTCCGAGCGGGGGACCTTTAGTTATTTGACCATCTTTATTTGCTGATCTCGTCCCCCAATAACTTTTACTCCTAACCCTGTATTTGACGGTAAAGTGTTAAGGTTGCGCGGCTGTCAGCCTGGTTCTCCCGCGGAGGCTTCAAGGAAAAAGTGTCCGAAATAAGTCCCTGCACAGGCGGACACAGGTCGCGACTAATGCCGAACCTCCTGCTTCGTGCTTGGTGCATGCGAGAGTGTGACAGTGTTTACGTCATTTTACTTGAGCCAACCCCTTAAGACTCACGATAATATCAAACATGTTTGATAATGTCGGAACGTCAAGACGGGAAGAAGACTAGCTGAAATCGGGTCGGATGACCACCTTACACCAAACGACTGAGATTACGTGCGCGCGCCACAACTCCAGCACGACTTCTGTGATTTCAGTCCGACATTGGAAGATTGTCTGCGACTGTTAAATCGCGTGAAAAGTCGTGTAGTGTAAGCCCAGCATAAGTTGACAGCAAGAAAATGTACTTTTACATACAAAAAATAAATTTTTATGAAAAAAACATGCTTACAACATCACCATGAGGTCCTCTCTTTCATGGCCAAGGGGAAATAAGAGGGGCTTGAAAACATATATCTCACATGACCAAAAATGTGTTCTGTGTCCTAGATACAGGGGGTGTCTCACATTACCCGATGTCTCACATTCCCCCGTCCTCCCCTATGTCCCAAATTTAATGATGATGGAAAGATATCGTAGAAGAGAGCATTGGAGTTGTAAAAGTGTTAAAGAATATTTAATAGCATCTCTGCCATCCATGTTATAGTCAAACAACTTTGAAGAGCCGATAAATTGAATCCACCCTTCCCAAATGTGTGTTTCTGTGTTGATGTGGGTGAAACTAATTAAATGTGCTAGCATCAGATGTGTGTATATGTTTGTTTACATAATCATTTATGTGTGTGTATGTGGGTATTTTTTTAATTAAGTTGCTTGACACCCCTAGGATAGTGTTAATGCAGAGGTGACAGAAACCTCCTGGACAGTGACTAAACACACAGCGTTTTCATTTACCCGCTCATGCAGTGCAAATATGTGTGCTCATTTACGTTGTGTGTGTAGCTGTTAGTGTGTGAGGGGATAATGGCTTCAGGTGCCACACCATATCGGCCCATCTTTTTATTAGACCCTGACTGTAATGAGTAATTAACTTCCTGCCGAGAACATGTTTGTTCCTCTGTTGATGTCATAGACAGAGATATTAGCAAGCCACAGGTCAGAATTTACTTTTCCATCCCAGAGGCAAGGGAAAGTAATTTGTGTGTGTGTGTGTGTGTGTGTGTGTGTGCGCGCGCGCGTGTGTGTATTTGTTTCACTGTCAACCCATGTTATTTCATGTTAGAGTGACATATAGAATGTTTGTGCGTGCGTGCATGCTAACTAAGCAGTTATACACCATGTTAACAGGGTTAATCAACTATTTTCCTAAATAAGCTGAGGGGAACCTTCAAAAATATTTAGTTGAGTTGAGTTTATTTTGATCACATAAATACGCAACATCGATTACAAAGCATAAATAGTAAAAAAAAAAAAATGTCTTATTTAAAGGTTTTTCTGAGGGTCCTCAGGATCTTATCAATCTTATAACATAAATTTTAATAGGAGGCCAAGCCCAGATGAGCTGGGTCCACGCTATGCAAAGCAGTGTGGTCCGTGTCCATGCTGGGCAGGGAACCCTATTGTTTTTGCTAGAATTTTTCTTAGGGGGCAAAGGCCGAGCAGGAGCTGGGACCGCGTTTTGCAGAGCAACGCAGACCCAAGTCCTGCTGGGCAGGGAACCCTATTGTTTTCGTAAGAATTTTTTTTCCACATCTAAAAGTGTGTCCACAGCCCAAACCGTAAGTCTCCGCGACAAACAAACTAGCAGGGCTATCCACAGATTCACTGGAGTCCGCTGCATCTTTTGGTCAGTTTCTCACCTTGATCAGTTCAGCAGAATTCAGCCAAAAGGGGGCGCCAAAACAACAACAAGTATCGATCTCCTTATCCACTTTAGCCATTTTATTTCAATGCCTCATGTTAATAGCGGTAATGGCGTTTTGCAGAGCATCGCAGTTCCCAAGCCCTGCTGGGCAGGGAACCCTATTGTTTTTGTAAGGATTCTTATTTAAATTTTTCTCCATGTAAAAGTGTGTCCACAGCCCAAACCGTATGTCTGAACGACAAACCGACTAGCAGGGCTAGTTCAGACCCCCGCCCTCTCAGCAGCCTAAAACATTCAGACATGCCGGCCACTAGGTGGCGCAACAACTGAGGAAACCGCGTTTGGGGCTATAATTCCCACACCAGACATCCCAAAGTCAAAAACTTTATATCCACAGATTCACTGGAGTCAGCTGCATCTTTTGGCATAGGCCACACACATTTTCATATATAGGGGAGAACGGGGGAATCTGAGGCATCGGGTAATGTGAGCCACCCCCTGTATCTAGGCAACGGAAAACATTTTTGGTCATGTGAGATATATGTTTTCAAGCCCCTCTCATTTCCCCTTGTCCCTGAAAGAGAGGACCTCGTGGTGCTGTGGTAAGCATGTTTTTTTCACCAAAATAGGTAGGGGAGAGTGGCCTAAGTTGTGCATTTTGGAAGTTGTGCCACCCCTTGTTTCTAGAAAACCGTGGAAGAAATTGGAAATGTGACCACATATGTAAGAAGAGCCATCCATTTGACTCATCCTGTAAAGAAGGGAGACACAAGGAACAAGATATAAGCACATTTAAGCTAAAAAAAACTGTGTTTTGCCTTTCAAAGTAAAAATTCCATGATCAAGGTTTTTTGATTATTGTGTCTGAACAATTATAGACAAGTTTGAAAACATTTGACACATGTTTTAGTGCTTTGGTATGCTACATTTTGAGTCTATACAGTTAGCACGATGTCAGCCCTAAATTGCTGCATCATGCTTATTATCCAAATTTCTGGGATTGGGGTGATTTGTGCCAAAGGGCCTGGGTGAGTTATAAGTAAGTAAGTAAAATGTATTTATAAAATCACATTTATGACAGTTTGCACTGTCCAAAGTGCTGTACATAGTGCATTCAGTAGGTAAACAATGAATGTAAAATAACAATAACCAAAATAAAAGAAGTAAAGCCCATACATCCACATAAACACAGATAGTAGTGCAGAGGTAAGATAGTTAATGGGGAGGAAACACCAGGGTGTACATATGGGTTTTGAGCCTTGATTTAAAGGCAGAAATGTAGGGGAATCACATTTGTCAGGTGGCAGTTGGTTCCACAAGCACGGAGCAACTAGTGCAAAGTACATTTCTGAGAGTTGTGCCAGTGGCATGGCTGTATACGCTGGTCACCAAAAGAAAGTGATTGTCTACAGTAGCTCAGAAGAGAGTGACATCTCAATTCCACTTAACGACACCACTGATGAGAGTTCAGATGGCCAGAAAGATGATGATGGTGACTTTGTCATTGTGAGCTTTGCAGGTAAAACCATTAGATCTGCTAGGCCCTGTTTAAGAAAATTGTCCTTCAATCTTTGTCAACTATTTACTTTATTTACTTTAAATACACCTTAAATAAGTGATTGTCTAATGGATTTGTCTTGCATTACAGTTTATGAGATATATATCAATGGCACAATTCACCCCATAGTAATCTCTCCAACCGCACAACTTACACCACACCGGGGGCAAGTTGTGCATCAAGACAACTTTTTTTCTGAAAGCTATATTTCTTCAACAGTTTATTCCAGATCCAAAGTTTTTATTGCCAGGGATGCACACCACCCTGAAATATATGTACATATTTGAGTTGGAGACTTTACTGTCAAGGCCTTACTTTAAAGTCACTTTGAGTGAAAAGTTGCACAACTTAGGCCACTCTCCCCTATTTTGCATGTAAAAGTAAATGTTCTTGCTGTCAACTTAATCAACTGTTGTGCCAAAGCAAATGTATTCACGTAGAAAAACTTCTATCATACGTGTTGATGAACTACCAACATATGAAACCATGTGATGCTGATAACTGAAGATTAGCCTGAAATGCTAAGAGAGGTAGTTTCTTCTCAAATTGTGGTGGTGGGGGAAAGTGAGCCAAATGCTGTGGGGGAAAGTGAGCCACTGTCTCACTTTCCCCCACCATGAGGCACAAGTTAAGTTTAGTCTTAAACATATTTTAATGTAATATTACATGACATGTGTTTTATTTTAATGTCATACACATTGTAGAAAAGCCATCATGCCAAGGAAATACACCAGGAAGACGACCTGGGGCAACCACACGGAAAGAGCACTTTCTCATCTTTCCCTGTAACCTTCAGGGCTGGAATGTAGAGTAGGCCTAGTTGTAGAGTATGACAGGCTGATGTTATAATCCAGTTGGGTCTTCACCTGTGTTCTGAGTCCCAGGCTGTTCTCGCTGGTTCTGATTTTCCTATGTATTAACCCCCAGACACAAGCTGGCTCTAAGGGTCCTGTGTTCTGACCCCCAGACTGTGTTTTAATCTAACTGGTTCTATCTTTCATTTGAATCTTATGAAAACCTTTTGAATTATAATATGTTGTATTTGATTTTGTTCAGAGTTACTTTCAAGTGTTTTGAACATTAGCTTTGCTTAATTGACCAAACCCCATCATTATTTTACTAGTCCGACATTAGTTCTGGAATGTGTGGCTAGCTTTCAGGATTATAACTGTTACAATATGTGTTGTTATGGTAGTTTCAGAGTGGAAAGTGGTTTACCAAATGTAAAAAGTGGCTCAGATTACCCCGTTCTCCCCTATAGATTTTTCGCAAAAACTGCTAAATTGACTTTTCAAATCAGCTCCCACAATTTTTGAACAATTGACACCAAACTTTGCACAGAACATCTACAGATGCAAACGGAACAAAATTAGTTTGGCGTGTTTCGGACACTACAGCCAAGGAAAATGCGTTTTGGCCAATAACTCCCACACTGTTATGATAGCCCGGGATGACCCAAACGCAGACAGAAACCCAGGCAGTCAGTTTAGAACAATGTTTATTTCAGGCAGGCTGGCAGGACACAGGACGGCTGAATGGCGTGGCGAGCAGAGGCTAGTTGATATCCGGAACTCGCAGGCAGGCGAGCAGGAAAGGTGAACAGCGGAGGCAACTGGCATGGAAGAAAAGAGGAGCAGAGTTACAACTAACTCCAACTGAGACTGAAAAGAAAACAACAAACATAGATAATCCTGATCTCGGGTAATTTACCGCTCTGGTACGTCGTATACAGGTGAAACTCGAAAAATTAGAATATCGTGCAAAAGTTCATTTATTTCAGTAATTCAACTTTAAAGGTGAAAATAATATATTATACAGACTCATTACATGCAAAGTGAGATATGTGAAGCCTTTATTTGTTATAATTGTGATTATTATGGCTTACAGTTTATAAAAACCCCAAATTCAAAATCTCAGAAAATTAGAATATTACATAAAATCAATAAAAAAAGGTTTTTAAATACATAAATGTCGGCCCTCTAGAAAGTATAATCATGCATATGTACTAAGTACTTGGTTTGGGCCCCTTTTGCATGAATTCTTGCCTCAATGCGACATGGCATGGAGGCTATCAGTCTGTGGCACTGCTGAGGTGTTATGGAAGACCAGGTTGCTTTGATAGTGGCCTTAAGCTCCTCTGTATCGTTGGGTCTGGTGTGTATCATCTTCCTCTTGACAATAGTCCATAGTTTCTCTATGGAGTTCAGGTTAGGAGAGTTGTCTGGCCATTCATGCACAGTAATACCATGGTCAGTCAACCAGTTACCAGTGGTTTATGGTACTGTGGGGAGGTGCCAAGTCTAGCTGGAAATGGAAATTGTCATCACCATAAAGCTTGTCAACAGACAGAAGCATGAAGTGCTCTAAAATCTTCTGGTAGATGGCTGTGGTGACTATTGACTTGATATCACAGTGGACCAACATCAGCAGCTGACATGATACCTCAAATCATCACTGATCCAAATGAAATGTTGAGTTTCATTTTGAAATCAAGGTCCCACAGTCTAGAGGAAGAGTGGAGGGGCACAAAATCCAAGTGGCTTGAAGACCACTCAGGGTTTTTCCTGCATTCAAAAAATGTTGGCGCCCGCCAAAGGAATTTTAGCGCCCGCCAAAGGAAAATCCTCAGCGCCAAAGTGTTTTTTTTTATATATAGATAAATAAATAAAAATCTACTTAAAACGGCTCCAAATATGTTTCCATTTCCGCGCCATTCCAGTCATATTACTTGCAATCTCAGTTGTAAAAAAGGAAATCAGGTCGGGGATAATCGTTATTAAACTATCATTGTTCCGCTCGCCGGGGCATGCAGGCTTATAAATGCAGCAAACCCTTTCAGCCGTGAGCTCCGCTCGGCCCCTCCCTCACCTGATAGTTTCGCTAACGGCTGGTCCAGAGAGTACGAGGGAGATGTTGCGCATTGCCGGGTGTTTTGAAAAACTTCTAGATGACGAGAATAAAGGTAAAACTAATTGTGTTGTCTGAAAACACTTCAGACTCACAACAAACTAAAATAATGTGCAAGATTTGTGACGCGCGGACACGCGAGTAACATGACATACGCGACTGAGAGACAGAGAGAGAGAAAGAAAAGTGATATAGGCCTACGACCTGATCTGCACCTTTAAACATCCCGACCAATTTGTTTATTCACTTTAAGTCGAGTCATAGGCCTAGTGGTCTATGACCAAGCAATCAATGAATAAAAACACAGAAAGTTTAAAGCTCCTTAACTCCTGCCACCACAACTGTCAACACTACAATGCAACTGCCTATCCAGCCAGCTCCATGACATAAATAAATCATGCCCTTACATTCAATGCTAGCAAAAGACGTGCCCTATCAACACCATTTACAACTGGTTATTTTTATTTTGACATATTTTTATTAAATGATTAAAAATATGTTTCACTTATTTAGCCTATTTCTATTCTCCCTGTTTTCAGTTCAATTAGGCCTTTGTTTAAAGTCCAAAGTCATGGTGTTTTTAGAAAAAAACCTTGTTAAAAGTAAAATAAATGCATAATGTTCTTAAATCAATGATTAACTGTCTTTAATAATCGTGATAACACAATGTGATTACTCAAAATAATCATGATTATGATTTTTTCATAATCGAGCAGCCCTACCTTCTTCCATGGTTTAGATCAATTAGAAACAATTACAGTATTAAACAGGTAGGCCTAGTCATTATTAGTATTTTGACTTCATATCTACAGGTTGTTTATTGTGATTTCATAAGCGTCAGTGAGCTCCATGGTAACGCAGTGATTGACAGGCTGACTGAAATGCTCTTGAGCTGGACAGAAACTCCCCTCTCCCAACCCAACACCCCTCTTAAAATACACAAACCGTTTGCCTTTACTGTCGCGACCCCAAAAAAAGTCGGTCGCGTACTGACCCCCCAAAGGCCCATTCTGAGCCAGGAAAAACCCTGCCACTGTCAAGTTTCAACAGTCAGTGATGATTTGAGGCACCATGTCATCTGATGGTGTTGGTCCACTGTGTTATCAAGTCCAAAGTCACCACAGCCATCCATCAGGAGATTTTAGAGCACTTCATGCTTCTGTCTGTTGACAAGCTTTATGGAGATGCTGAAGTAGGGGAGAACGGGGTAAGTAAGCACACTTTTTACTCTAGTGAGAATTGCTCATCACCAAAACATCTGTCAATAGCCATTCCTACATTAAATTGAAGCTTAAGGTGTTGGCTAGAAATGTGTGTCTCTCTTTTTTTCCAACTTATTGTAATGAAGAAGTAATTTACCATCAAAGACACTCTGACACATTGTGACAACCAACCCCATCAAGGGGTCGGTTGTCACACACTATGGGGTTGTTTGTCACAATGTTATCTTAATGGGAAAAATCTTAAAAAGAAGGCAAGGAGGCAGAACCAAATTTGAATGTTTAATTGCATTGTCAAGTTGACAAATAGGCCTACATAACGTTCTGTAGCCTTGGCAGCTGGTCTAGTTTGGGATGCACTGGGTTGTTTTGATTTTGTTGCCCTTTTTTCTTTTGCTTGCTAGCTGCCTTTTCCTGCTCTATTCTTTCCTTCTCTGGGGTGTCAGTGAGGATACAGCTTGACAATTTCTTTCGTTATTGGGTTCCTTTTCTGTCTGCAGCCTTGAGATAACATGTGACAACCAACCCCCCAAAAAATTTGACGACCAACCCCAACTTGAATTTCTTGCTAGCATCAAGGCCAACAACCATCTGACAACTAATTAGCTTGCTAACCACAATCTAAACTATAGTTTACCCTTCACACTTTGTATGGGTAACAAGTGTTTTGTTATAAACCCATTGTGTAAAAGCCTAGAAGAAAAATACTGAGAAGCAAAATATTTTGAATTTGACATGAAAAACACAAAACATCCTCTCACCTGAAATGCAGCTGTCTTCCTCTGAGGAAGTCTATGTATGTGACCTCTGATCCCAATTCTGGACCTTTTTTACATCAACATTTCAGAGCTAGCGCGCTCTGGTGGCGAGATATAACGAATGTGACATCCAACCCATGTGACAAATTACCCCGTTCTCCCCTACTCTTTCCTGCAAGACTTGGCACCTGCCCACAGTGCCAAAACCACAAGTAACTGGTTGACTGACCATGGTATTACTGTGTTGATTGGCCAGACAACTCTCCTGACCTGAACTCCATAGAGAAACTATGGAGTATTGTCAAGAGGCAGATGAGACACACCAGACCCAACAATACAGACAAGCTGAAGGCCACTATCAAAGCAACCTGGGCTTCCATAACACATCCATGCCACGCGGCATTTAGGCAATAATTCATGCAAAAGGGGCCCAAACCAAGTACTTAATACATATGCATGATTATACTTTCTAGAGGGCCGACATTTCTGTATTTAAAATCCTTTTTTTATTGATTTTATGTAATATTCTAATTTTCTGAGATTTTTAATTTGGGGTTTTCATAAACTGTAAGCCATAATAATCACAATTATAACAAATACAGGCTTGAAATATCTCACTTTGCATGCTATGAGTCTATATAATATATTAGTTTAACCTTTTAGGTTGAATTACTGAAATAAATTAACTTTTGCACGATATTCTAATTTTTTGAGTTTCACCTGGCGCTGAATGACTGGAGTCCACGGGCTCAAGTAGAGAGGTCTGTTCATATAGCCTGACACACGCCACCACACCTGCTGCCGCTGTCCTCCAACACTGGCCGGTTGGGTAATCTCCGAGTGCCTGCTGACCATCATCGTTGGTCCCACCCGCATCAGCCGCCTCCTGGTCACTCCGATCGCACTGTGCTGCGTCCTCAACTAGCTACTGACTGCTAGCAGGTCGCCCTTGCTCAGCTACCGAGTGGTGGCTAACGATAGCTGCTCCGTCGGCCACACCTGGTCGCATTCATCCTCCTCACTCTGCATGGTCTCCCCTCAGTCAGGCTTTTCCCCTGGTTCATTCCCTCCTGTTATATTGTGGGTCATCTTGCTCTGCACTAATGTCATCCATCTCTGTGCACCAAGCCCACGTCTAACTGCTATCACCGATCTATCACTCCCTCCGCCCGGCAGCATCATGATCACCTAATCACCTGCACAGCTGTTAGGACTTTTTAACCACCTCATCCCATCATCCATCTCAGTCATTAAACAACTTGGACTCCTACGCTGTCGCCGCTACATCCACAGAGGCTCCCGCCGCGGGTTTGACTTGTCCCAGCACGGAAACTCCATCCCATTCATGTGGTTACCTGCATGCTCCGTCGCACCTCTGTCACGTCATCATGACTCAACCGCTACTGGACCATTTAGCGCCCCTGTCAGGCAGCAGCTCATCAGGCAGGACAGAAAACATGGACTGGATTTCACCGCTTTCCTTTCTCCTCACCCACACAACACTTCACCTAACATCACATCTGCACCACCCAATGTCCAATCATCTATATACTCAACCACCACCCCCCCTCCACCCAGTTTCCCCCCTCCACTCCGCCCCCCTGCACAGTTTACCTGGCTAACCTCAGACCTCTCCAGCCTGCCCCTATCCCATCACCCTCTGGCTTTGCCAACTTTGCCCTCCTCAACACCCGCTCACTCATCAATAAAGCCCCCGTCATACATGAATTTATCCTCGACAATAATCTGGACCTCCTTCTTCTTACCGAAACCTGGCAACAACCCAATGACTTTTTCTCCCTCAACCAAGCATCTCCCCCTGGTTTCAGCTACATCGCCAAACCCCGCACCTCCTGCCGTGGACCTCCACCCATGCCCCTTTCCCCTCTCTGATCACAAACTTAGACTGTTCACCATCCTCTCCCCCACCCCCGCCCCCTCAGAGAAATCACCTTCCGTAACCTCAAATCCATTGTTCCCCACCATCTCTGTGACCTGCTCTCCTCCACTCTTATCCTGGACTCAACCCTCAGCTCACCTGATGAGCTCACAAACCACCTTAATTCTACCCTGTCTTCCTCCCTCAACACCCTGGCCCCCCTAAAAACCAAAGCTGTCTCCTTTAATACCTCCTCGCCCTGGTTCACACCTGCACTCCGCAAACTGAAACAGACCGGCCGCCAACTCGAACGACTCTCCAAAAAAACTTCACTCACAGTCCACCACCAAGCCTACAAACTCCACCTCACTGCCTACAAAGACGCCCTCACCGCTGCCAAGTATGCCTACCTCTCCGCCATGTTCTCTGACCCCTGCCAAACCCCCAGAATCCTCTTCTCCACAGTGAGCAACCTCCTCAAACCCCGGACCAGCACCCTCTCCACCTCCACCCCAGATCTCTGCAACTCATTCCTCCAGTTTTTCGCTGACAAAATCACCACCATCAACCATTCACTTTTCCCTGTACATGATCCCCCTGCACACTCAATGGCCCCTCCCCTACCCATTTCGCTGGACCTCCCAACCCCTCCTCCCCATTGCCGTCTCTCCACTTCGACCTGGTTACCCCTCTTGCACTCTCCAAACTTATAAGCTCCTCCAAACCTACTACCTGCTCCCTTGACCCCCTCCCCACTCCCCTGCTCAAGTCCTGCCTCCCCGTTCTCTGCCCCTACCTCACTAAACTCTTTAACTCCTCACTGTCCCATGGAATTGTCCCCTCTGCTTTCAAATCTGCTGCTGTCACCCCCACCCTCAAGAAACCTGGTCTCGACCCCGCCTCCCTCTGTAACTACCGTCCAATCTCCAACCTCCCCTTCCTCTCCAAAACCCTTGAAAGCATAGTCACCCAACAACTCCAATCCCATCTCCACACCAATAACCTCTTTCAATCCCTCCAATCTGGCTTCCGCCCCCTCCACAGCACAGAAACCGCTCTCCTCAAAGTCTTCAATGACCTCCTCACCTCTGCCGACGCTGGTTCCCTCAACTTCATCCTCCTTCACCTGAGTGCAGACTCAGCAACCTCGGTATCGAAGGTAATGCACTCAGCTGGCTTCACTCATATGATCTCTCCGACAGATCTCACTTCATCTCCCTCCACAACCACACATCTGCCACAGTCACCGTCACACAAGGCGTTCCCCAAGGTTCTTCTGTACTCGGCCCCCTCCTCTTCATCATTTTCCTCCTCCCCTTGGTCAGTTACTTCGCCATTTCTCAATGGACTTCCATTGTTATGCTGATGACACCCAAATTTACCTCAGCACCAAATCCCCCCACAACCCCCCCATCTCCAACATTGAATCCTGCCTGTCTTCACTAACACTCTGGATGAAAAATAACTTCCTCAAACTCAACAGCAACAAAACTGAACTCCTCCTAATTGGCTCCAAATCCACCCTCAGCAAACTCACAACCCCCCCACCCCACCCACACACACTCACTATCGATGGCACCACGGTCTCCCCCTCCCCCCAGGCCCGCAATCTTCGCGTAATTTTTGATCCCACCCTCTCCCTTGAACCCCACATCCGCCACACCGTCAACACCTCCTTCTATCACCTCCGTAATATTGCAAAGATTAGATCCTTCCTCACACCCCACGCTGCTGAAAGACTCATCCATGCCTTCATCTCCTCCCGCCTTGACTATTGCAATTCACTCCTCGCCGGCATCAGCACCACCTCCATCAACAGACTCCAACGTGTCTAGAATGCAGCTGCCCGTCTCCTCACTCACACCAACTCGTGGAACCACATCACCCCAGTCCTCAAAAAGCTCCACTGGCTCCCCATTTCATTCAGGATCGATTACAAACTCCTGGTCCTCACCTACAAAGCCCTCCACCATCTGGCCCCCCCATATCTCACTGACCTCCTCTCCCCCTATCAACCCCCCCCGGGCCCTCAGATCCTCCTCAGCCAGTCTCCTCTCCACCCACACATCAAAACTCCGCAGCCTTGGCGACATAGCTTTCTCCAGGGCAGCTCCCAGGCTCTGGAACAGCCTGCCCCAAAATATCCCTGACTCTCGAGTCCCTCACCATCTTCCAGTCCAAACTCAAGACCCATCTCTTCTCCTCTGCCTACCCCTAGTTCACCCACCAACCCAACTCTACATGTTCTTTTTGTTTGTATATTGTTTTGTTTTTGTAAAGCGCTCTGAGTGAGAGAAGAGCACCATATAAATAAAATTGATTATTATTATTATTATTATTATTACCTCAGCATTGCTTCACAACCAAAGCGTTTTCACTCCACTGGGCTGTAGATCATTCCTCAGTTTAACCTGTAAAGACAAACTTAAAACAGGATGTATGTTCCCAGTTTACAGAGTTTATGCATAAATACTTAGCTCATATTCTGTTATTGACTTTGACATATTTAAACTGTATTTACCTGAGGATAATGTCAGGGAAACCAGTAATCTTGATGCCACTTTCACAGTTTTAAGCTCAGACTCTTGCCAGACCAGAGGGGTATACTACGAAGCGAGATTAAGGGCTGAGCGAGGTCTGTTGAGTCTGAAGCCAGAGTTTTCAGTATCACGAAAGGTGGCTCTCTTTCTACCTGGCTAGATCACCGTGGTAACAGAGGCTGCACGGCTAACCTGCTCAGACCAGTTTTGGTTCCAGAGTTTGAGCTTAAATTCGGCTTTAAGAGCGCTGCCCTTTAAGGAAACTACACATTTTGAAATCCCGCAGACCTGCCTATATTGTCTGAGCGATACTTCTCACTGAGTAAACTAGTTAAATCAGTAAACTTATCAGTAAGTTAATGGACGAAACGAAGCCGTGACATAAGGCTTGCAGCAGAGTGAACTGTAACATCGCGCTGAGGCTTTTTGCCACATGCATACAGTTATTGATGCAGAAAATGTTAAATAGCCTAGACCTACTGTATGCAGCGCCACTCTATACTCTCACCTCAAATGATTTTACCTGGCGATCTACACACACTGGCTCTTAATAAAGCGTTCTATAAAATCACAGGTTGCAATATTATTTCACTGTGGGCTTCTTTCTTTTCATCAGTAGCGATTACAGTTGGGACGTGACAGGTGACAGCTGTCACAGTTCGGACATCGCTGCAGACTCGCAGGTTAAGCTTCTCACAGTAGATTCATATTTGTCCGAAAAATACAGACTATGGTTTTTTAATGTAGGCCTATTGGTAGCCTATTTGTAAGATTCAAATAAAAGGCTAATAGTCTAAATCAAAATTGTATTCATTATGATGTGGCCCAAAACTAAAGTGATTTTCCATAGGCTATTCATTTGGGGACAGTGTCAGACTTAAATTACATTCATAAGTGTGGGACTATAGGCGTAGTGCTATAAATATAGCAAAGTAGCCTATATATATTAGGCTAAATGGTATAGTGTTTCAATCCGAGTTCAACGTTTCATTGTTTTATAATGTCACGTTACGCACTGCGAGAACGATCGGCAAGATAAATAAATCATTTCCATGCTGGCAGCATTCCACTCTCCATATTTGCAGTAAGAGTTTTTTTCAGCTCTGTTTTCTGCTGTAATAATTCAGACTGACAAATTCTTCCTCTTGAATGAAGTTGGCGACACACTTTTGTTTTACTCAGCTGCTCGCAATCAGTCCGTTTGTGTAAAGTTAGCGGCACAAGATCAGTCCAGTCTGTGCGGAAGCAGAGTCAAATGACGGGTCAAACGCCCCCTTTCATGGGGACCCGCACAGAGCCTGAAGCCGAAACCCTCGTTCAACATAAGAGGTTGATAACTTCCTTCGTGATACCGGTTAGCTCTGAGCGAGGGTATGTGTTATGTTGAACCAGATCAAAAAAAGAGAGCCGGGCTCTGTTGAGTTTGTTTCGTAGTATACCCTCTAGTTCAGTTGTAAAGCTTTTGGTTTAAAACTAGTTAGTGTGCTGATATTTGCTGTAGAAATGAAGCTAAATATGATAACATTGGTCTCCACGCTGCATTGGCCAAAGGTAAACAAAACTGACAGCCGGCCGCTGCCACGTCCATGTAGGCAGATATAGAGTAAATGAGCAAGGCGGTGCATGCACGCCCATGTAGACCAGTCAGAGCAGAGCAGCTTTTTGCGAAGGGGGACAGATGTCAAAACCAACCTTTTGAGATAGAGGGCAACAAAGGCTGGAAAATCCAGACCCTGATATCTTGAACGATAGAGGGTCTGGCCACGATCAATAGTAATTTCCAACTCAAGGGGCGGCTCCTACTCGTGCATTTCAAATGCCACTGCACGCAGTTGGATAGCACTACAACCAATCAGAACGATGCACAAGGTGACGTAAGCCCCTTTCGTTTAGCGAACGGCTGTTAAACTGTTAAATTAAACGTTTGCAGTTGTCGGTCGGCAAAACAGAACATTCCACTGACTTGCTAATGAAAGATTTGAGTGCCGTCTTCCAAACCGTTAAGGGTCGAGGCCAAAGCAGTCTCAAACTCACACAACATATCCGCAGCCATCTTTGATGTTTACTATCACGGCTTCGACGTCGCATGCACGTCACTGTCGTCATCCGGTTACGTCCTCCCCAGAGTACCATATAAAGGGCTCTGGCGCGCCCATATTAGATAGAACCAATTGAAACCCTAGCCAGATTTCTGGTCTTCTTGATAAAGCTTCAACGGAGCGTGTCCAGACCAACACGCGCAGCAAATTTAATTTGCCAGCGCCTAGTGGCAGGTCTGGGAATGCCAGGCTAGGGCAATGGTAGAAAACTAATGGTTTTTTTGAACAATAAACCATGAAAACCTTTTTCTAGAAGACCTTGGAAATACACATTTAAACCCGAGATTTAGCATGATATGTCCCCTTTAAGAAAAATGCGCTTTTCACAGTTTTTTCTTGTTTTTGCCATTTTCTGTTTTGGTGGGAAACAACTATACAGTGGAGAGGCTGACAATCTGTTTTTGCTCATAACTCCCCAACCAAACATCGCACATTAAAAAACTTGACATCCACTTCTTCTGTAAATCGAGCGGCATCTTTCTACCTTGGCCAGTTTTGCAAAATTCATCTATAAGGGGGCGCCAAAACCACAAAAATTTATATCTTGTAACAACAGCAAAGAAACCGCGTTTGAGGCTATAACACCCACACCGAACAGCCCACATTCAAAAACTTTATATCCCCAGATTCACTGAAGTCTGCTGCATCTTTTGGAATAGGCACGCCCTTTTGCTACCAAAGTTTGTGCACAATTAACACCAAACTTTGCACAGAACATCTACAGATGCGCACAACAAAAATGTCATGATGTCATGACCATCGATGACGAAACGGAAGTGCTTTGAATATTTGCGTATTAGCTATGTGTTACGTAAATGCTCCTAAATTTAAAACCATTTATCCTATTGACACTTATGTTTGTCCCATGGTTCTCAGGTTGGTACTACAGTTTTCGTTAAATAGATCCTAATGGGGCGCTAAAAACACATAGTATACATCTCCTTATCCACTTGAGCCTCTTTATCTGTGATTTTTTTGCTTTTTGGACTATAATTCCAAACCGAACATCCCACATTCAAAAACTTTTCATCCCCGGCTTCTGTGAAGTGAGCGTCCGGCGCCACGGTTGACAACACTTGTTCCCGAGTTGTGTGGGAGGCTTGACCCCCGTTCATAACTGCTTGCAGTTATAGTTTTCAATTGCTGTTGATATTTCCTCTACTTATTCCATGGCAGTCAATAGCAATAATAATGTGGGGGATCGGTTTGATCTGAAACCATATTGGTGTTCACTCAATAAGTTGTGAGTTCCAATGAAGTGGTCCAGTCTTAGACCAAAATATGCCTTTTAGAAAGGTTGGTTACAGATACGGGTTAAAGGTTTCGCTTTATTTTTAATAACAGTTTTTATTAGGTGTCATAAAAATATCATTACAATCAGAAGATAATTTTACTATTATTAAGAGTTATAAACTACCTCTATCAACGCATGTTCGTCAAGAGGAAATCAAAAAGTTGATACAGAATCTATGATGAAGGAAGATTACTGGCATATTATACTTGGTAACGCTTTATATTAAGGTTCTTGTTATAAGCCTTAGTTAATAGGTAATAAGGACCTTATAAGATGCTTATTAACATCAGTTTGTGTTAATAAGACTATATTTAAGTGTTAATAATAACACAATAAACATGTTTACTGTGTGATTATAAGACTTTTATAAGCACTTATGAGAAACTTCTTAACTATTTATTGATTGCTTAATAGCATTAATGAAAGTCTCATGAGTTTCTGATAGCTGTTAATAAAAGCGTTACAAACCCATGTATTGAGTCTTACTAACTTGCCTATTATGTCATAGTTAAACCTTTACTAAGGATTGTTTGTTGCTTTATGAAGGTGAACACACCTTTATTATTTGTTTATTAGCAGTTAACTATGTTCTAAGAACGATGCTTATTAAGGTTAATAAGTCCTTTATTAAACAGGTAATAATGCATTTCTATGCTCTAAGAACAATTCTTATTAAGGTTAATATGTCCTTTATTAAACAGGTAATAATGCATTTTGAAGGTACCTGATCTAAAGCGAGAACAATGCTTATTAAGGCCAATAAGTCCTTTATTAAACAGGTAATAATGCATTTTGAAGGTACTTGATCTAAAGCGAGAACAATGCTTATTAAGGCCAATAAGACCTTTATTAAACATGTAATAATGCATTTTGAAGGTACCTGATCTAAAGCGAGAACAATGTTTATTAAGGTTAATAAGTCCTTTATTAAACAGGTAATAATGCATTTTGAAGGTACTGGATCTAAAGCGAGAACAATGCTTATTAAGGTTAATAAATCCTTTAACATACACTTTTTAACAGTTAATAAGTACTATATCTTGTCAAGGTGGATACAATGTGAATTAAAAAAAGCTACATGTAAATACAATGTTACAGAGGTGAAGCACAAAAACTTACTTTTAAAGAAAAAAAAACACTTAACAACTGTGCAATTGTAAACATGTTTGTTTGTTTCCCAGAACTTTCATGAACAACATTTTACTAAATGTAAAAAAATAAATACCTTTGTAAAATAAAAATGCTGCCTGACATCAATTCAAGTGTCCAATGATGAAGACTATTAATTTAAAATATTAAATGAATAAGAACAACAAAACAATTAAACGAGTAGAGCAAAAAAACTTCCATCAAACAATAATAAAAAAAACTCTGTTGTAGGTAAAACAATATAAAACGACGTGGGGTTGTATGAGTTGCTTCTGCATATTGAATCTGTAACCTTATGGAGATGGCAATCCTCACTAGAGGAATTTGGGCGAGACGTTGCTGTATCAGAAGTCAGCGTTATACTGTTGCAGATAGGACAAGCAGAAAACCACATACAACTATATAGATGCTAACCCAGTGGTTCTCAAACTTGTTTTGTCATTCCCCACTTTGGAGGTGGGAATATTTTCAAGTCCCACCGTTCCCCGATTGTGTCAACAAAATAGTAAAGAAAATTGGTCAGTCTTAAGTTTAAAATGTATTGAAATAAAATCAAGTAATACAATTCAAAAATAGATCATTTAAAAAAAAGCCTTCTTCTGCTGGCCCCCTCTGCAACAGTATAATGCTGACTTCTGTTATACTTCCTCTTCCTCTTCCCATCCTCTGAGGAGGAGTCAGAGGAGTCAGACGACAACGGACTTGAGCCCCAGGGGAAGGTTGAGTCAGGCTGGTCTTTCTTATTACTGTATAAAGACAACACAAAGAAACATTGATCACAATTAGACAGATAGCAGACAGGTTATACTAAGCATTTAAGTGATTTGGACATGGAATCTGCAAAAAGGGGTGCAGTATCAAAGTAAATTTTGTCTGTAATGGTGACAATTGTTGGAAAAAAGTAAATATTTTCTTTCATTCAGATAGTTGTCCCTTCAAGAAATCTCTCTCCGTTGTCAGGTCTTTTATTTTTACATCCTGGCATTCTAATTTATACCTGGCCAGCTCATGTTTATATTTCTGTAGACCCAGTTTGGCAGTTAGGACAATTTGGGCAGCATCTGGGTCAGCACAGAAATAACCATTCAGCATTACTTTGCCCCTTCCTGACAAGCTAGCATGACACAACTGTTAATAGATACGTTTGGTTGCAGTTTTTATGATAGTGTAAGCTAAACATTAGCTCAAAAAAGAAGCTCACCAAAGCTTCTGAAAGAAAGTAATAAGCTAGGCAAACAACTAGCAAGCTAGAACCAGCTAACGTTACTATAGCATTACATTCTTAAACTTACCAGAAGAGTCATCCTCCAGTTCGGACCTCACCCTCTTATTTTTCAGAGACCTGGTTTGGGGTGCTGACTAGGGTTGCCGCGGTAGTAGGTGTTACCGGTGTTACTCGGTGTTGAGGCTCACACCGGTGGGAGCCTCAACACCGAGCAACACCGGATAGTCTAGGCATAGATGCCTATTAAAAAAAAAATAGACATAAAAGCCAATTGGTTCAATTTTGCGTGACGGCGGCAGCTCATTCGGCTAAATAAAAAACTAGTATAAGGCTACTCTAAATTCTAAGTTATAATAAGGCTACTCAGAAAACAATGAAACTGAAAGTGTCTGCTCCACTCCGTGCAGCGCAGAGCTGCGTCACAGCAGCGGAGTCTCCCGTAGAGTTTATAAGACGATGGCGGAGGACTTGGCTTCAAAGCCCAAAGCAAACGCGCCTATTTGGCAATATTTTTGATGAAACCCTATTACTAGGGAACCTGAAAACGTAGGCTAAACTAGGTAGTCTGCAAACTGTTGAAGATTCAGCAACGGGAGGTAACCGGAGGTAACACACACACACTCACACACCCGCACCTACACAGCGGCAGGCTGTCTGTGTGCTGCTGCTCCGTGTCGATGACAGCTTGCGGTGAAAAAAGTATTAATTGTAAAGTGTGTGGGTGGGGGGGGAACATGTTAAGTCCCCAGTGGAAATCACGCCGCAAATATAGGCCTATCCGTGGTAGCTTCACTCAAAACATTTGGAGCTAAAGCCCCGGTAAAATGACGTCGCGTCACCGACACACCTCAAAGTGCACGACAACAGTTATTGACAACACTGTAGAAAGTTCATATGGGTTGGTATGAGTCAAGGATCACACCGAGTTTAAACGAGTGAATTTAATCCAAGCATTCAATAAACTGCGCTCCGATCATGGCTCTGATAGCCTACAGACAGGTAAAAGTGAAGTAGCCCACCAGTCATTCTGATTCGATGAGGCAACACAGTACGGTGGCTCTGGTGGCTCATATTGAACAAATTGCATAATAATTTAACCAAATGATCTACAAACACTAAGCATTTGTTTTGTTCAAGAATAAATTGCGCGATCTAATGTTTAAGATCAAAGTAAGCGCCTACAGAGCCGACGGACCGTCTTCTCTTGAAATCTGCGGTGAAGCCTAATAATATTTTATTTATTTTTTATTTTTTTTTAAAGACCCTGTCTGGTGGTGTAACCGGTAACACCGGTGTTGACGCACGTGTATTACTCGGTATGAAAATGTCCACACCGCGGCAACCCTAGTGCTGACCGTGCTGACGACTCCGACATGTTCTCCTTACTTTCGTGAAACACTTTGTCAAGCATGGCCGTCAAGCTGGCGTCAAGCCATCAGCGACTTGCATACAACTTCCGGTTTTACAACTACCTTCAAAATAAAAGCCCTTTAAGGATCTGATTTGAGGCACAAAACCGATCATACGAGTCATATTCATCATAGATTGTGAAAAATATACTACGTTCTCGGGGCATCTCATTTTAACACTCACTCAACATGTGTGCACACACATAGAGGTGAAAGAATCACTTCAGAGCAAAAACAAATATATTATGCACTCATTATGCTAGATGCCAAAAGACAACATTTTGGAAAGAGGGATGAAAATCAGTGACTTTAGCCAACTAAGATATGGCGCTGCAAACCAAACTCAGAAAACTCATTTTTGAAGGTACTTCAACAAGAAAAACATTAAAGCTAATCAAATACCTTCACCGCTCTAACATTGTATTTACATGTCGTTTTTCTAATTTTCATTGTATCCTCCTTGACAAGATATAGTACTTATTAACTGTTATTAAGTGTTTAATAAAGGACTTATCAACCTTAATAAGCATTGTTCATAGAGCATAGTTAACTGTTATTAATTGATTAATAAAGATGTGTTTACCTTCATAAAGCAACAAACAATGCTTAGTAAAGGTTTAACAATGACATAATAGGCAAGTTAGTAAGACTCAATAAATAGGTTTGTAACGCTTTTATTAACTTAGCTATCAGAAACTCATTAGACTTTTATTAATGATATTAAGCGATCAATTAATAGTTAAGAAGTGTCTTATAAGTGCTTATAAAAGTCTTATAATCACACTGTAAACATGTTTATTGTGTTATTATTAACACTTATATATAGTCTTATTAACACAAATTAATGTTAATAAGCATCTAATATTTACTATATTATTATATATTTACTAAGGCTTATAACAAGAACCTTAATATAAAGCGTTACCTTATACTTTAGTGTTGTCAAATTTAGAACCGATGTAGAGGTCCTAAAACATGCAAAAGAGCAACCTTTGGGCAATCAATTGCAGAGAAGCATTTTGCTTAACCCAGCAGCTTTTCATTTCCGCCTACTGCCCTAACGGGGTTCTGTGGATTAAAAAAATCCAGTGAATGCAACATATGGACTGCATGGTGCTACGAACCCCGGAATTCCACTGACTGCGTGTGCGTTGTCCAACTGTTTTGCTCCGTGCGCCCACGTCTGTCAACACCCACTGGCTCCGTTTTCAAAGCAGGCACGGCAAGCGCCGCCGGACAGCTGGAGTCGCGAGACCGAGGAGTTCCCGCGGTAATAAAAGTGACGGGTGATCGCTCTTGATAATATGATTCTCCTATATGGTATTTACACAACAATGAACGCACGGAAGGCTATTGTACCCACCTGAACGAGTAAAAGAACAGTGGACATGCTTGTATGTGTCTCTGTTTTGGGATTGTTACCTGCATTGAACACAGATGGTCTTATTTTGAAAATTAACCAGAGTTTTTATTGTTTTGTCGGTGTCTGTGTTCCTGTCTATCTTGATGTGTTCTGTGCTAAATTGATGCGGTGAGCTCCGGCATCCAGCAAAAATAGAAGCAGTGCGTATTTCACCAGACAGCTGGAGCAGCAGCGGAGCAGAGAGACGGTGCAGCGGAGCTAGTGGACGCTCACGCACTGACTAAAGTCAAAACCAGACAGCTCCGATGCCTTGCTGGAGCGGAGAAGGACCGGACAGGCAGCCGGTGGAATTCGGCAAAGCCTACAGTTTGCTGGCTTTCTCGTTCGTTCTCCCTCTATAGGCTACCTCTCGTAGGCTTATTTATGTAAAATCATGGTTAACAGAATGTTTCTCTATTGTAGCAGAGATACGCACGCGTCTGGTGACGAGACTGGTGAGCTGAATAGTGTTGTGTCGCAGCAGTGGCGCGCCTACTGTATAAAAGGCTGCTCTAATCTGGTCCAACTGGCGGCTCATATGAACAAATTTGATTGTCTTTTTGACATTGTACCAGTTTACTCCTTTCCTCCGCAAAGTCCCCACATTCTGCTGTTTCTCTCTTTCCCACTCCTCCAAAATCCGATTTAAAAGGCATCTAAAATAGGCAAATTAAAGATTTTTGTGCAATTTCAATGGGGTATAAAGACTAAATACACATAACAATAAATATTAGACATTTATTGATTTATCTTGTTTTTAACATGTAATAGAAGCATTTTGGTGAAGAGAATAAAATAAAAAGTCAACATCTATTTCAGTTCAGATGAATAGTAAAATTAGCAAAACAACATAACTTGCTAGCAGTCAGATGCTTAAAAACTGGACTGAGGGACCGATGCCCATTAGCTTTTGCTTATGTTATTGGAGCTACTAGCCAAATATCTTGCTAAAAAAAATAACTTTTATCGATGAAATGATGCCATTACTTAGAACATGTTACACTTATAATTACTGTAAACAATTGAAACTACATACATACACACAAAAGCATGCACGTGCCCTGCCCGTGCCTTGATTACACCCCAGTAAAATGGTTAGTGAATTGGTCTGGTGTGTTCATTTGTACATAACTGTGTTAAACACCCCAGACAAGTAAAACTGTATGTGTGCCCTGCAGGCCTGTGGTATGATAATTAGGCTTGCCATCTGTGTGTCAGAGGGTGGCAGCCCTCTCCTAGCCCTGCCTATAGCAGTAAACTATACCAATGTATCTGCTCACAGTAGGTGTCCTGCACCTCTAGAGGACTGACTCAATGTCACTTCACAGACAAGTCACTTAGTTAAAAACTCAGACAAAAACTCTGGAAGCCAAGAACTCACTTATTGCAAAATGTCATTAAACTTGTAGTTGATAGTAAATAGTAAATAATGCTTAATCAAATAGAAATATTTTCTCACTTACTGTATTTGTTTCTGCATCTTTCCATGCAGATTTGTACAAGGCAGAAAGCCCTGGATTGGTTCTCCTCATATCTGTCAGACAGGACTTTCTCACAGACAGTTAATAATTATGCCTCTGAACCTCTATTGTTGTTTGTCAAGGTTCTGTCCACCTTACAAAGAAGCGATGTCTCGGCTGTGATACTTGGGGAACTGTAAAGAGTCAAAAATGTGACAATTGTCAAAACATTGCTGTTTGTCATTTTTATTCATCTCAGGAGCTCTTGATTTCTTTTTTGACCCTTCAAAGAAGACCTGAACCCTATTGGTTGGGACACAATTGGATACGTGATAAGAAAATAAATGCTGTGAGATGAGGTTGAGAGCTTATGCTTAACAAAATGCACGCAGCACATTCTATATAATACCAAAACCTTGCTCAAGACATACATGCACTCATTTGTTGTTGCTGATGGGTTTTGCTCTTCTCAGCAGCTTACAGTCTTAATCTCTATATTGATTTAAACAAAAATTACTCGTTAATATCCACACAAAAGTTTATTTTTGTCAAATTTTTTTGTAAGGCTTTGTACATTTTTGTAAATAGTATATTATTGTATAAATATAAATAATTTCATGCACATTATGTAAATAGTTGCTTGAAGCTGATAAATTCATATCAGATATTTATGAGCAGTTGAATAAGGGGTGGGCATAAATAAGCGTTGGCTTCCTCCCACTCCTTTTCGGACACATATGATGCACTTATTTTATAAATATTGTTCATGACACTTTATAATTATTGTTGTTTCGTGTTATGTGTATTTGTATAATGTGTCATTACCTGTTTTTTTTTTTTCGACATAAAGACGAAATGTACCCCAGTTATGATTTTTCTCCTAAATACAATTGTGACTGTTGGCTGGCTAGAACCAAGGTGATGACCAATCTTTCATCAGCTTTAACGCACATATGTCTACTGTATGTGAACTAAACTGAAGCCTTTTGTTTACTGGCTCTATTGGTAGTATCCTGATGTTGAGTGAGTTCCCTCTCTCTAAACGGCACTTACAGACACAATGTTGCTGTTTATTTGGCCAAAAGAGCAACAGGTATGACATCACTCTCATGGCAAATTACTTGCCTAGGGGTTCAACACTATAACAAAAAAAAAATTCTTTCAGAAACAGCACTTCATAATTTCAGTTATGGAGAAACAACAATTATGGAATAAAAATTGATTTGATGATAACATGCCACATACATCACCGCCCACTACCAACACACCAAACACACACTTGTGTAGTGGACACATGAAACCATAACCAGTCCATACTCAATTTCAATGCAAATGTGCATCACAGTGCTTCACATGCCCACATATGGAGCAGAAACAGACACTGGAAAACAACATAAAACATATGAGAATTATGCCCTGTAACAGTCCAGAGAAAAGAGAAGGAGAGAAAACAGGTCTCCATTTAAATAACCAAGTAACAATCACTCTGACGAAACACTAAACACAGATTGAGTCATAGATAAATGAAAGACATCCTGCAGATAGAAATAAATGAAAGAGCGGGGGAGTTAATAGATCATTACAGAGTTAGAATGAGAAAGGTTTGACTCAAACTTAACCATGTCGTGTGGTGTAGTGGTTAGAGCACCCTCCCCCATAGATTAGATTAGATTTCTTTATTTGTCATTGCAGGTTATACAATCCTGATAGCAGCATCTTTAATAAGCGAATTGATGTGGGGTATGCTCTCTGCAGTCCGTCCACAGCTCTGGGGAAAAAGCTGAGTCGCATTCTGTTTGTGCTTGTGCTTGTGGTTCTCATTCTGCCCAAGGAAAGGGTGCTGAAGAGAGGGTGCCCGGAGGAGCGAGTGGGTGAGGAGCGAGTAGAGGGCTGGACTGAGGACGCAGCCTTGGGGGACGCCGGTGTTGAGAATGATGGTGGAGAAGGTGTGGGGGCCGATCCTGACATGCTGGGGTCTGTTGGTGAGAAAGTCTTTATCCACCAGGAGAGAAGGGCACCCTGAACCAGTAGCCCCTTTTACACAGAGATTGCGGCATATTGACGGAACAACATCACTCCAAAATGCCGGCTCTGCTTGCTTCTGTGTTATTTACACAGAACCAAGCAACGCCGGCCTGCTGGCGCATCAGTAGCCCCTTTTACACAGCGCTCCGGAATGAAAGAGGTGCTTGTAAACAGCGCCAGGTGTGACGTAAACATTTAGCGCCGCGCCGGTCAGCTGCTTTACAACAACACTGGCCGGTGAATTGAGAGCAGAAGTGCTGGAGTTTGCTGTAAGAGGGCCGTATTTTACTGTCCCCACGATGTGCCAGTTGATCTCGCTACGCGCTGAGTCCAACATCACTGGGACAGTTAACCAAACTGACTAAATCAATCCGACCGCTTCACCTCTGTGTGTGTGTGTGTGTGTGTGTGTGTGTGTGTGTGTGTGACAGGTTGGTTGTGAGCGAGTCTCTTTGTGAGGGCAGAGATCTGCCAATCAGACATAAACATACACATACACACAGTGTGTGAAGTCACGTTACTGTAGACAGAAATAAAGTGTGGATATACGCTCAGACTTAGGATAATAATAGCGGCGGCGGAATGTGTTAGCAAAACAGTAGCTCTGTGGCTAACAGCTGAGCCGGAGCCTTCAGTCAGCTGAAGCAGACAGTCTAGCGGGGTGAGCAGACTATTCCCCCGTTACTAGGTCGACCTTCAAGCTGAACAAGAGCCCTCCGCTGCGCGTCGGGCTCCTGCTTCAGCTTGTCGGTCTTTATTTCTAGCAAGTGACCCGTTCGCTATACTTTATCCCTTACTTAGCCTAGCCTAGCTTTCCCATTGTACAACTTCTCCTGGGCAGAAATAGACTCATTCACTCTGCAAAATGAAGCGCGGGGGTTTGGATTGAGCAACGGACCTTATGATCAGCTAGATTATACACCGTTCCTTTTATTTGGTGATTTTTACGGGACATCAGGCCGCCGTGGTTAATGTTAAACACACGTCCTTCAACTGCTAACATGGTTGCATGTTTAGAACATAGACTATGGAACGTCAAACGCCCCCCTGTTCCGCAACAACAAGCTGGAGCATTTAAACAGAGAGGCGGAACTGATTGTGTCGGGAATCTTACTACCCCCCGAGGTAGTAAAATTCCCGGAACAATCTCTCGCACCTTTCTTCCCTCGTTCCGCAACTGTCGCATTTATACAGCAGGGCGGAGGGCCGAAAGGCCGGCATATTCCCGGCTTTCACTGGCTGTGTAAAAGGGGCTAGTGTTTGCAGTGAGAGCTGTAATCAATAAACAGCATCCTGAAATAGCTGTTGGGGGTTTCCAGGTGTGTGAGGGCTGCGTGTAGAAGAACGATGGAGATACCGTCATCTGTGGATCTGTTGGTTCTGTATGCAAACTGGTGTTGGTCGAGATCAAGAGGGATGCAGGCTTTAATGTGGTGCAGGACAGTCTCTCAAAGCACTTCATGATCACCGGCGTGCAGAAATCGTTGTAAGACAGGACTGTGTCAGTATGGTGCTCAATGTCTGGTTGTTCAAAGAGCTCCCACCTGGTGTTCTCAAAGCAGTCTCCTCAGTCATGAGTTGAGGTTTAGTTCTGGTGATGATGGGCTTGTAGTTTGGGGTCAGGAGCAGGGGAAGTTGGTCAGACTGCCCAAGGTGAGGTGAAGACTGGGTTTTATAGGCTCCGGGAACATTTGTGTATACCTGGTCCAGTAGCATTAGCTCAAGGGTGGACATAGACAGTGGTGATGCAGTGACAGCTGAGAATTCCCTGGTCAGGTTAATAGGTCTGCATTTCAGCATGATATATTCCCAAATCCGTACAACAATGTATTATTTTTGTAAGCCGAAGGCCCGAAGCTATAGGAAATGCTCAGTTCTCATTTCAATCTGGATTTTGAAATTCAAATTTGATTTTATTGAATATGCAAAAGTCGAAAAAGGTCTTTGGGCGATTAGACCCCATCGTGAAATCATCTTCAGGAGGTAGTGAAGCCATGGGCTGTGCAGAATAACCCCCGATGGAGCGGTGGAAGCTGAGGTTTGGATGATGATGATGATGATGATTGGAGGAGAATGGGGTGGAGGAGGGTGGCCTCGAAAGCTGGAATGATAACTGACAGTAGAGAGGACGATTTTTTTACTTTTGACAGGAGCAAAGTAATTGGCTCCTAGAGGTGGGGATGAACGCCCACACCACTGAATGGGCCGGAAAGAATGAGCGAATGAGCTAAGGGAGGAGTCTGAATACACTGTGCATAATACCAGTCTTCCTTATTGAATATACGCTAAGCTTAATTTCAATCTGGAGAGACTTAATGAACCAGAGGTTTAAAGAATGAACATATTAATTTTTATTGAATATGCAAAAGTCAAAAAGGTCTTTGGCAATTAGACACCATCGTGAAATCATCTTCAGGAGGTAGGGAAGCCATGGGCTGTGCAGAATACCTCCAAAAATAAATGTATACTTTACTTCATCAGTGGATTCTAAGAGAAGCAAAATAGAAATAGGCACAAGCCTCTAATGATGGGAACTAAAGATAGCCGTAATACAAGTATAACAGTGATACGATTAAGCATAAGGAAATTACTGAACGTCGCACTGACCTGAATGCATGATGTATGACAGGGTGGCATGCCCGGCCTTACTGACGGTCACACTGACCTGAATGCATGGTGACCAGCAATGTTCATTATAGCAGGGACATGAGTGCATAAACCATAGAATAACACCACCGCCAGTTATATGCAGACTTACCCGATTAGGGCTTCAGAGATATTTGATTAGTTAGGATGGAGTCGACATCAGGGCGAATATAGGAGGTGAAAGCAGAAGAAGACCAGTTGTTGCAGAGAGCTGGATGAGATGCCTTGCATGGCTGAAGATGTTGCAGCGCCTAAAGGAGTGACCTGAGTAATACTGAGGTGGCAGAGCGCATCTAATAAAGACCTGCTTTAAGTGACTAAACCAGTATCTTGACATAGGTGAATGCCCAGGCGTGAGGAATAGGGGGGAACATGAACTAGTGATAGGTCTTAGTTTTAAAAACGTGATCATGGATTTAAAGGGACAAAAGGAGGAATCTGTAAGAGCCACAATTAACAGCAAGCTCCACCGCATTTGGAGTGTTTGAGATTTAAGCTGTAGTAAATGTGATGAAAGGACAAATCCAGAAAGGAGATGTCTCTATTTGGGTTGAATGATTTAGAACAATTAGCGAACTCACCACATCTGAGAAATGCATAAAAGGCTAACAAGAATACGGAGTGAAGCATAGAATGGGGAAAAATACCTTCTCTGAGAACTGATAGCATTCTGTGCAGGACAGAAAGGGTGATGGGCCCTATGCGATCAGGGACCAGAGGACAGGCTTTGGAGATATCTTTTAGGTTTAACTTAATTGCTGCATTGAAAAATAGGCTTGGGTATGAAGGGTTATAGCATCTGATGTTGAACTGAATTCCTGCAACCAGCCCATGAATGTACTGAGGCTTTAAATGGCGAACATCCATAAAATTACAAATAAAAGCGCACACCGTATTAAAGCTGGGGTGGAGGATTTGGGGAGAAAATGGCAGTTGGGACAGACATTTGAATCCAAATACCTCAACCGCTCCACTTGTTCTCCCTGACACGCTCTACACCAACAAAGTCATGCCAAAGTGAATGGACAGTCCCAACAGCCAATAAGAACAGAGAATCGGAGCCTCGCTCTGATTGGTCAAAGTGTACAGCTCATGTTAGTTTTGACCAATCAGAAATCACATACCCCAGCTTTAATAATCACTGGGTTAAGTGGTACTCCAACAGAAACACAGAACAAGGCAAAAGTATTCCAGGCAAAATCATACGTTTTCACAGTAGAAGCTGCTAGACACTTCCTCATATACAGTGGAGGAAATAAGTATTTGATCCCTCACTGATTTTGTAAGGTTCTGAGGCTGTCGCTTGAGCTTCAGTTCCCTCCACAGATCTATTGGATTAAGGTCTGGAGACTGGCTAGGCCCCTGGGCCTGGTTGCATGCAATTTTCTTCTCAAAGTGCACCAGATTGATGAATTTTACTTTAAAAGGTTGCATTTTTTTCTACCCCCCTACGCAACCTGGTCTCACGGCATTTTGTCCTTTAGTCACAACATTTAATCTATTGAATCGTGTATAGGACGAAATGCCGTGAGACCAGGTTGCCCTAAAAGGTCTAGTGTTCCCACCTCAGACTCCTTATATATTCTACTGTAAAAAGCACTGTAGGTGTTTATGGTTATTATAGGTCATTATACTGGTCAGTCTGAAATGGTAGCCTAATAATGGCTGAGCCCTCCGCTCCAAACATCAAGTGTCCCTTTTTTTCCCAAATCCAAGGTGGCAACCCTATGTGAATCAATGCTGATGTGAGGCACTAGCAGCCGGGGTGCGTCCGTTCCTAGGACGGCTGATTCCGCACAGAACTCGGAGTCAGTCGAGCAGCATGGAGAGTGCTTGGTAGAAAGAGGGAGAGATTCCCGGGGGCATCGCTCAGCCAATTGGCTTAAATGCTGAAAGATTTATTGCGATTTTTGAAAAACCTGGAAATTTGTGTGAAAGAAGAACCTTTAGTCATCCTGTTGAGTTGTTTTGGCTCTTGAAATTGCTTCTCCTAAGCCTTAGCTTCAAAAATGCAGTAGAAATCTTCCAAAACACAGTAGGGGAGTGCACAAAACATGACTAATATAAAATTTGGTCCAGACGCTTTTTGGTAGAAATCTTGTCTCTACTTTCAAAAAACATTAGGAAATTAGACTGAATGAAGACTTTGAACCACATATGATGATTCATGGGATGTATACTAATAAAAGAGGAAGCATCACAAAACATTTTTCAAACAAACCATTAAGTAAATATAAAAACAATAATAACAAACTACTTTCACACTATGTATATACTCTATGCACTATTTACAAGCTAAGTGGTAGCTGGGGAGCTTCTGGGTCTTGCTTCTCACAGTGTTTTCTAAGCCTGTAAGGGACTGACAGTATCACAAGAACATTCCCTGGAAACAGGAGGACCTCTAGTTTGAGATGATGTTTTAATTTTATTTTTCAGCCATATCTTCAGGGAGATATTAATAAAGATATGCGCGCACGCGCGCACACGCGCCGGCGCGTGAATAGACCTCACGCAAGACTTTGTGTGTCCGTGTGTAGGTTTGAATGCTGCTAAAGCAGGGAGATCTCTGTGTCGCTGTGTCAGGGTCACTGCGTCTGTATGCGCCACCATCTTGGACAGGGGTTCGAGTCTGGCCCGGGTCGTTCTCTGCATGTCATTCCCCTCTCTGCCCCATTTCATCTCCGTCTCTCCAAACTGTCTAATAATAAAACTTAACAAAAATATAAAATAACACAGGGACCCGTACATATTATATATTTACTCTATGTCTGACTATTTTCTTTGAACTTCCTACTGTAGTGGATCAACAGTCTTCAGTGGAGAGTGATGGGATTTCTTCTAGACAGAAATAATGAGGCATCAGACAAAGGCAAGTGAGAGAATTAGTTGGAGGTCAATATTAATTTAAAAATATGGGAGGGAGAGGAAGGAAGAAAAGGAAGGAGGAGAGAGCTTGAGGGTAGATCACAGAGGGCAAGCAATGAGAATTGATACTGTAGACCAGTGGCTGCCGCAATTCATCAAACAGTGTGCCCACAATTTTACCAGACCCATTCTTGCTCTGGTGATGCTCCCCAACCATTTTACCACACCATCAAATCAACCCCAACCCTACACCCTCTTCAGAATAAGATAAAACATTTCCAAGAGGACATTAAAGAGAAATATATAAAACGGTTATTTGGGTGTCATTGTTGTCTCGATAAATAAACAATAGAAATGGAGAGAATAGCATACAATTTGAAACAGTCTCTCCTAAAATGGTGAATAGACTACACTTATATAGCGCTTTTCCCTCAATTTTCACAGACCCAAAGTGCTATACATTGTTTTTGACACATTCACCCGTTCACAATCACATTCATACAGCAATAGCAGCAGCTACCACGCAGGGCAAGTTAACTATTGGGAGCATTTTGGGGTTCAGTGTCTTGCCCAAGGACACTTCGACATACGGTGGGAGGCGGGGGATCAACAACTGACGCGGCAATCCTGTGGGCGACAGCCCTACCTGCTTCGCCACAGCCGACCATACATTAATGTTGGTACACGTTCTATAAACACAAAAAGGGAAGGAGTAGTGATAAAAATTAAATCGGGAGGTTGAGAGAGAGGTTTCTTTTACAAGAAAATGCTGTTAGATTATCAGACATGCACTGTCGTTTAAGGTCATATGTAGGGTTTTAGGAATACCGAGTAATCACAAACAAGAGCAACACAGTCTGAAAGCAAAATAAAATGAATTTATTGAAACAAAAAGTACAGCGCTGCCAAGATTCACCAATAGTTTAAAGTGAGATTTTTAGGCAGTGGAGGGACCCAAAACTGGCTCCTTTCTCCCACTCAATTACTTTAGCTAGTTTCCTGCAAGTTTACATACTGTATTGTTCATGATAAACCAGCACAATAAATGAAGACACTTGTAAAATGTGATAAAACATCTAAAATCTTAATATAAAAATAAATTAATTCATGAAATTCAAAGATGTAGGCCAGGTTTTAAATAAACATTGGGTGTGGACATATTATAAGTGGGGGCCTGGGGGTACCCCCCCAAAACATTTTGAGCATTAACCACTTAATTTCCTGCATTCTGGTGAATTTGTATGCATCAATGTGTGCCTTTTCGGCATTCATTTTTATGTAAAGTAAAAGACAACATTCACGTTTCCGCTGACACAAATTTTATATATATATTTAATATCAAACAGGTTTGATATTATCGTGAGTCTTGAGGGTTGGCTCATGCAAATAGGCAAGTTAAATGACGTGAACACTGTTGACAACTAATGGGTGCGCCCTCTCCAGCACCAAACACGACGCAGGAGGAGCAGCATTAGTCGCCTGTGAGGCACTTTTTTGCGACACTTTTAAATTTAACACTTTACATTCATTCATTTAGGGTTAGGAGTTATTGGGGGATGTCCCCTGATCGGAATATTGAAACTTTTTTTAATTAAATACCGTATTGGTCAGAATATAAGATGACCCTGATTGTAACAAGACCAAGAATTTGGAAAAAAAGATTAGAAGACGAGGGGCCTCATTTATAAAGCTTGCGGCACACAAAAAACCTTGCGTAGACGGAAAGAAATGTGCGGGAAAATGTGCGGTGGCAAACGTTGGTATTTATAAAAACACTATTTGCGGAGAAGAGTAAAGCATAAAGCTCCTCCCCTTTGCCACATTAGGCTCCCCCCCTTTACCCCGTTAGGCTCCTCCCCTTTACCATTTTAAGCCCCTCCCCTTTATCCCGTTAGGCTCCTCCTCTTTACAATTTTAAGCCCCTCCCCTTTGCCACGTTAGGCTTCTCCCCTTTACAGCATTAAGCCACTCCCCTTTACAGCATTAGGCGCCTCCCCTTTGCCACATTAGACTCCTCCCCTTTACCATGTTAGGCTCCTCCCCTTTACCACATTAGGATCCTCCCATTGACCATTGTAAGCCCCTCCCCTTTACCACGCTAGGCTCTTCCCCTTTATAGCATTAAGCCCCTCCCCTTTACAACATTAGGCTCCTCCCCTTTACCATATTAAGATCCTCCCCTTTTGATCGTTAGGCTCCTCCCCTTTACAACATTAGGCCCATCCCCTTTGCAGCATTAAGCCACTCCCCTTTACAGCATTAGGCGCCTCCCCTTTGCCACATTAGACTCCTCCCCTTTACCATGTTAGGCTCCTCCCCTTTACCACATTAGGATCCTCCCATTGACCATTGTAAGCCCCTCCCCTTTACCACGCTAGGCTCTTCCCCTTTATAGCATTAAGCCCCTCCCCTTTACAACATTAGGCTCCTCCCCTTACCGCATTAGGCTCCTCCCCTTTACCATATTAAGATCCTCCCCTTTTGATCGTTAGGCTCCTCCCCTTTACAACATTAAGCTCCTCCCCTTTACAACATTAGGCCCCTCCCCTTACCGTGTTAGGCTCCTCCCCTTTACCATATTAAGCTCCTCTCCTTTACCACGTTAGGCTCCTCCCCTTTACAGCATTAAGCTCATCCCCTTTACAGCATTAGGCTCCTCTTACCACATTAAGCTCCTCCCTTTTACAGCGTTAGGCTCCTCCCATTTACCATATTAAGCTCCTCCTCTTTTTCCTTTGAAGCCCCGGGGGACTACAATAAACATACCCGTAAAAGATTAGTAGGACAACTTGAAAAACATGGCCGCCATTGACCAAAAAGTTTACGCAGGGGCGGAGCCTATCAACAAATTGGCCATAACTCCTTAACCATAGGTCCTATCATCATCAAACTTGCTGGGTATGTGCAGAAGTCATGTGGTAACATGTCCCTCTAAGCTTATCGAGATTAACCCATAGGGGGCGCCACAAAAGTCACCTGACTCTGATTGCCTTGAAATTGATTACACTTGTACAGCTCATGGTGCTCTACAATATAGCCTCTCGGACAGTTTTTTTAATTTCCGCTAGGGGGCGCTGTTATTAAGCCCCGACTGAAGAAAGTTTGAGAGGCCACGCCCCGCACACCGGAGGTTCGTAGAAGCTCAACGCGGGGATTGGCGGCCTGCGCAGGGCGGCCCGTACTTTCAAAATCTCCGCGGGATTTTCTAGTTTGAGTTATTTCACACACATTACGTAATGTTTTCTTTGATGAAAGGGTGAAATTCTTTCACATGAAATTGTTTATTTTATAACATACCAGTTTTTTTAGGAAAACAAAAATAAATGAAAATCAGAAGTTTGCTTCAATAGACACACATTTTGTATATTTTATTGAAAACATTTCCAAATGTAGTAGCTATTTATCTGTGTAAATATTCTATAATTGTAATACAGAAATCAATTCCTGTAATGTTGTCATTTACTGTAAGGATGCAACTCTAAGCTGTTTGTTTGCTGGAAAATTCGTATTACAGATGCAACTTTATATTTTTCCAGATTGGGTTGCACTCAACCCTGCCTCTCTCAATGAGAGACCATGATTCACAACAGGGTTTTCAGTGTAGCCCTTACTGTATTTCATCAGACATTACAGCTCTATGTCTTCTAGGTCTTCCTCCACACATCCACACTCTCACTGCCAATCTTCTCCCTCCAACAACTTGTCTTCCTTGGTCCATTTCCAAATTTTTTTTTTTTTAGCTTTCCCTTTATAGGGGAGAGTGGCCTAAGTTGTGCAACTTTTCACTCAAAGTGACTTTAAAGTAAGGCCTTGACAGTAAAGTCTCCAACTCAAATATGTACATATATTTCAGGGTGTTGTGCATCCCTGGCAATAAAAACTTTGGATCTGGAATAAACTGTTGAAGAAATATAGCTTTCGGAAAAAAAGTTGTCTTGTTGCACAACTTGCCCCCGGTGTGGTGTAAGTTGTACGGTTGGAGAGAATACCATGGGGTAAATTGTGCCATTGCTATACATCTCATAAACTGTAATGCAAGACAAATCCATTAGACAATCACTTATTTAAGGTGTATTTACAGTTTTTTTCGATCGCTAAACCACAGTGGGCACAACTGTAGCTCAATGTGCAAAACTCTAACTACAGTCTGCACTACCAACAGTCATTGGAGCTGAACAGTTCACTTCACCTGCAAAACAGGTTCAGTGCAGCAAACACTATGAACCAGCCTCATTGAGATAACACACACTGTCACTCAGAACCTGCTCAGAGTACAAACACTAGCATCAAACCCCAATACACAAATTACAAACTTTTAATCTTTATAGTTTGAATTATTTGAATTATTTCACACAAATTACATAATATTTTCTTTGATGAAAGGGTGAAATTCTTTCACATGACATTTTTTATTTGATAACATACCAGTTTTTTTAGGAAAACAAAAAGAAATGAAAATCAGAAGTTTGCTTCAATAGATACACATTTTGTATATTTTATTGAAAACATTTCCAAATGTAGTATTTATCTGTGTAAATATTCTATAATTGTAATACAGAAATACATTCCTGTAATGTTGTCATTTACTGCAAGGATGCAATTCTAAGCTGTTTGTTTGCTGGAAAATTTGTATTACAGATGCAACTTTAGATTTTTGCAGATTGGGTTGCACTCTCAATCCTGCCTCTCTCAATGCGAGACCATGATTCACAACAGGGTCTATCAATGTTGCCCGTATTTCATCAGACATTACAGCTCTATGTCTTCTAGGTCTTCCTCCACACATCCACACTAACTGCCACTCTTCGGCTCCCTACACCGTCCTTGGCGCGGTGCTATCTCTTCTCTCCTCTGGATGTTTACGTGGAGAGACGCTCTACCCCCCACCCTCCCATCACCTACTTCTCCTGTGAACTCTATCTGTGACCGGGCCCCGAGGCCGTCTCCACGGCTGTCTCATAACACCTGGCGCCTGTAGACTCCCACTACGTCTGGACAGAGATAGCTTCATGGAACACACACACACACACACACACGTAAACACATAGCACACACATCCTGACTAATCAAGCCCTCTTGAATCCGTCCCCCTCTCCCTCCCTCGTTGCGGACCGGAAGCTGCGGGCGGGGCGCCTGCCGGCTGCGTACGCCCCCTGGTGCCTGGGCTGTGACACCTACCTTCCCATAAAGCCCTAACCCGTTCCTTTAATGTGCATTGTCTACGAGTCTTATTGTCTGTGGTGTTTATCATGTTGCTTATTTGTGCTAAGGTGGTTTTTCACTGATCACGCACTGCGCTCCCATAAGGAACGTAGTTCGAGATTTGCATTTTTTTGACCTATCTTTCCTGTTGTTCTCCTTTTCCTCCTATGAAAGAGGGGCGCGGCACCGCTGCGACCCTGCAGTTACACTATCTCCTGTCCACCCATGTTATTGTCACTGTCTTGTATGTTTCTTGGAGAGGTGTGTACTGAAAAGGCAAATTTCATTGTGCTGTAACGGTGCATATGACAATAAAGCTATCTATCTATCTATCTATCTATCTATCTATCTATCTATCTATCTATCTTCTACCTCCAACAACCTGTCTTCCTTGGTCCATTTCCAAAAAAATATTTTTTTTTGAGCTTTCCCTTTATACTGTATATATGTTCACTAACAAGTCTAAAACAAGACATCTTAGTGTTTCAGTTGAAATTGCAATCTGCAGTGTTTGAAAGGCATTCATTCTGTTTTGAATGTGTGGTTTACAGTTGTGGCAGCAGTGTGTTAGCATTTGAAAAAAGTGCTGGAAATCCACAGTGTTGTGCAGGCTGTGGTTAAGCCATGAGATAGGTGTGTAGAGTTTTCCCTGCAAAGCTCACAATGACAAAGTCACCATCATCATCTTTCTGGCCATCTGAACTCTCATCAGTGGTGTCGTTAAGTGGAATTGAGATGTCACTCTCTTCTGAGCTACTGTAGACAATCACTTTCTTTTGGTGACCAGCATATACAGCCATGCCACTGGCACAACTCTCAGAAATGTACTTTGCACTAGTTGCTCCGTGCTTGTGGAACCAACTGCCACCTGACAAATGTGATTCCCCCTACATTTCTGCCTTTAAATCAAGGCTCAAAACCCATATGTACACCCTGGTGTTTCCTCCCCATTAACTATCTTACCTCTGCACTACTATCTGTGTTTATGTGGATGTATGGGCTTTACGTCTTTTATTTTGGTTATTGTTATTTTACCTTCATTGTTTACCTACTGAATGCACTATGTACAGCACTTTGGACAGTGCAAACTGTCATAAATGAGCTTTTATAAATACATTTTACTTACTTACTTACTTATAACTCACCTAGGCCCTTTGGCACAAATTACCCCAATCCCAGAAATTTGGATAATAAGCATGATGCAGCAATTTAGGGCTGACATCGTGCTAACTGTATAGACTCAAAGTGTAGCATACCAAAGCACTAAAACATGTGTCAAATGTTTTCAAACTTGTCTATAATTGTTCAGACACAATAATCAAAAAACCTTGATCATGGAAATTTTACTTTGAAAGGCAAAACACAGTTTTTTGAGCTTCCAAGAGTTTCTCCTAAATCAGTGAGTTAGGACCTACTCTTAGCCTTAAAATGTTTTGTGAATATGGCCCCTGACCAACAGGCCCAGTAAATTTAATTTGCCAGCGGCAGGTATAGATTTCCAGGCTACTTTAATTATATTTCTCATTTGAAATTCAGGGGCGCCTGTAGTAAAGATTCCTCTTCTCTTATTTTGACACTTCCTTTCTCACTTACCTACTCACCTCATTGCCTGACTAGTAGCAGAGTTACTCTGAGAGTAAAACTCTCATACAATAGTTGCATAGGTACTCAAACCTGCATGTAAATACAGGAAGTTTAAGATAAACATTAAGGGCCACATCCACTAAAGAATAGTGCCGCTTTTGCAGTAGCTAAACCGGTGCAAATGACAGAAGAAAAACCTTAGCGTTGAGCCCTGGCTGAACACACTGGGAAAAGGAGGTAGTAGCTCAAGGCACAGGCGGTATCGTGACTATCCAGTTATTATGTCTCTCAGTAATGATCACTAAACGGATGGTACTGATGAAGGGTGTGGACAGTTCTGCAGCTGCTTGAGAGATAATTAATCACGAAGTTATTTAGTTATGATATTACAGAATTCTGTATAATTTGTATTGGTTGAGCATATTACATTTCAAATATTGTGTGATGAAAGGTCTTCTGAAGTGGTTCCACGTTGTCTTCTCATTTGGTACAATGCGGAGATTTTCCTAGTTTTATTTATTTTAGCCAATCATTTAGTTTGATCACAGTCTCAAAGAGCACAGGGATTTATCCTCTATCTACATTCTGAGATTGTGCTTTTGTTGTCTCGTTTAGCTGGTGTAGTTTGATAAAGCCAATTTCTAGCCAGTATTAAAGTGGGATGTTGGCCATGTGTGCACCTGTGAGCTATGACCATGTCTGCCTCTTGATATTGGAATGTCTAGTCACTGTTAGAGATATAAAATTCTGTAAGTGAAAGGTGTTCCAAGGAACTTTCAGTTTGTGTCAATTCTTGCACCCTCTTTGGAAAAAAACAGAAGTGTTTTTACCACGCCAGCTGTTGTTCCTGGGTGAGCGTACCCATGACAAAGGCATAAAGAAAAACTATAAAAATAATGGAGTTTCTAACTCTCTCTCTCTCTCTCTCTCTCTCTCTCTCTCTCTCTCTCTCTCTCTCTCTCTCTCTCTCTCTCACACACACTAAGCACCAAAATACAACCTACTAGGCCAGGGGTGATCGGGAAGGCATTGTGGGTAGATCGAATGGCAGTCTTTCAATAAAAATTAAGATTTTTTATATTTTTTTGGTTCAATATAGGGGAGAGTGGCCTAAGTTGTGTCGGTGGGGAAGTTGTGCCACCCCTTGTTTCTAGAAAACCGTGGAAGAAATTGAAAATGCGACCACATTTAAGAAGAGCCATCCATTTGACTCTAAATTATTTGGCGCTAAAACTAGCTCCTAAATCTATGAAAAGCTAGGAGTCCTCGAGAGGAGTCTTAAGTCACTAAGCGAGCGAGTAAGCTTTGTAAAAGGTACCTTTAATAACTGTGAGCGTTAAATGATCTTAGTAAAGCTATATTTGGAAAGTATAGACATATAGGGGAGAGTGGCCTAAGTTGTGCATTTTGGAAGTTGTGCCACCCCTTGTTTCTAGAAAACCGTGGAAGAAATTGGAAATGTGACCACATATTTAAGAAGAGCCATCCATTTGACTAATCCTGTAAAGAAGGGAGACACAAGGAATAAGATATAAGCACATTTAAGCTCAAAAAACTGTGTTTTGCCTTTCAAAGTAACATTTCCATGATCAAGGTTTTTTGATTATTGTGTCCGAACAATTATAGACAAGTTTGAAAACATTTGACACATGTTTTAGTGCTTTAGTATGCTACACTTTGAGTCTATACAGTTAGCACGATGTCAGCCCTAAACTGCTGCATCATGCCTATTATCCAAAATTCTGGGGTTGGGGTGATTTGTGCCAAAGGGCCTAGGTGAGTTATAATTAAGTAAGTAAGTAAGTAAGTAAGTAAAATGTATTTATAAAAGCACATTTATGACAGTTTGCACTGTCCAAAGTGCTGTACATAATGCATTCAGTAGGTAAACAATGAAGGTAAAACAACAATAACAAAAATAAAAGACATAAAGCCCATACATCCACAAATATAAACAAAGATAGTAGTGCAGAGGTAAGATAGTTAATGTGGAGGAAAAACCAGGGTGTACAGATGGGTTTTGAGCCTTGATTTAAAGTCAGAAATGGAGCACGAATCACATTTGTCAGGTGGCAGTCACAAGCACGGAGAAACTAGTGCGAAGTACATTGTGCCAGTGGCATGGCTGTATACGCTGGTCACCAAAAAGAAAGTGATTGTCTACAGTAGCTCAGAAGAGACTGAGATTGATCTTCAATCTTTGTAAAATATTTACTTTAAATAAACTTTAAATAAGTAATTGTCTTATGGATTTGTCTTGCATTACAGTTTATGAGCTATATATATCAATGGCACAATTTACCCCATGGTATTCTCTCTTGTGGCACAGCTTACACCACACCGGGGGCAAGTTGTGCCAAAAGACAACTTTTTTTCCGAAAGCTACATTTCTTAAACAGTTTATTCCAGAACCAAAGTTTTTATTGCCAGGGATGCACAACATCCTGAAATATATGTACATATTTGAGTTGGAGACATAACTGTCAAGGCCTTACTTTAAAATCACTTTGAGTAAAAAGTGGCACAATTTAGGCCACTCTCCCCTAGGCTCCTAATCTTTGGTAATTCTGTGTCTCCAAATTATTCCAGAAAATAGTACTAAATAGCTCACATAGAACACAGCTGATTTAGCCTTAGTTTTCTTCTCAAAATGCACCAGATTTTACATTAAAAGGTTCAAATTTTTCATGCCCCCCGGACCACCCTAGAAGGTCCTGAGTGTACTGTATTACCTTAAAGAGGACCTATTGTACTTTTTCGACTTTTATTACCTATAAACGTTGTTATAATGATGTATAGTCATGTTTAACCATACTAGTGTATCAAATAATTACGTACATGCATTTAGACGTATTCCCTGCTGACCGTCTGTGGTGGCTGTGCGGAGCGCTAAACAATAGGGCAGCCGGTCGAGAATTCACTTGTTCAAATCGGTTAAAATTTCCTGCCATCGTGTCGTCATGTTCCCGGATTTTTCCATGTATGGTAATGCTGCAACGTGGTGGCACGCTCCGGCAATATGGGTTCATGCAGTTATGCAAGGTACACCAACTTATATTGTACATATAAAGGATGATCAATATATGCTTAAATAAATATAGGTTTTCCATTTTTATAGTAGGTAGATCTTCTTGACTTGGTCATTTTAAAAGTAGCTCACAAGCTGAAAAAGTGTGGGCACCCCTGTACTAGGCCTTCATCTCACGTTCAGATTGCATATTGCAGAGAAAAGTGAAAACGCTAATTTTTACACAGTGTTTCAGCACCATGGACAGAGAGCGGAGGTCTATACGCGCACACACACACACACACACACACACTCACACTCACACACACACACAAGACTTTTGACTAATCGGACAAACGGCACTTTGGACCAATGCGTTCAGTTTTCGTAACATTGAACGGTCGGCATAGTGGCATGTCGATCTAATGGGAAATATTTCGGACCATTGAGGCTCCGGATTTACGGCATTGCACCACTGAAGACGTGGTTGTGGCACGAGACACTAATCTGCGTAGTTAAGTTTTTTACTCTTTTATTGAACATGTTAAAAATAATACAAACAAAATAAAACAAATGAGCTTGGGGGTATTTCATGAAGCGGGTTTTGAGGCAACCCAGAGTTTGTTCGCTCTGAGTTAGTGGAAACTCTGGGTTTTCCGTTTCAGGAAGCAGGTTCAGCGCAACTCATAGTCAGTTACTGCGACAACATACGCCGTGAGTCTAACCTGGCAGATATGTGGTTAGATCAACTCATGAGTTTTTTTTTCACTTTACGCTGCAGCTCTGACTGAAGAAAGAGTGTCACTGTCACAACGCGACCCTTTACAGTTTAAAGCAAAATCACTCAATAGAAATCTCCGTCGGGATGTTTTTATCATTTCCTGATGATTTTACGTTTGATCGATCATTTATCTGATCAGTAACCTAGTTCTCTGCCCTTTTGTCTTTCATAGAGGCGGCCACTTTATATATCATGAACATGCTCTACACTCAGATTAATAAACCTATTTGTATAGGTATTTGTATAAAACCTATTCTTTTTTTATTAACAGGAGTTTTGTAACGTCTGTGCCACTGAACAGATTTCTGTCAGGTTGAAATGTACTAATTCTGCAGCTGCATGCGATCGTTACTGTTCACTTGTGCGATCCTAAAGTCACAGACGAGCCTCGTTAAATAGCCTAATATGAATATAGAAATTATTATATAATAGAAATTATATAATAATTCAAACTGTGATCGGTTGTGAAACCAAACTTATTTTCGTCTCCTCTACTTTCTGGCGCCTTTGAGTCATGTCCATGTCCTTGTACTTGTCGTGGTGTTTCATTTCATAGTGTCTTCTAATGTTGTACTCTTTGGTTATAGCCACGTTGGCTCCACATACAAGACAAACAGGTCCGTCTTTTACATTTGTAAACAGATATTTTGTCTCCCACTTGTCCAGAAAGCTCCTGTTTTCTGTCTTTCTTTTTGCCATTTTTGGCATGGGTAGCAAGGTGCCAGTAGCAGCATGAGGATGCTGTGACTACTGTCTGGCAAGTGGCTGGCAACACCAGCCACCACAGAGTCGCACCGCCGCATGCGTCATCAAAATGCTCAATGGTGTTGTGTGCCTCCAACGTAGCCTGCCAGGCAAACCTGCCAGGAAGGCCCTATGCCCATGCCCTGTCCCTAACCCTTACCGCGGGGGGTAGCCCTGCCTTCAAGGCTCGGTTGGGGGGAAAAAACACCCATAAAAATGCTAAAGTGAACCTTCCCAAAACTGGTATTAACGGTAGACACGCTGTATAATACCGGCGGGCCAGCTCTAGTTGTCATGTAGTATTGCCTTGCGGGCCAAATATAATTACACTGCCACGGCCAGAGTTTGACACCCCTGCTATAGAGGCTCTGCTTACTGATTTAGTAACATGTTTCAATGTGTCTCAAACTAAAAATCAGATTAAAATGTATTGCTTCTTGTTTGCATTCGAATATGGATTATTTAAAAAAAAATGTTAACTATATAACATCCTCAGGCTGTAAACTAGGTAATTGTGCTTAGCCTTTTGAAGTAAAAGAACAACTTTGATCATCACTGTCAAGAAGAGAGAAACATATTGCGTCTGTTAGATTTATTGTCAAACAAAATATATTTGTGCCAGGCTTTTGTTTTTACCCCCTCCCTATTGAAAGGTCCCTTCATTTTTTGTGTTGTGATGTGATAATAGAAATTACGCATGACAGGCAGTACACATAATGTAAAAACCTTGGAAGCTTCCATCAGAGCAAATTTCCTATAAGTACACAACAATAACAACAATATAAAAAAGGGCCGCTCTATTGATGAGAGTCTGAAAGATAATCATGAAAAAGTTTCTTTGTATTAGAAAGAAAGAACCATTTTGTCCAAACAACATTCATCAGGGGGTCGCTGGCTGAAAGGACCATCCATTTTTTCCAAAGATAAGCCTACTATGTGTCTGTTGTGTCTGTGTGATTACATGAGAAATGTTGATGGCTGTGATTCTGTAAGTCCTATTGAAAATCCAATGTTCTTATTTGATCTTTCCTTTGATGTATTGTACAATTTGATTGGACAGACTACAGCATTACGTAGGTGAACAGCACATGACCTGTCCTGTGCCTCTAAACCTCTACTGTAAGGTTTATAGGGGGGAGGGGTAGGGTAGAGAGCCATAGAACATGAATGATAAGAATAGAAATATGTCACAAAAACAGTACAGTTTGGTCAGCTTTTGTTATCAAACATTTAAAAAATGCTGAGGATAATGATGCTCAGGAGGTGGGTGCAATCAATTACTTAAGGTAGGACATTGGTACCTAATTCTATTTTGTGCATTGCCAGTGTTTAGGCCATATTGTAACTATAAAAGCAATAATTGAACCATTCCCAGCAATGAACATAAAATAATGCAGACTGGAAAAACGTTAACTGATTGTCACTTTATTCTTTCAATTCAAGTCCCCCAGTCAATCTCTTAAGAAATGAGTCTATCAGAGCCAGAGGTCACTCCAAGTCCGAGAATATATGTATGTACAGGGAATGTTTCGTATTTACTTTTCCTGTTTCATTGTGTTTATGAAAAGGACTGGACTAATTTAATTAATATTGCAATTTCTTATCATTTTGCAAGAAGGAATTGGCTTTGATGAGACAAATTGAGCTGGCCTGTGAGTGGGTGGAAGAAAACAAATGCAACTGTGCTGGAAAAGTCTGGCTGGCACAAACGTTGACGTTGGATGAAGAAGATGCGGTGCTGGCCATCATACTAAAGGCTGAATCCCACCAGCTGTTTCAGGAAGCGGGTTTTTTTAGTGTGCTGCGTTGCATCTCTCCTCTGCTCCTATTTGTGAAGGGGGGCGGGGCGTAAACAACATGAAAGCATGGATCCATCCTGCCGTGCACCATCAACTATGCCATGTTCAAAGTCACTTAAATCCCCTCTCTTCCCCGTTCTGATGCTCGGTTTAAATTTCAGCACGTTGTCTTGACCACGTATACATGCCTAAATGCGTTGTGTTGCTGCCATGTGATTGGCTGATTAGCTATTTGTTTTTAAAAGCAATTGAACAGGTGTACCTAATAAAGTGGCCGGTGAGTTTATATGTACATACACACAATATTAATTTGTAGCACGACGCGTGCACACACACAAGTTGAAACTATGTTCGGGCAAGTATGTTAAACATGCATAGCAGACTGTGGTAACCTCACCAGGACGCAAACATACTTGCCCATCAGAAGTTCAGCTGATTTTTTGCAGTTGCAATGGTGACTTTTAGCTGCTGTGTGCCGTGTTTTTTCTTCTTCCTGCATTCCTGCCGAACTGAAGGGCTTAGGTAATCATTGAATGATTTACTGGAAGGAGATTTCAGGAAGCTGAGCTGAAGGTGATACACTCATATCCTATCTGGAAACAGGGATAGGAGCAGTCTTTTTCAGCTGGAGAGGGATGGATGGATGGATGGATGGATGGATGGATAACCAAACGGAGATCACAGACACAGAAAATGGGTTTGAGGGCATTTTTGTTAATGGACTTACATGTTGTCTCACTGTTCAAGTCAGATAATGCATTTCAGGGTCCAAACACACATAGGGGACTGGTAATGAAAATAATAGTTGCATTAGCTAAACAGAGGGACACAAACAGAAAGATGTAAGAAAATAATGTGGGAACATATCTAGAAGTAAGGAAAGTGATGGGAACAAGAAATCTTATCCAGCCTTAGAAAATGTCTTCTCACTTGTTATTTTCACATACACTAACACAGGCCTGAAATAAACTCACATGATCAAACACAGGAACGCTCTAAAAAATAAATAAACTCCTGGCCAAACTCAAAGGATTACTTCACCGATACAGAACCGGCGTTCCATCATTATAAAATGGCTATTATAATATAAGGAAAGAGGTTTTTCTTCACTCAGTCTTCCCTTGGCCCAGATGTCCTGATAACCCACACCCCACCTCCTACATAGCTCTCTTTACAGCGACGCGTTTTGCGTCACCAAAAAGAGCTATGGCTTGTGTGCTAGAAGGGCCGAGGACTACAGACCACTAGTTCCGCAAATTTTTATGCCCACCAATAAGGAATGAGGGGGGCGGGAGCTCACGGACGAGATGTAAACACAACATCCGCCATGTTTCTCCCCCGCTTAGCGGAGAAGCCGAGTCCCGAAAACCTCCGACCATGGCACAAGGACATTTTCCATTTGTAACGCCTGAAGGGGATTTTTAATGTTTACTGCAGTGAACGGACATTCGTGTCTACCAGTATAAACCGGATTACAGCGAGGAAGAGAGCTGATAGTCGTAAGGAGGAAGAGGAGAAGCTAGCTACACTAGCAGCTGCTCCATGTTGTGGAAGCGGAGCCCCCGCCGCTGTGCCTGGTGTATTTGAGGCGTTCACTGTTAGAAACTTCACCGTAGCTTTGCTCCACATTATGGACAGAGGGACCCTGGAGACATATTTCAGTTTTGAGAAGTTGAACTGGAGGCGCCAGCCACAGGCCGCGGGGAGAGACGGACGTCGACCACAACACAGTAAGTTTTTATTTTTACTCATTCACCGCCACACATCTTGCGTTTGCGTCTGCCTTTCTTTTTTCCCCTGGCGCTTGTGTTAGCAGGTCAGAGCAGCCACACAGCGCTTTATTGGTATATATATATATATATATATATATATATATATATATATATATGGAAAAACTCATGTAGCAACAGGCTGGTAAAAGCAGCGCTGCAGCAGTGAGACACTGACTGTGTGAAAAAATAACTGCGAGCTAGATGCACTGCACAGACGTAGGATGTGACCCGGGTGTAAACACGGCACAAGTGTTCTAAAATGTCTTATTGGCACTACGTTTTCCTATTTTTGGTAACATGGGCAGCAAAGCTAATGTGACGTAACCTTGCAGTTCTTTTTCATGTATGCGCTGTAAGCTACTGCAAGCTAAAATTAGCTTGCCTTACTAATGTTTTGCTCAATGTTTTATAGACAATATCGCCGATTCATGCCATTTCCTGGCGTGAATCCTGCACAGAGAGAGAGAGCACCGACGGGCAGGACCGTGGCTATCAAGAAACAAGAGCAGCTGAATGACCTGAGCCAACACACTACACATTTTATTTGTATAAATAGTTGTTCATATTTTTGCTATTAAAACTTTGAACTCAAGTTGGTTGATGTGTTTTGTCTACTAACCAGAGTGCTGTTCAACTGGAGTACTATTAGAGAAATACTCATTTCTACTGGGGAAAAAGGTTTAGGGCAGACTTCAGATGCTGAGCTACTGTATTTAATAAATAAGCTAATGTTTTTTATGCTATCCATATGGAAATGTTAGCCTGGTGCTACCAGACCATCGTACTTAATTTCATTTGTACAGAAGGTCTGGACCTGCTGTAATTGGCAAACGTTCACTCACTTGGAGGCGGGTGTCTGTTGAAGTTTAAAACTATTGGATCTGCTCAGTGCCACTCTGGATTAGCCAACCAATCGCATAACGTTTGGTCGTGCCGTACGTCATGAGCCGGCTTCTGATGGTGCGTTCCAGTTATACAGTGAACTCGTAAATTTCCGACTTCACTACATATTGTAGTCTATGGATCTACCGGTACCTGGCAACGGTAACTTGCTAGAGTCTAACGTTTAGTTATTTGGACGAGAAAGGTTGTAGGCGTCCATACTTTCCCGAGCAGATGCACTGGAATACAGACAGGTCGGAACTCGGATCTACCAAGTCGTAAATTTCCGAGTTTCGAGTATAAAGGAACGCAGCATTCAACTGAAACTGGAGCGCGACTTCGCGACATCGTTCTCAGCCACTCGCTCTGTTCGCTGATTGGACAACCAAAACTCTGGACGAGCAGAATCCCACTAATACGCCCCATCCCCAGACGAAATTTGGGCGGAAGTAGGTGGGCGGGCGGAGCCAGGCTATAGAAATGTGACCTGAAGTACTTAATAGAAATATATTCTGGCTAGCTTTGGTAGAAAAACTGATAGCTTAGTTATTTTTCTGTGTATCTGTGTTTTTCCTGTGATTCTATCAGTATGATGAACCTACCTCGCATCCTTGTGATTTTATAACATTTACCTCATAAATTGTATTCTAAAAACAATATGACATACAGTAATCTGTGCATCAAAATCAGTAACTATTGTTCAGCCTCCAACCAACAAGTCTGTAGTAGTGAACATGGGTGTAGACAGGAGTCCAAGGTAAGGTAACAACAACATAAGATATTTTATTGATTTCATAACAATGTATTAGATTTAGGGCTGTCAAACGATTAACATTTTTAATCAGATTAATCACAGGATTCTGTGGATTAATCACAATTAATTTTACCATTTGAAATATGCCCGAAAAATTTGAGTTCTCTGTATATTGTTGTATAAACGGAAAAATAAAGGACAGAAGGTGGATATGTACATTTGAAATTAGTATTTTTATTATTTAAAAATCCAAATGATGGTTTCAATACTGAAAATAGATTTAAATCAAACTAAAATATATACCTACCACACCATAATTCATTTGGTCTGTCTCTTTACTATGTCTTTGGGCAAATATAGGCTATATAATGGCATTTATTTTGTGAATCTATAGGTTGTGCATTCTTGAATGCAACTTGATTACAGTGTGTGTGTGTGTGTGTGTGTGTGTGTGTACGCGCGACCACGCCGTAGGGGACTGTTCATTTGTACCAGGAAGCCGACGTTATGTTGATGTCTACTCACACACACCTCTGAAAACTGCAGACGTTTGTGTCCTCGCGGGCTTTGACCAGAGCGGACAATGTTTCTCCTCCTGTTGCTCCCGACATCAACTGTCACCCGCGGCAGTTGATTTTATATACTATCTATGCCCCTGACACAGACGTGACCGTTAGCAGTTTAAAACACGGCATGGGCTAGCGTGCTGTTATGTTTGGCTGCGCGCAGCTACTGATCCTGGGTCAGCCACAACAGAGCCGGTGGGATGCACGGGGCGGATCATTCTGCACATGCGTTAATTGCGATAAAAAAATTAACGCGTTAATTCCAGAAATTAATCACCCTGCGTTAAACGCGATAATTTTGACAGCCCTAATCAGATTATTTGGTTGTTGAAAAGGGTGTTCCACAAGGATCCATTTTCGGACCGTTGCTGTTTGCTATTTTTATTAATGATCTTTCAAATGTTTGCTCTTCTTGTTCTCTTCAGTTATATGCAGATGATACTGTGATTTACACTTCGGACACTGATAGAACTAAAATACAAGAATGCTTGCAAATCGAATTTAATTTAGTTCAGAAATGGTTATCTAATAACAATCTGGTTTTAAACCAGCAGAAATCTAGTTGCATGTTGTTTTGCTCTAGCTATAACCGCTCACCCAACGAGTTGGCCCTTACCTTTATTGATGGGTTTCCTCTTGTAAAAGTTGACAAATTTAAATACTTGGGACTTTGGATAGATTCAGAATTTTCTTTTAGGCCTCATATTGATTTGATTAGAAATCTAGTAAATTTCAAGTTTATAACATTATATAGGTCAATAAATTGTTTCACACTTAAAGTCAGAAAATATATTGTTCAACAGCTATTATCTCCCATTATTGATTACGCTGATGTTATTTATCAGAATACCGCAGATACACATCTACAGCCTTTAAAGCGGCAACGAGTAACATTTAAATATCTTTTAAACAGCCTCATGTTTCCTCTCATAATCATAAATTACCTTTAACAGCAAACGAGACCTGTTAAAGATGAGCGCGTCTCTTGCACCCAGTCCGATTTTCGGTTCACGCGTGCATGCTCTATGGTCACATATCCGTATTGGTCGCAGATTTCAGTGTGGCGCAGGAATGTGATTTGAGAAGCCTATCACTCCAGGTGAGGGAAGGGGATAGGGAGACCAGATCCCAATTCACCAGATGTGGGACAAAGACTACGTTTGTGCGGGACAAAGTGCCGTTTTTTTAGCAAAATAAACTCGTGTCACCACCGGTAATGCCAGAGACACGGCTTTCTATATTAAAAAAACACTATCTTTAGATCAGCGTGCAGCAGTTAAGTTAGCTACTGTTAAACAAATAGAGCATTAAGGCTGCGGCTTCACATTAAAAGCATTTCACTGGCTTCACATTAGCATTTCACTTGACAAACGTGAGTTGGCTTTTATTTTGAAGTAACAGGAAGACAAACGCTGAAGCACTGCAGGCAGCACCTTCACAGAGCCACTGAGCCCAGCAGCCCGATACACACACACAGACCAATACACACACAGACAAACGGAGACTGCTGTCTCCTCACAGCTATCGGATAAATGCCAGATTATAAAACACGCATTTAAAAAGGGGGGCTCACTTTCAATAACAATGCTTCTAACTTCTAGGGTGACCAGATCGCATTTCCATTACTTTTCACACGTCCCGCAAATTGAGACGTTGTCCCGCGGGAGCCTTGTTTGAGACAGTTATTTGTCGTCATAATGACTAACGGGGCTGAACCATGGGCTGAACCATCAAAGAAAAAAAAGAAAATGCAATGAAGAAAAGCTAAAAGGGAGAGTGATAGGCGGGCGGGAGGGCGTTGCCAAGCAACGTATACACAATTTCACGGAGTGAACCTAGACTGCAGTGTTTACTCCTAAATGTTTTAGTAGGCTAAACAAAGTTTACTTTGCCTCACCAGCATCATCAGATGACCATTATTCATCTGAAATAGTCATTATTTACAACAACATAAACACATTACCTCATCGTGATCCATAACTAACTGTCGTCTCTCGTTCATTCGCTTTGTGTGGGGACACATACTCGTTCAGCTCCGTGAGAGGTGACAATGGATCAACGCATTGCAATCAGGTGTAGTTGATGCTGTGTCACTAACCACTCTCACCAAGCCGAAAAGAGTCCGGTGCCCTCACACTTTCAACACACGGACACGCACTATATTGCTTCCTGATTATTTGAATCTTGCACCCCCTGCACGAGCTTCACGACAGCTGGCGTCGTAAAAATACTACCGCTTTTGTTCAAAGGTGTCGCCAACGTGCCGACTTACTCGTTGTAGCTTTAAATGTAGCTTTTAATAATATTTGTAGATTTGTTCTGAGGTGTCCTTATCAAACACATCGTTGTTTTATGTATGATCGACTCAAGTGGCTTCCCCCTGACTTGAGGAGACATTTTCATTGGTTGCTTTTTGTTTTTAAATGGATTAATTTTGATTATCCTGTTTATCTCAAGCAGCATCTAGTTCCATTTACTTCATCATATTCACTCAGACACATTCAACAACCTTTTTTTGTGGTCCCTAGAATTTTTAAAGAAATTGGGAGACGAGCATTTAAGTTTAAAGCACCTTCGAACTGGAATAATTTGCCTTTTTCACTTAGATCAATCACTTATTTACAACGCTTCAAGATTTCTTTGCTTATTTATCTGAAATCACCTTGCTCTTGTTTTTGAATGCACATATTTATTTGTTATTGTTTATTTATTTTCATTGTTGCTATTTTTGGAGAATTGTGAGAGCCTGTGTATGTACTGTGTGTTTGTTTTGAATAGTTTGTTTTGTGTATTGTATTTGTATTGTATGTTGTCTTTTTTTTGAGGACCCCCTTGAAAACAAGTTGATACATCTCAAGTAGTATTGTTTTTGGCGGCCTGTTTTAAGTTTAGTTTTAGTCTGTGTGTCAAACTGCCATTTTAGTTTGTATTAGTCTTAGTCACGTTTAAACTCTTTTAGTCTAGTCAAGTTTCAGTAAAGTAACACTGGCACGGACCTTTGTTTTCATCATGAAAACGCTTATTCATGTCAGAATTATCTGTGACTATTTTCGTTTAGTCTTAGTCAACAAAAACTGATGACATTTAAGTCTAGTCTTAGTCAATGACATTTGTATTTTAGTAATTTTAGTAATGCAATTATATTAAACCCAGTTAATATAGTACAAGTACCTAGTATAGTACAGCCAACATCAAAATGTTCTTTAAGACCCCCATTTCACAAGTCAAACAAGGTTATCTTATCTTATTATATTATTGTTACCTTATAGACTCAAGAATACATGCAATTCCAGACACGGAAGACACTTTGAATTTACATCATATTTATTTGAGCTACCAAACATGTAAGAATGCCGGATTCCTCAACCTGAACAGCAGTCTGGTGGAGCTCGGACAGCTTCTCTTTGTTTTTCAAAATCTCCTGTCTAATGACATACATTTACATAAAATAAATAGGCCTAAGAACTTATTACAGGGCACTTTGAAAATCCTATGTAAATCACGGCATTCTACAGGTCTGTTATTTCCAGCAAGACAGACCTCTGTCAAGGGTATAATGACGGTTGCTAAGGACCAACGTCATAGTTTTGATGGATAGACGTCCACAAACAGGGCTACTACTCGTTCAGAAAACAATGGAATACTTTTTCGACATGAGTCATGGTTAATATCCGGCAGGAATCCAATCAAGATGACGTGAGTACGTTTGACCGCATATTGACAGTTAGCCTGTACAGTAACTTCAGGCTGCAGCCCGTTAGTCATTAAAGTTAACCCACTGCCGCAGCTGCATCTTCCATATTGCCGCGAGTGGGGATTGAGGAAGTAACGTCGCCTGCTAATTTACTGCTATTTCAAAATAAAAGCCAACTCACGTTTGTCTAGTTCAGGGGTCGGCAACCTTTTCTACTCAAAGAGCTATTTGGGACCGCCTCCCAATAAAAAGAAAGCACTCGGAGCCACAACCCATTTTGACATCATATATGTGTGTATATATATATATATATACATATAACCTGTATGCTATGTACAAAAAACTATACTATGTTGCATTTAACCTATGGTTTTCTCGCCTGCGCATCGACCCAGTGCGCCAACGGTGGCGCAAAGTGTCCATTCCCCCATAGGGCGATCCCCTATCCCTCACGAGAGCCGCTGGGCAGAGCAACGTCACACATCTCAGTGTTCACGGATGCATCTCTGTCGGGCTGGGGAGGAACCTGTGAGTCTCACTTAGTGGGCGGCGCTTGGCCTGCCCCCGTGATCATGCATATAAACGCATTGGAGTTTCTCACTGTGTGGAAAGTAATCCAACACTTTGCCCCAATGTTAACAAATCAACATGTAATTATTCGCACGGACAACAAGGCGACAGCAGCATACATCAATCGCCAAGGGGGCGTGCGCTCAGCGCAGCAGCTGAGCATAGCGAGACGTTATGCTGGACGCACACACACTTGCTCTCCATCAGAGCAGTGTACATCCCCGGTGTCCTAAACAGAGGGGCAGACATAATGTCGAGTGGGGGGCCAGGAGACTGGACTCTGCACCACGATCTGATCAATCAGATATGGAGCGAGCTGGGAAGGCGGAAGTCGACCTATTCTCCACACGGGAGAACACACAGTGCGCGCTGTGGTTCTCTCTCAGCGTGAAGGACAATCTCCAGCTCGGGGTGGATGCGTTCGCTCACAGACCGTGGCCGAACACACTCCTGTACACTTTCCCACCCGTCCCTCTGAAGTCTTGGACCGAGTCCAAGAGGAGCGGCTCTTGGACTCGGTCTCAAGCACCGCAACGCACGAGTGCGCCGTGGTTCCCCTGTCTCCAGCGACTGCTCTCGGGGCCGCGATAAAAATATTAAAAACTTTTTATTTAAATGTTACAAGTTTACCATAATCTTCAAATTCAGAATTATATTTTAAAATGAAAAAAGTCATAGGGAGCCACAACAGAAGGATGAAAGAGCCACACGTGGCTCCGGAGCCACGGGTTGCTGACCCCTGGTCTAGTTAAATGCTCATGTTAAGCCAGTGAAATGCTTTTAATCTGAAGGCGTGAACCAACCCCATCAAGGGGTCGGTTGTCAAACACTATGGGGTTGTTTGTCACAATGTTATCTTAATGGGAATAATCTTATAAAGAAGGCAAGCAAGTAGAACTAAATTTGAAAGTTTAATTGCATTGTCAAGTTGACAAATAGGCCTACATAACTTACTGTAGCCTTGGCAGCTGGTCCAGTTTGGGATGCACTGGGTTGTTTTGATTTTGTTGCCCTTTTTTCTTTTGCATGCAAGCTGCCTTTTCCTGCTCTATTCTTTCCTTCTCTGGGGTGTCAGTGAGGATGCAGCTTGACAATTTCTTTCATTATTGAGTTCCTTTTCTGGCTGCAGCCTTGAGATAACATGTGACAACCAACCCCCCAAAAAATGTGACGACCAACCCCAACTTGAATTTCTTGCTAGCATCAAGGCCAACAACCATCTGACAACTAATTAGCTTGCTAACCACAATCTAAACTATAGTTTACCCTTCACACTTTGTATGGGTAACAAGTGTTTTGTTATAAACCCATTGTGTAAAAGCCTGGAAGAAAAATACTGAGGAGCTAAATATTTTGAATTTGACATGAAAAACACAAACAGTCGTCTCACCTCAAATTCAGCGGTCTAACTCCAAGGAAGACTATGTAGGTGACCTCTGATCCCAATTCTTGATATTTACATACCAAAATTTCACAGACAGCACCTTCTGGTTCCGAGATATAACGATTGTGACATCCAACCCATGTGACAAATTACCCCGTTCTCCCCTACTTGCCAGTAGGGCTGCAACAACGAATCGATAAAATCGATTAAAATCGATTACTAAAAGCGTTGGCAACGAATTTGGTCATCGATTCGTTGAGTCGCGCGATTAATAAGTCACTTGCAGGCGCGGCACTATTTTCATCCAGCCGCCGACAGGTTCATGCACGCCCACAGCGAGCCTGAAAAGCAATAGTGTGAGCGGCCACAGCTTGTATTTTGGTCATATCTAACACTGGACTGCAGGCCTATATAAAAGTGTTGTACCTTTGCTTTCTTTGGGTTAAAAAAAACTCCTTCAACTCAGTATCCGTCTAGTCCAAAAAAAACTCTGTCACACAATCACACAACCGAACGGTGTAGAAAGTCCCGTCAGTTAAAAATAGTGATCCAGATTTTAAATCCATGTTAAAATCGGAAGGATATAGAGCTAGTTAGCTTAAAAAAAGTAGCAAACATGTCAACTGTGATGTGTTCTGGCCGGCTCAGTAATACACTCAACAAAAATATAAACGCAACACTTTTGTTTTTGCTCCCATTTTTCATGAGATGGACTTAAAGATCTAAAATTCATTCCAGATACACAATTGTACCATTTCTCTCAAACATTGTTCACAAATCTGTCTAAATGTGTGATAGTGAGCACTTCTGCTTTGCTGAGATAATCCATCCCACCTCACAGGTGTGCCACATCAAGATGCTGATCTGACATCATGATTAGTGCACAGGTGTGCCTTAGACTGTCCACAATAAAAGGCCACCCTGAAATGTGCAGTTTTGTCTCACAGCAAAATGCCACAGATGCCACAAGCATTGAGGGAGCGTGCAATTGGCATGCTGACAGCAGGAATGTCAACCAGATCTGTTGCTCGTGCATTGAATGTTCATTTCTCCACCATAAGCCGTCTCCAGCAACTTCGCACAGCCATTGAAGAGGAGTGGACCAACATTCCACAGGCCACAATTGACAATCTGATAAACTCTATGCGAAGAAGATGTGTTGCACTGCATGAGGCAAATGGTGGTCACACCAGATACTCACTGGTTCTGAGTCCCCAGACCCCCAATAAAGCAAAAAAATGCACATTTCAGAGTGGCCTTTTATTGTGGACAGTCTAAGGCACACCTGTGCACTAATCATGATGTCAGATCAGCATCTTGATGTGGCACACCTGTGAGGTGGGATGGATTATCTCAGCAAAGCAGAAGTGCTCACTATCACACATTTAGACAGATTTGTGAACAATGTTTGAGAGAAATGGTACAATTGTGTATCTGGAATGAATTTTAGATCTTTAAGTCCATCTCATGAAAAATGGGAGCAAAAACAAAAGCGTTTATATTTTTGTTGAGTGTACATATGTGCTCATTGAAATAACAGTGATAAGGCCAGGTTAAACTAGTGTTTAGTCACAATAGAGTGATAATTATTTTGTTTTATCTTCAGTCCATGATTAAAAATGGAACTGTTACGTTCTTAGTGTATTTTATTTTTGTTTATGTTGCAACAATGATATACATTTCAAGGAAGAGAGTAGAAAATACATATATTTTACATTTACCTGTTAAACCTAACTGCTGAGTCAGTGTGTCTTTTTTCACCATTGCTGTTAGTAATCCATTTCCTCCTGTTTGTTCCTTTCAGAGAAAATCATTAAACTGGATATAATAATTTGTTGAAGAAACTTTTTTGGAGTTTTTGACGTTATTCTTGTCAAATGTGAGAGCCGTGTTTCCAAATAAAACTAAAGATTCTAAATAAAATAAAATTTTCTTTCTTGGGGTCCATTGAATCAAAGTCTTGTTTGTCATCATCTCTCTCGGCATTGTTGTGTTCCCCTCTTCCAACTGTCCCGTCCAAGCACACCAAAAACCCAATTGTGTTGGCTTCCCTTAAGATCTGGTATCAGTTCCGGCGTCATTTCAAATTCTCATCCCTGTCTATACTTGCTCCCATAGTTGGTAACCACCTATTCCCCCCTGCTTTAGATTCATCATTCTCTCTGTGGAAAGCAAAAGGCATTAATTCCCTCTTGGATTTATATGAAAGTGGAGTTTTTTCCAGCTTTACAGATCTGGTTAAAAAATTTGGTTTGCCACGTTCACATTTCTTTTCGTTACTTACAAATAAGACACTTCATTTGCACGCAGTATCCTTCATTTCCCTCTCCACCCCCCGCTTTGCCCTGGGATGAATTACTTAAATTAGGTCCCGATCAGAAGGCTCTTATATCCCGGGTATATAGCGGTCTTATGTCGCTCAATAACACACCTGTGCTCAAAGCTAAGGTTGCATGGGAGAGAGAATTAAATGTGGATTTCACAGATGACTGGTGGGTTAAGGCAATCGACAGAATGAGCTCAACTTCATCCTGTGCTCGCCTTGGGCTCATACAGTTTAAGGTATTTCATAGGATCCATTTTTCTAAAGCCAAATTGGCAGAAATATACCCTGACGTAAACGATAGTTGCAACCGGTGTGGCTTTGCCCCGGCTGACCACAGTCATATGTTTTTTCTCTGCCCAAGACAGAACAATTTTTGGTGTTCTGTCTTCAAAACATTATCTGACGTCCTGCAGCTAAATCTTCAACCATGTCCTTATATAGCCATTTTTGGGGTCCCCTTGGTGCCTTCTACTTATTCGAGTTCGCAAGCAGATGTTATTGCTTTCTCCTCTCTTCTAGCTCGGAGAAGAATACTTTTTGAGTGGAAATCTCCAACGCCTCCCCTCTCATCTTCATGGTTGAATGATGTTATGTTCTTTGTTAAGGTAGAAAAAAATAAATATTCCCTGAGAGGCTCTCTGTACAAATTCGATCATAGGTGGCGCCCCTTCATTTCTCATTTTAATAAACTTAAGTTACTTCCCAATGATTAGATTTTTATTAATTTTATTATTTTTTTTATTTTTATTTTTCCCCCTTAGATAGGGTCTCTTATGTCTCCATATTTTTCTCCATATCATGTGTCACAGCCTATGCGCCCTCTTGTTTGAGGCGTCATGGTTGGAATGTCTTCGGGTGCATTGTTTGGAATTTGGAATTGTTCTTGGGCCACTGTGCTTCTGTTATTATCTGTAAGGAGTGGGGTTGCCCAGGGAATGTTGCATTCTAGAACTTTCTTGATGATGTCATATTACACACTGCATGTAGTTGTCTCTTTTGTAACTGTTTTTAATGTTTTTTTTATGTCATTTTATGTCATCTTTCCAAGGATTGTTTCGGGTGTGGGGTGGGTGGGGTTCTATTTCGTTCCTACTGACCGCCAGAGGCGGTGCTTTCAGCACTGGATGTTCCATCGCGCGCATGCGCAGGTCGAGATCTTATACCAAAATAGTCACCCGTGACCCTTGGGTGACCCGAGAATATGTATATATTCCGGAAGTCACTCTAGGATCTGTTCCTTCTATCTTCTCGCGGACTAGCAGGTCACACACATTGTTGTGTGTATACCATTAGCTTGTCGCAAGTAGCTTTGTAACCTAAGGGTTGGGGCTTCGATTTGACTTCGTCCTCCAAAGGCTGCGACTTGCAATTCGTTCGACTTCGGCTGTGGCCGGTCAGGGGGTGAGTAAAGTGTGAAGGATACGCGTAGCCGGCGGCTATCGCGGAAGCTAATATCACCTTTCCACCTTGCTTTAATTGAGCTTGTCAAGCGGCGGCTGGTTTCACAGTCGCCGTGTTATTCCCCCCCGGGGGTTCTCACCGTTGCTTGTGTGTTTTTCGCTAAGCCCGGTTGCTAATTGTATGCTCGAATGTATTGTTTTTCTGGCATTGTTGACTGTTGCTCGGGTGCTACGTAGATCGCCCCGACCGGTTGCTTACTTCGATTTAATCGACAGCGAGCGGCTTGGGGAGAGTCCAAGCTGCCGCCACAGTATTTTGTAGCATCGCCTGGAGCGGTGCATAGGCTACTTACTTTGCTCGTCAAGTGGGCGGCTTCGGGTCAGAAGTCGCTTTCACTGTTGTATTTGAGCTGTTTCGCACCAGTCGTGTGCTCTCACCTAAGCCTTGCGTTGCATAGCTTACTTTATTTGCTAGTGCCAGTGGGTGAGCCGTGCCACACACTAGTATGCTGTTGTATACACTGTATGCTGCTGTATTGCTCGCCGGTGGGCTAATTAGTTTCCTAAATCGCCTTCACCGTGTTATGTTAGCCGTGTCACACTGTTGCACGTGTGTAGGCTGCTGTAGTGTGTCGCCAGTTGGCAGCTTAGTTTCACACCGCTGTATTATTATAGCCGTGTCGCACCGTTGCACGGTAGCTCGCGCCTTAGCCTGGTTGCATAGGCTACTTTATTTGCTCGCCAGTGAACGTCTTGGGATCCAAGTGTTGCTGTCACTGTGTTATTTAAGGCGCATTGTTGCCTGGGTGGGCTCTCGCCTGAGGCTCGATTGCCTAGCCTTCGTTGATTTGCTCTCCAGTGGGCGGCTGGGGTTACCTAGAGCCGCTGACACTGCCAGGGGACTACTACAGATAGAGAATAGCATTTGGCTAATTCTATATTTTTAACCCATGTAGGATCATGTGTTTTATTACACATGACACTGTCCCCTTCTTGAATAAGCTGAATTCAATTGAACTGTGTTATTTAGGGGGTTGCATTGTTGCTTGGGTGCGATCTCGCCTAAAGCTCGATTGCCTAGCCTACTGTAACTTGCTTGCAAGTGGGCGGCATAGTTTTACACCGCCACTGTTTTATTCTAGCGGTGTCGCACCGTGGCTCGGGTGCTCTCGCCTGAAGCCCGGTTGCATACCTTAATTGGATGCATATTTTAATTGTCTCAACAGGTTGCATTGTTGCTTGGGTGCTCTCGCCTAAAGCTCGATTGCCTAGCCTACTGTAATTATGCTCGCCAGTGGGCGGCATAGTTTTACACCGCCACTGTATTATTCTAGCGGTGTCGCACCGTGGCTCGGTTGTTCTCGCCTGAAGCCCGGTTGCATACGTTAGTTGCTACTAGCCAGTGAGCGTCTTGGGTTTCCAAGGGTCACCTTCACTGTGTTATTTTGGCTGTCACACCGTTGTCATGTCAGCACAGGCTACTGTATTTGCCCGCCAGTGGGCGGCATAGTTTTACACCGCCACTGTATTATTCTAGCGGTGTCGCACCGTGGCTCAGTTGCTCTCGCCTGAAGCCCGGTTGCATACCTTAATCGGATGCATATTTTAATTGTCTCAACAGGTTGCATTGTTGCTTGGGTGCTCTCGCCTAAAGCTCGATTGCCTAGCCTACTGTAATTATGCTCGCCAGTGGGCAGCATAGTTTAGGATAATTGTGACGCCTTCATGGCCTCCCTACAGTGGAGAATGGCCATGACAAGTGCCCTACAGGTCTCGGGGTGAGCACCTGAGGGAAGCACTGTCAGATAAACAATGCATGAACCGTAGTTTCATGCCTCAGGCACTGAGGCTTGCTAGGTAGAAGCTCTCCTACTAGCCTCCAACCAGCTCAGGGTACCAGCTGCAGTGAGTAGCCTTGCGGCTGTGCATCCTTCCTACTCAGGGGATGACATGCTGTCCACAGCTGCGTCCTGTAATGTTATACAGGTGGGCAGCTCGGCTAGAGGGTCAGTGTCCGTCCGTGACTTGCCAAGTATTGGGCTAGATGAAGCTCTGGTTTCATCTGCATCTGTGAATGCCTTTTTTCGGCGGGCCCTCAATACTCCGTTTTCTCTGGGCCTCCCTCTGAGCCTCACTTCGAAAGCAGAGCTCCGTAGAGGCTTTCCAGATTTAAGGGCTCTCACACTAGTGACAGCAGAGCTCTGGCAGCCATGCACAATGCTGATAGTTAGGGCTTGGATTGGTTAGCTCCGATTGAGCCTGCTATAGCATCCGTGGTTGTCTCCCCAGACGAGGCTCTGAGAACCGATGTGCGCTGCCCTCGGCCCCAGTGCCAGATTACGTACGACCTCCTTACTAGGAGTTACGACATTGCTGCCCGTGTGGGACGTCTTGGGAATTTGCTTTCTCACATAGTCATGGCTTGGTTGCAAGCCATACAGGGGTCAGGTGCTGGTCACTCAGCACGGACCCTCAGTGATGCTTCACTGCAGACTTTGCATTATGATTTAGGGAGCTAGGCAGGTTGATGCCAACTGTGCGTCCCAGTCGGAGGTGTGTCGACAGACCCTCCGTTCTCTTCCAGTGATCCCAGGCCGCACGCTTCAGGCCCCGGTGCGAAGTGTTCAGGTTGACCAGGCTAGACAGTAGTTGCACGCTGCGACGTGCGCCTCTGCCTGATTCCAGGCCGGGAACCTCTGTGGTACCCCGTGCCAATATCTTCAACCACGTCCAGGTGGGCAATCAAGGGGCCAGTGCTTCTCAGCACATTCTGAACAGCGCCGTAACACCGCGCTACGGTCGGCTTTTCAGGCGCCAGGAAGTCGGTGTCCAGCCTCCGCCCTCCCCAGAGTCCCTGGGGGTGCTACTCGATGCTCGGTAGGTTCTACTCAGCCTAATTTCAGGTACCAAGGAAGTGGGGCGGGTTCGTCCCATTCTGGACTAAGAGGGCGGAATCGGTGCCTCACGGTTCTTCCTTTCCACATGCTGCGTGTTGCAGGTGGCCTCCAGTCTATCGCTCAGGCGGACTGGGTTGTGTCAATAGCCCTGAAGGACGCTACTTTCAGGTCCCTACTGCCCAATGCCACAGGTGGTCCTCCCCTTTGCATTTCTGGGCAAGGTGCATTTCAGGGTGCTTCCGTTGGGCCGTGCCTGGCTCTGCGTATATTAAACAGTGTGTGGCAGCATCCCTGTCGCCATTACAGCTCAGCGGTATGGTGTACTGCCATACCTAGCAGCCTCTTCCTTTGACTGATAAGTATGCTGACCTCGGCATCCATGAGGGTCCGACTTGGCCTTCTCAAGGTGAGTTCTCTTCAGATCTGGGCAAATGGTCTCCACTTGGACCCCAAGTGGCAGAGACGCAAGATGGTCAGGGTGTCTGGTCAGTGCCTTCGGGCCCTCAGACCCTGAAGAGAGAGGGCATCCCTGATGCAGGGTCGCCCTTAGGGAGGAATCTCCCGGTGTGAGGTTGTAGAGACAGACGCCTCCTTGTCAGACTGGGACGCAGTCTATTAGTGCAGGACTGTCGTAGGCCAGTGGGATGCCCAGCAGAGACTGGAGCACGTTAGGCTGGAACTCCTTGCAGGGTTCTTAGCACTCAGGCTTCAACCACCAGGTGGGCACCAGATCGGAGCAGGGCCTGCGGGTTACGCAAGGGCTCCTTATGGGGGTGCTCCACCATTATCTAAGCTTTCCAGGTGTCTGGAACACAGCGATAGACCTTCTCTCTCGCCAAGGGCCACCCCCCCAGGGAGTGGAGACTCCATCCGGAGGTGGTAGGCATGATTGGGACAAGTATGGCAGGGCGGTGGCATATCTCTTTGCTTCCGAAGAGAAGACCCACTGTCCCCCTTGGAGTGGAGAGGACCAGCCCCCTAAGGCAGGAGGCTCTGGCTAATGCTTGGCCAGTCAGCCTGCTTTATGCATTTCCTCTAATTCTCTTTTTACTGGTAACACTGGACGGGGTCCAGCATTGCAGTTACAGCCAGGGCTGGACTGGGACAAAAAATCGGCCCTGGCATTTTGTAACCAGACCGGCCCACCACAATTAATCGACCATCCACCAGAACACATTTATCACGGTCCCTTAAAGATGACTGTTCCATTGAATTAAATTAAAATGTTTTTATTTTGAACAAGTGTATAATACAATAATATTTACAACACGCACGTGCACGCGCGCACACACACACACACACACACACACACACACACACACACACGTAGTAGTATTTGCTGTGTGAGAGAGAGAGAAAGAGAGATTGAGATCAGTGACAAATTACACTTTGAGATGAGAGATGGATGAGATTTTTATGGATTATATATTACTCACCAATTGAAAATGTCACTCACTCCAAACTCCACACCAGACAAAAGACGTCGTCAAACAAGGCAAGTAGGCAACCTTTAAAAGAGTGAGCTGGGACAGATAGAGAAAGGTTAGAATGATGGTCGAATGGAATTATATGATCACATTAGTAGTACTGTATCTGTAATGAAGTAAATATTGTGCACAGTACTTACCTAGTTGAAGTGGATCTGAGTGCATCCTGTATGTGTGAAAAAGATAGGACATGAGACATAGATAGGATAGGATAGGATAGTCTTTATTGTCACTGTACAGTCACCCGTACAACGAAATTGGGATTGCCAACTGAAGGTGCATTATTACACACAGAAAAAACAGACAAGCAATTTAAGATAAAAACAGTATAAAAACAACAAGACACATAAATAACACAAGAAACAAGACAAGGACAGGCATGTCATAATAAATAAATCTAAAAGGCAGAAAGCATATAGCACTTGTGTAAGTGAGGTAGCCTATGTGTATGTCTGTTTAATGTGTTTATGTTTTTTGAGTGTTCAGTGTCCTGATTGCCCAAGGGAAGAAGCTGTTTGCCAGTCTGTTGGTTCTGCTCTGCAGGCTCCTGTACCTCCTACCAGAGGGCAGTAGGCTAAGCAGGTGGTGGCTGGGATGGAGGTGGTCACGGATTATTTTCTTTGCTCTCGAGAGGCATCGAGAGCTGGCGATGTCATCTAAGGAGGGCAAAGGAGAGCCAATGGTCTTTTCAGCTGACCTTATCACCCTCTGCAGCCTTTTCCTGTCAGCCACTGTGCAGCCAGCATACCACACAGTGATGGAGAAGGCCAGCACACTTTCGATGGTTGAGCGGTAAAAGGTCACCAGCAGCTTCTCCTCCAGTCTGTTCCTCTTGAGTACCCTCAGAAAGTGGAGTCGTTGTTGGGCCTTCTTCACCACCGCTTTGGTGTTAGCTGACCAGGATGTGTCCTCTGAGATGTGAGTTCCCAGGAACTTAAAGGTGGAAACTCTCTCCACGCAGTCACCGTTTATGTGGAGAGGAGCGGGGTCAGCTCATGACATGACATGAGACAATAATATAAGCAGTAAAACCTAATTTAGTTTGGAAGATTTTATACTCACTTAAAAGACTGCTTGGCCCTGTGAATCTCCTAAACAATGGGTGACAAGGCATGAGGGGAACCTAAAAGGTGGGAGAGGGATGAAACATGATCATTGATAAATGTTAAAACAATGAAATGACATTGCTATTAGAATATATTCTAGGGAAAAGTCACTTAATCAAAATATCAAACTCCCCACCAGACAAAAGACTTGAGAAATAGTTACATCATATATTGTATTACGTACTTACTTTGCGGAAAAGGCTGCAGTAGGCTTTTAAAAACAAGTGTGAGGGCTTCCTGTAAGAGAGGATAAGAGGTTTAGATTGGAAGAGAAAAATGCTGGCAACAGAATATTTTCATAATAATTGTATTATTTTACCTGAACACGCTACAAGAGAAGCTTTCTCAATAGCTCACTCTTCGTAGCTACCCTGTCAATGACAATGTCCGAGTCCAATGCCATAAGGATGTCTTTCTCTGTGGCCATCATCATGAACATCTCCAGCTTGTTTGCCGACAGGCTGCTCCGAAGTCTGCTTTTTATGAACTTGAGTGTTGAAAATGTTCTTTCACAGGCCACCTGAGTCAGGGAAAGGGTCAGCAGGTACTTGTATGCAAGCCCAAGGAGATGATACGTATCTGCCAGCATGTTGAATCGTCTGAGGACTTGATAGCAGCAGAGTGGGCAGTTTTTGCAGGAGGAACAGCTTGTAGTCACAATGGTTGTGTCTTCTTCCTGTGCTGCAGATCCATCTTCCACTGTCCTGGTCTCATATTCATCCACATGTGATGCCTTAAGCATATCCCACTGTCCTGCAAAAGTTTGTAGTTCTGCCTGAAGACTGTTCACTGTAGCCCTTGAGTCAAATTTGAGCAGACATTTGCTGAGGTTTTCTAGTGCATTATTGGGTAGTGGTGTCCTGATCTGAGCAAAGTTCCTGGGGTCCAGCCATGCCAAATCTGCAAGGAGAGTGCCATGGGTGAGAAAGCGCCTGTGGATGGCCTCGGTAACCGTGTCTAGAATGGTGTTTTGCACATTCACCTCGTATGCACTCTCCGCATCGCTTAATGCCTCATCCTGCGCCATTTCTCCAGCCATGCCTTTTTTTTTTAACCCTCTTTTTAGGCAGTGCAGCCTCCACTTCAATGACGGTTTCTTCCTCCCGCTCAAGTTTTTCATTTGTCCATTTGACAAATGTGTCTGCAGCTGCCTTCACGGTTGTGAAATCTCTTGTAATGCCTTTGAGGCTATCTTGTGTGGCAGTGACCATATGATGGGCAGAAAGGATGTCCATTCCTTTTGTCTGCAGGTACTTAGAAAGTGGAGAGGTTTGCTCAAAGACTCTAAGGAATACTTGTGCGGTTAAAATGGTCTCATATTTGAGGAGACCCTCTTTAAAGCCTCGGGCTCTTGCACGAACAGATGGCTTTTCTTTGGCTTGGTGTTCGATTGCTTCCAATGTGAGCACTGCATCGATGAAGAGGCCATTGTCAGGTTTACCAAAATGTCCAAATATTTTTTCAAGAGCATTGTGCTTGGCCCACCACCGTGTCTCACCAATTGGAGAGAGGCGTCTGTGGCTCTTGTCTTGAGTTTGATTCTCCCAAAGAATAACCCTCTGGTAGGAGTCCTTGATAAACACTGCAACATCATTAAGGAGATGGAACAGCGACCCACTTTCGATGTTGGTTTGGGTTGTTTCAGCCAGTACAAGATTCAGTACATGTGCATAGCACCACACATGCACATGGCCAGGAGACTGGGAGGTCATCAGTGCTGAAAAACCTTTGTATTGGCCCTGCATATTGGATGCCCATCTGTTGCATTTGCAATACACATTTTTTTGTCTAGTTTCAGACGCTCAAGGAGTCCTGAGAGCAGGTCCACAAAGTATTGCCCAGTGGATGCTTGGCACCTCAAAACAGCGACAAGTCTTTCCTGCACAGCATCAATCACATACCTTAATATAACAGAACACTGATCATGACCTGTTATATCCTGTGTTGTGTCAAGTTGAACAGAAAACATTCCTGCTTTCTGGACATCCCTGGCAATGGTCTCTTGAATGAGATGCCCAACTGTATCTATAACAGAGTTTGCTGTTGTTTTGGAGAGTAGGGTGATGAGAGACCCTCTTCCTCTTGTTCCACTGGATTGGTGCAATGTTTTGCTTTTGTCTATGCAGTCATCAAGATGCTCCCTTAAGCAAACATCATACTTTCCCAATAACAGGATTAACTCTAAAAAGTTACCATGGTCAATGGTGTTGTCAGCAAGTGTATATGCTGCCTCATTGTCCCCATGCCTGTAGCTCAATCCCCTTTTCCCAAGCACTTTAACCACCTCTACAACACGCTCCAAAACCTGCCGTCTCTTCTTCACCTGTTCCCTATGAGCAGACATCTGGCTGCCAGCAAACCTGCTCTTCACGTCCTTTTTTGAGCACTTTAAAAAATATGCTTCAGCACAGGTTCTGTGTGCGGTGGTCTTCTCATGCTCCTCTGTACGCTGATGTATATGTCTCCAATCTGACATTCCAATAGTGAAAATGCTGGCATCAGTCGTCTTCCCAAATGCCAGACAGACAAAACAGAACAATGTGTGTCGTTGTGTGCAGTATGTGAGCCACTTCCTGCTGGTGCCATCTTTACAATTGAATACCTTTTGCACAACTAAATTGCTAGTATTTTGTTGTGGGTGGTGATCCAAAAATGCCTCTAAAATGGAAGGCTCAGGACGGACAAAATAATCGACATCCTGCTCCTTGCTCTCTCTCTCGTCCGACTCCTCCTCTGTAGATGGTGGCTCAACCTGTTTCATAAATGAGACACACACAATTTATTTAGGTTTAAAGGATGTATCAGTTAAAGAGGTGGAAAGATGCATTCAAATATAGTTATATAGGCAACATGCACACATTGTTGTTTTACTCAGTAAACCAATGTGAAAAAAAGTTCACAAAATAAATGGTGTACTTAATGTGTATTATTCTAAGTACATGATGGTCTAGAAAGCAGGTCTAGTAAAATAAACTATTATTATTTTTAATAATAATAATAATAATATCTTTATTTATTTAGCACCTTTAAAAACAATGGTTTACAAAGTGCTTTGACGTAAAATATCTAGGAGCAAGTACAAATCAAATAAATACATACATACATACATACATACATACATAAACACATATAACTAAGTAACACTTTACTCAACAGCTTGTAGAAAGTAGGCTATGTACAATTCTGTGTTAGTCTAATTTTCTTTATATTTTCAAACGACTAAGCATAATGCCTACCACATTAAGTGTTGTGATAGTAGAATTTGTCTACTTTAAGTTGCATATTTGAGTGAATATACCTTTCTGCATTTACTGTTGACTTTGAAATATATTAATAAATGTTTAATGTTCAGGTCAGTCTGTGTTTTTAAATTGCATTTAAATTATATACAAAAAATCTTTTTTTCCCCGATGTTTGTCTACATTTATTTTATCTCATTTAGCATAGGACAGCTGTCTCACAAATACGTTTTATCGATTTTTTTTATGTCCCAAAAGAGCTGTTTACCCATATGGTCTTAGCCTAATAAATTAATAAAGCAAATAAAACATTGACAGCTTCCTCACTTTAATGATGCAAAATAAGTACACCAACAACAAAGCTTTTTAACTCCTCAAAGAAAACACGAGAGCTAGCAAATGTTTAGTAGGCTAATTGTTGTTAGCTAAAATAGCCACCAACAACAAAGCTTTTTAACTCCTCAAAGAAAACACGAGAGCTAGCAAATGTTTAGTAGGCTAATTGTTGTGTTAGCTAAAATAGCCACTTTGACCTGGCTCGATACACCACGATGACGAAATAATTCAGGCAGCTAGCATTAGCATACTACACGTGCATGCTGTGTTATAATTAAGCAAGCAAGCTACACAAACATTTTAATCAACATAACTTAGTTTTCAACTACTTACCACTAAGCCAACAGCAACTGTCCCGCTGAGCGGTAAGAGGCTCTCAATCTCGTCGACTGAGCCCTGGCCGTCGCCGCCGCTGCCTATCTCTGCTCTTGGCCTCGGCCCCTCTTCGTCCCCGCCGCAGGCATCTTGCGCTGGCTCTGCCGCTGCAATTTCCACCGTAGTCGGTGGCGGTGCCGGCGCTGAATCTGATGATGGGCCAGCTCCAGCTGTAGCGGCATAGAACATGTGCGATAGTTTCTCCGCGCCTCCTTTACGCTTCTTCTCCATTTTTTCGATTTTTTTTTCTGTTTTTTAGTGACGTGACTGATTAACAGATTGACAGCCGCGGCCCGAGGGGCGGGACCTCGGCCCTCCGGTGTGTGTTTGATTGGGCCAGCAGGCATCATGATGATGACGAGTAACGGGCCTTTCAGGTAAAGTTGACACTGACAGGCAGCCCGCACGGCCAAGGGAGGCGGGACCCCGGCCCTCCGGTGTGTGTGTGACTGGGCTAGGCGGCAGCTCAGCCCAGGATAGCCAATCATGATGAGTAACGGGCCTTTTTCAGGTTAAGTTGACACAGACAGGCAGCCCGCACGGCCCTCGGCTGTGTGACTCGGCCTGTCCTGGCCGGGCCGGGCCCAGAAATATTATTATTATTATTATTAATAATATAATTTTTTTTTTTTTTTTTTTTTTTTTTACCTCACCGGCCCAAAAGGCTGCCGGCCCTTCGGGCATTTGCCCGGTATGCCAGATGGTCAGTCCAGCCCTGGTTACAGCCTACGTTTGGTGGCTCCACATGGGCCAGGAAGGCCATGGTTCCCAGTAGGGGTGTGCACGTGTACACGTGTAACCGTTTAGTAAATCATAACCGTTTAGGAAAAATCAATAAACGAAAACCGTTTTTTTTTTTTTTCAAATTTCAAAGTTTTTAAATATGTTCTGGAGACACGCGTTTATTGATTTTACATCACTAATAAACTAATTGGGGAGGATAAAAGCTAGTCTGCCGAGAATCTGTCTGTCCCTCGGCGAGTGTGTGTGAGTGAGTGTGTGTATCGGCGCACACACACACACACACATGGGGAGTCGCCGTGCTGGGACTCGACTCACAGCCATGGAAGAGTGATGAAAGATAACCTAAAGATTAAAGTTACCCGGTTGACGTGAACTACGCTCGTAAGTAGCCCGAACTTTATAACACCTGTTCAACATGCATTTAACGTGGACATGTAGAAAGCGATAGGCTATATTAATCAGGAAATGAATGAAGCGCGATTATGACGGCGAACGTGTGTGTGTGTTTGTACCATGGACCTATTATAAGAGGTGTGTAAACGAGCGTAGTTCATGTCAATTGTGTGTTTACAGGCGAACGAACGCGTATGTGTGTGTGTGTGTGCGCGCGCGCCTACAAGACGGCGGGGGCACGAGGACAATGACGTCACGGTTAACCGTGTACACGAAAAAAAAGGGGTCGTGTAACCGTTTACAATTTTTTGTAACCGTTCACACCCCTAGTTCCCAGCGTTACTAAAACTCCTCAAAGGAGTCCCTTGGTGCCTTCCAGAGAGACAGGAACTTCTGTCTCAGGTGGGCATACGACATGTAGGGCACCCGAACACGGGGCGCCTGCAGCTGGGCGTGTGGCTCCTGATAGCCAGGACCCACTGTTGACGTATTGCGACCAGTCAGAGGTCCAGACCTGTTTTAAGTTCAGGGGCACTCTCCGCTATATGGCTCTATACAGACAGGTGGAAGTTGTTTGCACAGTAGTGCATGGTACATGGCGAAGTCCAAGGGACTTGCTCATTGAGAGTGATACTACACTTTCTGCAGTCTGTGTGGGCAACAGGAGAGCTGCTTCCACCCTGCGCGTTTATGTGGCTGCGATATCGGCCGCACATGCAAGGGTGGATAACCAGACGGTAGGGTCCCACTACCTAGTCAGGCAGTTACTGAAGGGAGGCCAGAGGCTTCATTCAGCCACCACGACCCCTGAGGGCACCATCATGGGACTTGCAAGTAGTCCTGAGGGCCTTAGGTCTATCCCCATTTGAGCCGATGAGTCAGGCAGACCTGACGCGGCTGTCTATGAAGACGGCATTCCTCCTTGCCATTGCGACTGCAAACAGTCGGTGAACTCCATGCCTCGTCAGTGAGCCAGGCGTGCTTGCGCTGGCATGTAGAAGGGTCAGGAGTGGTGCTCTCGCCAAATCCATCCTTCCTATCCAAACGATTGTCTCCCCACTATGTAAACCAATCGATCGAGTTGGCTGCTTTTAATCTCCTGGGCTCACCAGGGGGTGCAGGAAGAATGTCAGACCCACTGTGCCCGGTGCGGGCGCTTGGGGCATAGGTTGTGGCAATAACCAGCTTGCGTAAGACAAATAACCTCTTTGTCTGCTATGGGAGCTGCAGGAAGGGGGCTGCCCTGTCCAAACAGAGACACTCCCACTGGCTTGTGGATGTGGTCTGTGAGTGCATATAGAGCACAGGGGCTCCCCAGGCCTTGGCCGTTGAGTGCCACTCTACCAGGAGTATGGCTACATCTTGGGCTGCCTTGAAGCGGGTTCCACGTCAGGACATTTGCGCCTCGGCTACATGGTCTTCATCATGTACGTTTGCGCGGCTCTACAGAGTAAATGTTTCTGCTCCTCATCCTGTGGGATGGCGGCTGTCTTGTTGACGGCTGTAAGCCCTTAATTGATGAGTACTCTTCGTGACCTTTCTGGTATAAGTCATCCAGTGCTGAAAGCACCGCCTCTGGCGGTCAGTAGGAATGAAATAGAACGATAGTTACGTATGTAACTACGGTTCTATGAGTTCCGGATGACCGCCAGAGTTCTCTGTCACTCAGACTTCCAAGAAGATCCAGTTGGAACAGATCCTAGAGTGACTTCCGGAATATATACATATTCTCGGGTCACCCAAGGGTCACGGGTGACTATTTTGGTATAAGATCTCGACCTGCGCATGCGCGCGATGGAACATCCAGTGCTGAAAGCTCTGGAACTCATAGAACCGTAGTTACATACGTAACTTAGTTACGTATGTAACCGTAGTTACATACGTAACTATCGTAGTTACATACGTAACTATCGTTCTAAATGTTTTGTATGTTTGTTAAAAAAGAAAAATTTCAATAAAAATCGTTTATGGAAGAAAATACATATATTTCTTTTTTAAATTGTGACTGAATTGTGTTGATAACAGAATGCTGTCATGAATTGTTTTCCATTTGGGAATATTTTAGTATGTTCAGTATGTTTAATATTGTTATTATAGAGAATGTACACGGGTCACAAAGAGCATTGTTGATTGATGGATTGTATTTAGGTAATCCTTATTCAGCACTATTTTGCATTTATTAAGTGACAAATGGTTCCCACTTTACAATAAGGGTCACAAATAACATAAAGAAATGGTCAATTATGCTTAAGTGATGCTCAATCAGCACTAGTATGCCTTTATTAAGTGTTAATTCAAATCAAATCAGTTTTATTTGTATAGCCCAAAATCGCAAATAAACATTTGTCTCAGTGGGCTTTACATTTCATACAATAGGATACAATATGACACCCTGACCTTACACCCTTAGCTCGGCTGAGAAAAAAACTCCCAGTAAAAAACCCTTTACTGGGATAAAAAAAAAATTTAAGAAATCTCAGGGAGAGTCGACAAAGTAAGGGATCCCTCTCCCAGGACGGACATACTGCAATAGATGTCATAAGTAGAGAAAATCACGAAGGAATTTGATCATTGACCAGATGTTTACATGGTAATACTAAAGTAAAGTGCGAATAGTGTGGATGCAGGAAGACTTCAGATACTTCAGAGGATCCACACCGTCTCGTCTCCACCAGGGAAAACTAAGGTTTCCAGCGCCGGGATTACGTCCCACGTCTCCACGTGGCGTCCTTAAAGGCCTACTTCACCCTACATTTATCTTTCTGTGATGTCACAGAAAGAGAAATGTAGGGTTAGACAGTGAGACCATAAAACACTCTTTCTGCCTTTTCTCAGGCTAGGATGACCCGATTAAACATTTTTTTGCACATTTATACTTCACAGAATCTCCGAGTTCAATACACCTTCATATTCCAACCAGTGAAGTAGGCCTTTAACCACTGCAACATTTTCCGCGTTGATGATCCATTCTCAGATGTTGCCAGAGGGGGGACCAGATCCACACCGTCTCGTCACCACCAGGGAAACTGGAAGAGGATAGACAGGCAACCAATGAGCAATGCAAAAATTAATTTAAAGATTGAACAAGCAGGCGAGTAGAAAGAGTACTATCCTGATGGACGGTGAATAATTCATGAGAAATGGTTCCCACTTTACAATAAGTGTCACAAAGTCCATTAATAAATGGTTGGTAACACTTTATAATAACTATCCGTTGTAACTCGTTAATAGATCATTAGTAAACTCTTAATTAATGATTAACTTTGTCAAGTGTTTGTTAGCAGTTTGTTAAAGATTTATAACAATGCCTTACAGACAGTTAATAGACCATTAATAAACTTTTAGTTAATTGGTTATAAATGACTTGTTAAATGACAGTTAACCGTTTGTTAAGGATTTATAACTGTGCTTTATAGATAGCCGATAGATAATTTTCAAGCTAGTAGTGAATTACTTACTAATGACTTATTAAGTATCAGTTAATAGTTTATATGTGTTATCTTGACGTTATTCTAAAGTTCAACTATTCCTCATTTCTTAATTGTTTGTAAATGAGGAATAGTTGCAACTTTAGAATAACGTCCCAATAACATATATAAACTATTAACTAATACTTAAAGGCCTACTTCACCGGTGGGAATATGAAGGTGTATTGAATTCTGAGATCCTATGTAGTATAAATGTGCAAAAAAAATTGAAATTGGTTCATCCTAGCCTGAGAAAAGGCAGAAAGAGTGTTTTTTAACCCTACATTTCTCTTTCTCGTGACATCACAGAAAGAGAAATATAGGGTTAAAAAAAAACGTACTTTGTAAATATTACTGTGATGTCACAGTAAAAGACATCACAGTAATATTTACAAAGTAAGTTTTTTGGTTAAAGTTGCAACTATTCCTCATGTATTAAAGCTATACAGTACGATCTGAGAGAGCTAGCATGATTTGAAATTAGCTTGCCCTCGGAGTTCCGTTTAACTCCTCCCTCTCCCCTCGGGACTCCCTCCCCCACCCCTCGACACACAGCCGTGCACGAGCGCTGCTGGCTAGCAACCTGGTAGCTACGCTGCCGCTGCCTCATTGAGCGAGAGCTGAGCTAACGGTCGGCTACGATGTCTCATTCACCGGTAAGAACACACCTATAATATTATAATGATAAATGTTTAAAACAAACATGATGAGGCCTACTGTTACTGTTAGTAGTAGTACTCACAGCCGCCAGCCTAGCTCATAAGCACATATTGACTGGTAACAGTAAAGAAAAAGTTCAGTAATACAGCACGATATTTCTATCACAGTTTACTCACACACTTATTTTGTGTACATTACACTTTATTTATCATTCATTGTTTTGCTTGTCAGAGTTCACAAGATGAGAGTTTTTTGGGCTCTGACCCAGACTACAGTCCCGAGCCAAGCACCTCGTCGGCTCAGAGGGGACGGACCCGAGGTCGAGTGTCTGCCAGAGGGCAGGCTATTAGGGGCCGAGGAAGTAGAGGTGGAAGACGGGGAGCAAGGGGAACTGGACGAGCGGGAAGAAGCAGGAGGCGGGGGGCTGCAGTAAACCTGGGGCAGGAAGATGTACTGCGAGTGGAGAACCTGCAAGCTCTAAGGATAGCAGATGAGCAGGTACTGTATCTGAGACATACACCTTACCAGCAACTTTGTATACTGAGATGCCATGTACCATGAACACACAATAGCCTACCTAATTAGAGGACAATAAAAAAACGTTATTCAATAACTAATCTTCATCATGTTTTACTTTACAGGCAAGGATTCAAAGTCTGGATCTACAAATGTCGCATCATCTGCTCCAGCTGTGCCTGACACGAGAACCCAGCCTCATGTTCGACCTGGTCACCACCATGTCCTCCGCAGATCCTCCTCCATCGACTCCTCATGTGAGAGAACCAACCTGGTGCATCTGCCACGACTGCAGAGAAATGCAGACGAATGTGGAGCGCAAGTGCTGTGGGCAACAACCTCTCTCATGTATTGCAATGCTGCCCCAGATCGAGGCATACATTCTAGAAGAGGGGCACCTGCGCCTTGCAATCAGAATCTGGAACGATGTGCGGGCTTTTGATGACCTTCCAGACCCAGGGGAGAGCAACAAACAATTCAGATATGCTGCATACCGACAGTTTGTTGTGTGGCAATATGGGGCACTTGGAGCAGGGAACAGCGTGGTCATACCCAGTTGCTGCGTGTGGAAGATAAGAGACCGCTTCCCAGATCCACACGGACAATATAAAGGCTTCATCCCACACAGGTTGCAATGAACAAACAGTTTAATTGTATCACTAAGTGAAAGTTATTTATACAATGTACATAGTTTCTATTTCTATTTTTTTGCAAAGTCCTTTTGTTTTTATATTACGTTTGAATAAAATATAGAAAATTACTTTTCATTTCTGTTATTATTACTGATATCAAGACATAACATTTATCATCTCTGTAAATGCTGCACAAAATAATTACAACCAATGTCGGGTGACAATATATAATTTTTTATTCAATATAAACAAGTATAAACATGGTCAAAAACATTGTCCCGGGGTCCAGTTTTCGCAGACAGGCCTGGCTCTGCACGCGGCTGCATAGGCTGTGGCAACTTATTCTTTTGGCAGTGAATGTCCTAGGGAGAGAATATCATAAGAAACACACAATGAACAACGGTATTATGGGTTTTAAACAGAGCTGCAGAGAAAAGCCTTCATGACATGTGGTTTATCCTTGCACTTTGAGTGCCAAGAAAAGCGCTATATAATTCCAATCCATTATTATTGTTCAGAAAATAGGTTGATCAGCACTTCTGTATCTGTAATATTATACCTCATGATGTTTGGTGGAACCCAGAAACAAATCTTTACAACTTACACCTTAGACCAGAGCTACATGGATTTTAATGTGTAACATAGTAAAGTTAAAACTTTATGATCATATAATAATGTAAGTATACTAACCTAGCCCTTTGCTAAATTGCGTCTGCAACAGCTGCTGGGTAGTTGGTGCAGGAACACCTGATAGAACCCCATACTGACGTGGATCAGTAGCCCTTATTGTTCTTCTCCTTGGCACAGCCCCCCCAGACAACTTATTCTGCAGGATTTCACTCTGAAGGTACTGAGAAGTCATCAGCTCTGTGGAGATTACAAAATTACAGAATTATTGTCAGCGTGTTTTCCAGGAGATACATTTGTTCTTCATTATACCAAGGATGCAATACAGGATTAGTCATTAGTTGAAATATAAGTATAAGGCTTGGCAAGTATCTTCAATCAGTATTTTTATTTAGTTAGAGGTACCATTTAACTGTATAATTGACATATCATATACTTTTGGACTGGAATACAAGGAATATGTGAAGAGAGAGTAAATGGGGAGGGAGGGGGGATTGAGTTAAAAGCTGTTAAGTATCACAATGCATTACAATGTCTGAGTTTTTACACGGAAAATTCATATACTACAGCTCTGAAAAAAATTAAGACACCACTCCAAATGTTCAGTGTCTTGTTCTATTATTTATAGGTATGTTTGAGTAGAATGAACATTTTGGTTTTATATTATAAACTACTGACAACATTTCTACCAAATTCACAATGAAAATATTGTCATTTAGAGAATTTTTCAATAAGTAATGTAGAGATAATTAAGAAAAATCCAGACTGGTCTCTTAATTTTTTCCAGAGCTGTATATAAGAAGCTTCTCTTTTCCCACATACACACAGAGTAAACACTAACTGACCCAAGGTCTGCGCATATATTTGGTACTGTAATGGGAAATATTGCATATGATCTCAAATGATAGAATGCTTCCCCCCCCCCCCCCCCCTCTCCACGTACTATGTGTATTCCACACCTACAACCAGCCTATTGCCTTCAGACTATCTCCCCCTCTACCCCCCCCACCCCCCATCCTCAAAAACACCCTGCGGTCTTATTTAGGAAAACTGTTTACATAGTGTGTGACTGCACCTATTGTTTGTACCTATACCATTTATGACGCATTGTATAGTCCTATGTATTGCCCATCATAGAGAACACTAATGTAGCATTGTAGCCTTTACTTACCGGTCAAAGACAGACTCGGGATAAATGCTTGACAATGGCGGAGCAGGAGGTCTCATTGATCCGTGTTTCAATGGTGTCGAGGAATTAGCCTGGTCATAACTATAAAATAAAAATAATTAAAAAAAGAAAAACAGAGCCTGCATCAACACGTTTGTGAAAAGCCTTAACGAAATGACACATTCAGACGCTGACGACCACATGGCATTAGAAAAAATAATATAATTAGAAAGGAACGTTATAGGCAACGTTAGCTGTAACTTGTAATTACTAAGCCTAGAACGACAGGGGAGCTAACGTTAGCATTGGGCTAATATGGCTAACGCCACATAAATAGCCATGGCCAGGGGCGTCAGCTCACCCAATACCATACAGGGGCACAATAGGGCACCAAAAAAGCGAAGTGCGCGAGCTAAAAAAAATTTGGGCAATTATTTATTTAAAAAAAGCATGGGCACAGATAATTAATGCAAGCACGCGAGCAAATATTTTATAGCACTTATTTATTATCATAAAGCATTAAAATACAGATAACCATTAAAAGTTCAAATAAAATTAATCAAATCTAAGCTGAGTCTCACCTGTCAGTGTCATCTCTCAATGCCAACTCTACCTGCGTCCCTTCAATCTGGTCCTCTCCTCCTCTGCACTCTGCTGCACTGAGTCTTGAAGCAACAAGAACATATTACAGTCTCCTGTCTGCATTTTCACTATCTAGATTTTTATATATGCATATAATAATAATTGATTGGATTTATATAGCGCTTTATTTCGATGTTGTTGACTCAAAGCGCTTTACAGGGTTCCAGAAAAGTTACTTGTGTATAACCTGTTTGCAGTTATTCCTAATTAATATGAAAGTAATAGTCATATCACCTCTGCTCGTGCTCATCAACATCCCTCTCTCCTTCACCTTTTCCTTCAACTCCTCCGGCACTCTGCTGCTCCTCTTTGTCTGGACAGATATGTAACTGTTAGGCTTGGGCTAGTGACCAGTGGTCAACTCAACTGGGTTGTTACCTAAAAGTGGGATGCATTGCCTTGTTACCTAGCGTACCTCTCTCATTTCTCCTTGCTGCTTTATCCCTGCTACGAGCGAATAACTTTCTGATGTCCATCTACAAGAACAATGTTGTTTGAGTTGAATTGAGATCAAAATCATAACTAATACAGTAGGCTGTTATATCTAGTTCCGGTCACTGAGATAACAAATAATTCAATGCCAGCAAAAGATCATAAAATAACATAGCCTACTAGTACAACATACTTCTTCCATAACTCTCTACATACCTGACACACCAAAAAAACGAATAGTAAAAACAGGACATTCGTCTATATGCATGCTATGAATGATACCTATCAATTGTTTTTTTTCTACATTATGTTTCTACTGTCTTGAAAGTAACCACCTGTATGTCATCATGCCCCCTTAATGTCTGTGCTTTTGTCTGTAGGCCTACTCGAGCAGAAAACACCAGAATGAGAATAATTTCAGAATCATTCATTTTCAACTTTGAGACCAACGTGTGCTTGAGCTGCTTAAGCCAGCCTGCTTATTTAAGCATGCACTGGGCTATTTTTAAAAGCAACAGCGTACAAAACAGCTTCCACCTCCGAGTGTTGTATTCTGTTATAAATTGCGCTAGTATAACATCGGTGCCATTGGTTCCAGGCAACTTGAGAAGATGTCTTATACAGTATGCTGATAGCTAGCTAACTAAGCTGACAAGACAACTTGGATACCCCATCACGGGATCATCACCCCCTGAAAACACGAACGTAAAGAATCGAGAAACACCATAAGATGGCATGTAGTGTGAACCCGACATTTGTGATCTTTCTCCGATCAACAGGTCCAGCTTAAACAGTTATCGCTACAGTTTAATATATTAGCGAACTGTCTGGCTACTATAGCATAACGACAGACGTGACCACATTAGCTAATAACACCACTTCAGAGACGCCCCTTCACCTTATTTGATGAAAGGCATACACATTTGTTAGACATTCTATGCTTCCAGAGGATACAAATGTAACGCTTACTGTTTACTTCACTTCACGCCGGCCGGAGTGAATGGTCGCTGACGCTGTGCTGGACAGGTTCAAAAAGTCGATATCAAGGAGAGTGATTCTCTCCTCAGTGTGTGCATTCGTCACGTAGCCTACATTTCATTGCAGCGGCCGGCCAATGAGGGGGGCACCATGCATATAGGCCTATTTTAAGAAAAAAAAATGCAAGCATGCATTCTGTAGATTGCCAGATGAGTCAGACTTAAATAAATAAAAAATTAAAGGTATAAATAAATAAATAAATTAATTAATTAAAAAATCAGTGCCCCAGGCATACCCAGGCACCGCAGATCCACAACGGGGCACGTGCCCCGGTGAAAAGGGTCTGCCGACGCCGATGGCCATGGCTAGACTTCTTCTGAACACAAATTTAAAATAAACGGGAAACAAAACGAAAGCTTACCTGTCCAAGAGAAAAACGGCAACCATTGCGTGACTTTGCAGGCCATTCAATTCCTTCAGCTGTTGCCATCGCTGAAAAGCTATCCCAATATTTACTCTTGTTTTTGCTCGAGTAGTTTCAAACTGCTTTCTTGTTGCTGCCTTTTCTGCTTCTGGCTTTCGTTTTCTCGCCTTTTTAAAAGGATGAACTGGGGCAAGTAACGGTGGCAGTGGTAACTTCTGTGTAGGTTCCATTGTGTAAGCTTGTTATGCTACTTCCACTAGGTCTAGTCCACTGCCAGGTACTACGATATGGCACGAACGCTTTCTCTGCCCTCCGTGAACGCGCTCAGGCTCGTACACAGAGGGGAGAGAACGCGCAGGATTGTGATTGGTTCTTTAGATAAGGGTCCATCGTCTCCGATTGGTCAGCATTTTAACAGGTTTATAGAAGGTACAGAATTTGGGGGTTTTTCGTTTCTTTTTCATTGCCCATAAGTTATTTATTGCTGTTGGGGTGTAAAAAGCACTTTTCACAACATATAAAAAAGTGCATATTGCAGATAATCTCCTATGATGCCTTTAATTGTTTGTAAATGAGGAATAGTTGCAACTTTAGAATAACGTCCCAATAACATATATAAACTATTAACTAATACTTAAAGGCCTACTTCACCAGTTGGATGATGAAGTTGTATTGAATTCTGAGATCCTATGTAGTATAAATGTGCAAAAAAAATTGAAATTGGTTCATCCTAGCCTGAGAAAAGGCAGAAAGAGTGTTTTATTAACCCTATATTTCTCTTTCTCGTGACTAAATCATATCTCTGTATGTAATATAAACTGGTTAAAAAAAAACGTACTTTGTAAATATTACTGTGATGTCACAGTAAAAGACATCACAGTAATATTTACAAAGTAAGTTTTTTTTTAACCCTATATTTCTCTTTCTGTGATGTCACGAGAAAGAGAAATATAGGGTTAAAAAAACACTCTTTCTGCCTTTTCTCAGGCTAGGATGAACCAATTTAAAAAAAAACTGCACATTTAGGGTGTATTCACACTGGGAAAGTCCGCTAGTTCACTTGCTTTGGTCCAGACCAAATAGAGTTTAGATTTTTTTTGTTTGGTGTGGTCCACTTTCATATTGCCCCTTTTGCAAGTGAACCAGCATCACGAAGCAAAACCACACGTGATCTGATTGATTGATTGATTGATTGATTGATTGATTGATTGATTGATTGAAACCTTTATTTATTCAAACTCGAAAAGGCATTGAGGTTCCCCTCATTTACAACGCCGACGAGCGCACACAACACAACAACAACAATAACAACAGAGTGACAGAATAAAACAGAGAAACACAAAATCCTAGCAAGATAAAAAAGATCAAAAGAAATAAAAAATTACAATAAAAGAGCTTAAAAAATTAATTCAGTTAAAACAAATGCAGTGGTGATGGTGAAAATCAGAAATCATAGATTTAAAAGAAGAAAAAGTGGGGAGAATGGTCATATTGAAGTTGCTCTGAAGGGCATTCCAAGAGGTGGGGGCACTATAGCTAAAAGCAGTTGTTCCCAGCTTAGAGTGAACTCTAGGAACCTTTAAAAGCAGCAGCTCACTGGATCGGGTATTAAAAGACTGAGAGTTCCAGTCGAGCATAGCTGATAAATAAGGTGGCTGTTTACCAATTAAGGATTTAAAAATAAATAAAAACCAATGTAACTCACGTCTTAATGACAGGGATGTCCAGCCGACTTTTTCATACAGGGAACAGTGATGAGTTTTAAAAGGATCACCTGTAATGAATCTAAGGGCTGAATGGTACACCGAGTCAAGGGGTTTTAGGGCAGAAGCAGAGGCATGTCTATAAACTATATCTCCATAATCCAACACTGATAAAAACACTGCTTCGATTACCCTTTTCCTACAAATTTTTGGGAAACTTGTTCTGTTCCGATATAAAAAAACAATTTTTTGACGAGATTTGAGAACAAGTTTGTCAATATGGGGTTTAAAAGTGAGCTTCTCATCTAGCCAGATACCAAGGTACTTATATTCAGAGACTTTTTCGATCAAAGAACCGTTTACAGCATAGATGCATGCACTGTTGTCCAATTCTCTAGCCCTAGAGAACAACATGAATTTAGTTTTAGTCTGGTTAAGGACAAGTTTAAGTGAAATAAGAGCATTCTGAAGAGCATTAAAGGACAGTTGCAGATTCTCAATAGCTGACTTTGCAGAGTCAGCAACACAGTACAAAATGGTGTCATCAGCATATAAATGGATTTGACAACCACTGACAAGAGACACAATATCATTGATGTAGATGGTGAATAGCACCGGACCTAAAATTGAACCTTGTGGAACACCTTTGGTTATGGGTAAGAAACCAGATTGGATATTACCTAGCTTCACACATTGAGATCTGAGGTCATTCATTCATTGGACAGACATTCTGGGGTGGAGAGAAGCAGGAAAAACGAAGTAAAAACTGCGAAATATATAACTGATACGATATGGGGTTAAAAATAATAAATAAATAAATAATAGGCCAACATCTAGCCTATAAATAAAATTAAAAAAACATCAAATTTGTGTTGTTTCATATGGTTATAATATGTAGGCCTGTGTCAATGTGTGGCTTGTAGCCTACGATGTGTAACATAATATTTACTGTATTTTTGCTGCTGGACGCGCGGCTCGCGAGGAATAGGCTCAAGCTGACACACAGCTGATTTAGCCGTGTGTCAGCTGGGTGTGAGTTCAGCGCGGCTCAGCTCCAAACTGACACAGGGATGGTATTGACGGTACCGTAACATGGGATGCAAAGTAAAAACACGCACTTCATACAAAGCGCAGCGTGAACCTGTTGTCACTGTGCGGGAGACGCTCCCCTCTCCTTCATCTGATCGCTGAACACATCAGCATGTTTACGCGTCCTGTCTATCAAATGTAATATATTCGCTCGGGGCTCCCGGTCAAACCACAACTAATCTTCCTAACAATGGCGACAACAACACTTTCCTATAATGTAAAGCTGACAGCGATTTATTAAAAAAGAAAAGGCACAGTGCTTCCTGCAATTGGGTCGGATCGAGTCCGGCCAAATTCACACCACAAACGAACTGCAGCAGAGTGCGTTTTGAAGCGCATCGAGACCACCTCTTCAGCTGGGTCTCGGAGCGTTTGTTTGGTCCGCCCCCGAGTGCGATTGCTGTATTCACACCTGTCTGAAAGATGCGCACCGAAGGCGGAAGTGCATCTGAGTTCGTTTCAACCGAACTAAACACGGCATGTGTGAATACACCCTTATACTACATAGGATCTCAGAATTCAATACACCTTCATATTCCCACCGGTGAAGTAGGCCTTTAACTAATATATTAACTCACACTTTACAGATCAGTTGTTAATAGATTGTTAACCTTCTACTAATACCAGTGAAACTTTGTAAAACTGCACATGGGTGAAACAAGTTCAAGGTACAGAAATTTGACATGATATTTAAAATATCAAATTTTTGTACCTCAACCATGTTCCACCCATAGGCTGTTCTGTGTACTGTTTTTTACCAAAGAAACACCACAGATGAAATGTTGAACATTGTGTTTAATCTATAGAAACACTACTGAGCCATCACATGGCATAACAGTAGTATACAAAAGTATACAACAACATACAAACCCATGAGGTTTGGGAACTTTTTGTGGTAAACACTGGATAAACAGAATTTCAGAGGGACATTTAATGTCCATACATCACGGCAATGTCATGGATTATCCGTCCTAATGGCCCTTTGCGATGCTATAAAGCACAGTTATAAATCCTTAACAAATGGTTAACTGTCATTTAACAAGTCATTTATAACCAATTAACTAAACGTTTATTACTGGTCTATTAACTGTCTGTAAGGCATTGTTATAAATCCTTAACAAACTGCTAACAAACACTTAACAAATCATTAATAAATCATTAATTAAGAGTTTACTAATGATCTATTAACGAGTTACAACGGATAGTTATTATAAAGTGTTACCCATTTAGTAAGTGTCACTTAATGGATAAATTGTTCCCACTTTACAATAAGGGTCACAAAGAGCATTAATAAATGGTTAATTATGCTTAAGTAATGTTACAAAAATGACATTTGTTAACAGTTAATTAATGCTTATTATTATATTAATCAACGTTTGGTTCATGCTTAATTAATGTATTAACTAAGGTTAATATAGGATATTTATAAACATTAAATAATGTATTAATTAATACCTTAGTTAACATGAACACCATTAGTAAATGCTTACTACACACATTAGTTAACAGTTAACTAATGGTTAATTAACCCTTATTAAAGAGGACCTATAATACTTTTCAACTTTTATGACCTATAAATGTTGTTATAATGATTTATAGTCATGTTTAACCATACTAGAGTATCAAGTAATTATGTACATGCATTTCGACGTATTCCCTGCTGACCGTCTGGGGTGGCTGTGCAGAGCACTAAAAACTATGGCAGCCAGTCGAGCCGAACTTGTTCAAATTTCCGGTATGAGTGTGTCACCAGGGTTCCGTTCTGTCATGTTTCCATATATGGTAATGCTGCAGCCCTGCTGCACTCAGGCAAGCTCCCAGGTTGCTATAGCAGGGGGTGATATTTCTAGACCAGTGCTCGCTTAGCTCAGCCGGTAGGGAGATTGTTTACGAAACAGTAGACCCGCGTTCGCATCCCGCCCGGGCTGTTTCTTTGCAGACTAGACATTTAGAATTTTTTCACTATATTTTATCAAAGTAGGCCTACAGGTTCCTATCGTTTAACACTGATTCAGTGTCATAAACCTTTTTGTATTATTTGTGTGCCACTGTCACCTGCCATTTATACTAATAATAGTACCTTACAAAGCATAAAAAAAGGTTGCTCTATAGCAGTTTTTAAAAAGAAAGTAAGACCAGAAAAGTAGTATAATAGGATCTCTTTAAACATTAACTAACCATCAATTAATGTACCCTTATTGTAAAGTGTTACCCAGACTTGAGAGTGGGGTGGAGGTTCACCTTCCAGCAGGACAATGACCCTAAACATACAGCCAGATCTACAATGGAATGGTTTAGATACAAACATAGGCATGTGTTAGAATGGCCTAGTCAAAGTCCAGACCTAAATACAATTGAGAATATCTGGAAAGACTTGAAAATTGCTGTTCACAGACGCTTTCCATCCAATCTGATGCTGAATCTGAAGCTTGAGCTATTTTGCAAAGAAGAATGGGCAAAGATGTCAGTCTGTAGATTTGTAAAGCTGGTAGAGACTTACCCCAATAGACTTGGAGCTGTAATTGCATCAATAGGTGGTTCTACAAAGTATTGACTCAGGGGGGCTGAATACTTATGCACGCCACTTATTTCAGTTTTCTATTTATAAAAAAAAAGGAAAACCATGTTTAATTTTCCTTCCACTTCACAATTATGCTCCACTTTGTGTTGGTCTATCACATGAAATCCCAATAAAATAAATGTACGTGTGTGGTTGTTGCGTAACAAAATGTAGAAAAGTTCAAGGGGTATGAACACTTTTTCAAGCCACTGTAGATCGGACTTGGCCAAGGGGAATATTTAAGGCTTCTTGAATACCAATTCACATGTGAAAAAAAAGAGGCTACATTTATGTTGATGTTAAAAATAACTGCCCCCAGTAACTTCATTAAAAAGTTGTAATTTAATTTTCTTATGGTGTAAATTATGTGCTACGAAAATAACTATTATGATGTTGGTCTTTTATGAGTTCTTTATTATCTTTATGGGGGAGGTGGGGATTTTGTTTTAGCTGAGTTAAGTCTTCCTCTCTTCTCTTCTCCTCTCTCCTGTTTTACCTCTCGTTCATATTCGTGTAGAGTCTCCGGCGGTGGCCTGTTGCTTTAAATATTGCCGCCGTAAAGGATTATGTTATACCACTATCTCCTTTCCTTTCGCATAGGTTGGTCCGGAGTAACCTATGCTAAAGGATGGTTAAAGGATGAATCGAGGCTCCTTCCCTAAGCATTTTGAGAATTCTAACCACCCGAGTACTTCCGGGTAATCTCGATAGGAAAGGAAATTTCCTATGCAAAAAAGAGAATCCGTAGAGGCCCCGGGTCTATATGCCTAAATGCAATGAGTTGCTGCCATGTGATTGGCTGATTAGTTATGTGTTAACAATAAATTGAACTGGTAAAATGACCAGTGTTACATTGTGGAATGACATGGAGAAATCATATAAAGCAGGGAATTGTATAAATGACTTTAACTGGTTGACAAATGTAAGAATTTCTAATTTGTAGAATACATTTTCATAAAGGTCATTTCTGGTTGGCATGTCAGTGAGCTAGCAAATGCAATAGCTGGGCCATAGAACCTTCACACTGCCCAACAATTAAGGTCCCTGATGTCTTCTAAAACTTTTAACTATATATCCCGGGGATTTGATGAAACAAGAAAATATCTACAAGCCTTTACAGTGTAAAACTTCTCAGGTTCAGAAATATTTAATAATAATTGATTGGATTTATATAGCGCTTTATTTCTCTGTGACTCAAAGCACTTTACAGGGTTCCAGGTTCAATTCGTTCACACAGTCATACCAGTGGTGGTAAACTACGATAGTAGCCACAGCTGCCCTGGGGCAGACTGACGGAAGCGTGGCTGCCATTCAGCGCCAACGGCCCCTCCGACCACCACCTCAAACATACAGCAATTATACACATTCACACAAGGCGAAGTGGGTGAAGTGTCTTGCCCAAGGACACAACAACCATGACACAGGTGGCCGGGCGGGGATCGAACCGCCAACCCTTGGATCGTTGGCCAACCCGCTTAACGACCTGAGCCACAGTCGCCCCAAATCATCATTATCATAATCAACTGAACATGCTCAGACCGGTGAATACTATTTGATCGCTTTGGTAAGACACTGTGTTCACACGCCTCCTGTTGAGTTGGGGCTATTGCATTGTGTGAAAGGCCTCCTTTGAAGTTCCCCTCCTTCAAAATAATGAGACCCTTCAATTGCTGCACACACTCCCTCACTTTGCTATCTTTTCTCTCTCTCTCTCTCTCTCTCTCTCTCTCTCTCTCCCTCCCACACACGCTCCTCTTTCTCAGTTAAAATCCATTTTCAATTTTTTCCTAACCCTTTTATTCTTGGGCCCCATTCTTTATTTTTTCATCTTTCATTATTTTTCTCCCACCTGCCTCTTTGTTATACCCAACTGCCCATTTCAAAGTCTCCATTTCAAATGCTTCAGGAATAAAAGAGCAGAGAGCACATTAATCCAATATGCACACACTATATGGCTACAGTTAGATGGTCATATAATAATAATAATAATAATAATAATAATAATAATAATAATAATAATAATAATAATAATAATAATAATAATAGGGATGGTAGGCACACTTTTCACTCTAGTGTGAATTGCTCATCACCAAAACATCTTTCAATAGTCATTCCTACATTAAATTTCAGCTTAAGGTGTTGGCCACAAGGGGTCGGTTGTCACACACTATAGGGTTGTTTGTCACAATGTTATCTTAATGGGAAAAATCTTAAAAAGAAGGCAAGAAAGCAGAACTAAATTTGAAAGTTTAATTGCATTGTCAAGTTTACAAATAGGCCTACATAACTTAATGCATCTTAACACAAAATGAGCAAGGAATAAACAAACAGTAAAGCCATATTAAGACCAGCCTATGTAACAACATAATGTTGGAGATTGTTTTGTGGTGGATTTAAATAGCCTTTCACCTGAGTTGCTGAGCAGATAGTCTTAAAGGTTAGGGGTCACTGGTGAGAGACGAACACACCTATATAGGGACTTGTGTTCGACTTGTTGTGATGAAAGAAGTTGTCTATTTTGGGATATTAATAGCATGTGATGCACCCCACACACAGATATAAACGAGTCCTGTAACTTTAAAGAGAGAGCCATGCGACCTCTGCTGCTACCATGCTCCACGAAATCCTCTGTAAATGTCCTGATGGAATCTGATGAACTGTCCAGTCTGCCGCCTCTTTCTATTGTCAAGCCATGGGGAAATTCGGCTACCACAGTTTGCTTACAAACCAAACACAACCTATCCTCTTCATCTGATGAAGACTCCTCCTCCTGTCTCTTGCTCTTCTCTTTTTTCTTTCCCAGCTGGGGTGGAGTGCACTGGGGTGCAGTAGCCTTGACAGCTGTTTTAGTTTGGGATGCACTGGGTCGTTGGGTGATTGTGTAGCCCTTTTTTTCTTTTGCATGCTTGCTGCCTTTTCCTGCTCTATTCTTTCCTTCTCTAGGGTGTCATTGAGGATACAGCTTGACATTTTATTTCGTTATTGGGTTCCTTTCCTGGCCTTTGGATAAGATGTGACAACCAACCCCCCAAAAAATGTGACAACCAACCCCAACTGGAATTTCTTGCTATTATCAAGGCTTACAACCATCCAACAACTAGTTTTTTTTTTAACTTTTATTTTAGTGGTTTTACAAGTTTTTTTTACATACGGACAAAAAACAGAATAAGTAGACACATACAATACGTACACGACCCCCACCCCCCTCCCTCACATAAACAGACAAGAAAGACAAAAAAAAAATTAAAAAAAATAAGACAGAATGATTAAGAAAATAAGCTATAAATCCATAAATTTAACATGTTCATTGTAATAGTCTCTTCACCGCAGGATTCTGAAGGGGTACCCGGGCAGGTGGTATTAAGGGGGCAGATATTTCAGTCCCTGATGTGCTGCAGCACTGGGTTCCATATGACGAGGAATTTCTGAGAGTTGCCGGATAGTTCATATCTCAGCCTCTCTACATGTAAAATGCCCATTAGTTCCCTCAACCAAGTGTCAAACTGAGGGGCTAAGTCAGATTTCCACAGTTTCAAAATACATCTCTTAGCAATTACCATGCCATAGACCAGGGCTATTCAATAGGCGGCCCGCGGGCCAGATCCGGCCCGAGAAGGACTATGTACTGGCCCCCGCCTTGACTACCGACCGACCCAAAAAAAAAAAAAAAAAAAAATGATTTTTTTTTTTTTTTTTTTTTTTAAGTGGTGCACAATTAATGTACTAGCACGCGCGATGTGTGCTTTTGAATGGTCATAACTGCGCGAAAGGCCGCGATCTGCAGTAAATAAATATGCACATGTGTCTCCAAGTGTTTCTCTATCAGCTGCTCTGTGTATGAGGCTTTGCACGCGCGATTGTACAGTAGTGCAAGTGCATGGTCCATTATTTGTATTTAGTGTGTCTGCATAATATTGCACCAGTAGAACTTTGCATGGTATTGTCTGCATGTTTGCACAACATTTGTACCTTCACATAGCAAACAAAATTGCACAACTGTAAAGTCAGTGTCTGTAGTTTTTTTGTATTCAAATAAGCAGTTGTTTATTTCTGTACTGTGCATTGGCAACTTTGAGCAAAATACAGCCAAAATTTTCACCGCGGCGCGCTGCGCCACGTCTCCCATGACCCTGGACAGTGACCCCTTGACAAACACATTGGGGGGGGGGGGGGGGGGGGGGGCACTGTTGAAGAGTTAACCTATTGTGTTTTCTTCACAGTAACGGTGATAGTAGCGTAACACCTGGATGGTGCCTTCTAAAATGCGTATGCATGTTCGACGTGTTGCCTCATAGGCGATCGCAGTGAAACAATGCCCCTTCTGCCGACATTGTTCCAAACGTCTATCACTGTTTTCATAATTCACCTGGAATCTTAAGTTATCTCTCAAACGGGATTTGAATAGCAGGGGGGCGCCTGCAAGCTCCGGTTTCCTGTTGACTTTCGTCATGCAGTTCGCTCTCTGTTCGATAGCACTGTATAACATCTTTATTTGCACTACTGATAGACTGTAAACGAGGGTTACTATAACTGCTAATAGTGATGCAAACGGAACACTAGAGTGGAGAGCTGTTTATCTCTTGCTCTGACTGCTGCGTGAGAACTCGGCCGCCTGTCAGTGCTCTGGGACGGGGAGAGTGGCCGCGGAGTCACCCGCTGCTCGTTTAGAAGTTAAGAGCGATACATGCTTTAGCGACAGCCAGGGTCTCCAAAAGTCACCAATAACACCAGAAGAAGCGGCTAGATTGGTCGCTGGTCGCTTTTTTTGAAAAAAGAGTCGCCAGAGGGGTCTGAAAAGTCGCTAAATATAGCGACAAAGTTGCTAAGTTAGCAACACTGCCTGACCCTCATGCTCACCATGGAGATAAGAGACTCTCAATCGCGACGCTGGCTGCTACTGCGCACGTGCGAGCCGAGCCAGAGGCTAAATGGTCCGGGGGGAACTCCGACGACAAGTTTTAAGTTCCACACAGCAAAACAAGCCTGTACATTCGCCATATAACGCTATGTACGCCACAAACGGACCGCGGTCCACCTCTGTAACACCAAATACGTGCCTGTACCGTCACGGTACGGTACAAATACATGTACCGTTACACCCCTACCAGCCAGCCGCATTTCCTACTCGGTGTTTCTCAGCCTCTGTGTTGTCCTCCCACCCATGCTCCCACCGTGCCGATGTCCGTGACGTCGGGTCAAGCTCACCGCTGATTGGCCAACGCGGCTAAACGTCACGCGTTGGAGCGTTAAAAGTTAAAACATTTTAACTCGCACGGTGGTGCGGTGGTGCTTTGGTAACGCGGCTACCGCGCCCAAAGCGCCGCTTTACCGCAGCCAACGCATCATCGCGCCTAAACCAATGGTTCCCTATGCAAAAATAGGATTTTTCAACGCCGCCACCGCACCCAATGCGTTTGGTGTGTTCGCACCTTAAGATCCAGTTGCAGAGATGTGTGTTGAAGTCTAGTATGCGCAGCTTCTCTATCAGCTGTAGTGGAATTATTGTGTTGAACGCGGAGCTGACGTCAATGAATAGCATTCTGACGTGGGTGTCCTTGTTATCCAGGTGAGTGAGGGCTAGGTGCAGTGCATAGGATAAGGCATTTTCAGTAGACCGGTTGGCTCGATATGCAAATTGAAGGAGGTCCAGGGTAGGTGGGATGATGGATCTGAGGGGTTGTAAGACCAGTCTCTCAAAGCACTTCATTATGTTTGGTGTCAGTGCAATGGCGGTCATTGAGGAATGATACGGGGGACTTTTTTTGGCACAGGATGGTGGCAGACTTGAGGCACTTAGGAACATGTCTGGTCTAGTAGTTTTGCTTGGGTTAATCCTGGACTCTTACATTTGCTATGGTTAGACTCAGGGCCTCCTCGTTGGACTATGACGTGGCTTTCATGGAGGGCTTGCTGTTTGAGGCCTCAAAGCGTGCATAAAAGTTGTTGAGCAGGGGGTGCTTGTTGGGTAGTAGAGGCTCAGTCCTCATCACAGCAGACCTGGTTTGAATCTACCCATGGTTGGTTCTCTGCATGTCCTCCCCTCTTTGTCCCAATGTCAAGTATGTCTTTTCAAACTGTCTTATAAAAACACTAAACACTAAAAAAATCACTGTCACAGACGCATTGTCGATTCTAACTTCTACAGATTGCTGTTCTTAGCCACTAATATCTCTGCTGCCAAACACAAAGCCACGCCTGAAGCTGCTCTTCTTCCCTACTGATGCCCTGCCACTAACATTGTAAATATGATTTGAGATTATTAAATGTTTTTTCCTTTTATTAACAATTGTGCAAATCCCCCTCCTATGGCACAGACATTGAACATGTTCAGCTATCATTATCACAAAAGAACATGCTCACATCACAGATCAAGGTAATAATAACAGCTAAAATGTGTTATGCACAGGGCAAGAACCAACCACCTGTTAAAATCTGCCAAAATGTGGACGTCCCCTAAAAGGACACACGCTGCCAAGAGTTGCACCCTGGATCCAGACCCACACCTTCAGAAAAACGCAAAACGTGTCTACAGTGGATCTCCCTGACTTGGTAGGTAGTACACACACACACACACACACACACACACACACACACACTCACGTTTTTAACTGACTTAGTAGTCATGGAAAATGCTAGTTCATTGTAGTCATGCAACATGATTATCGCTACTATAAAATAAGGTCAACCTTATCTCTCTCTCTCTCATACATGTCATAAGACCTTCACAACAGGTAAACTAAGTAAACATTCATGTCTGCCTATGCATGGAGAACATTCATGATACTATAACGTTTCATTCATTGCTCTAAATTGTGTGTCTCTCTCTCTTTCTCTCTCTCTCAAACCAGTCAGACCTTAACAACCTACACTTCCTAATTTCTGTTCCCAGCCACTCAACCTCTCAGCTGTTAAACACACTGCCAGGCATGGAGCTGCTCTGCAGCCGTGCCACCAGGCCCGGTTCTAGACAGTTAGATTAGGGTGGGCCTGCAGAAATTTTAGGTGGGCACACTGGGCAGAGAGACCGAAGATGCGAGCACGCACGGAGCGCGCAAGCAGAATTTTTTTGCCCTTGTAAGATATCTGCGTCTGCTTTTTGGCACATTTACTGTGAATTGTGTAGCCAGATGTTCTTGCAGGTCTTTGGAGGTGATCTTTGGGTTGTGTGCAACCATTCTCACAATCCGCCGCATATGCCGCTCTTGTACTTTTCTTGGTCTGCTAGACCTGGGTTTAACTGCAACTGTGCCTGTGTCCTTCCATTCCCTGGCAATGTTCCTTACAGTAGAAATTGACAATTGAAACCTTTGGGAAAGCTTCTTGTAGCCTTCCCCTAAACCATGACAATGAATAATCTTTGTTTTTAAGATCTTTTGGGAGCTGTTTTAATGATCCCATTCTGTCTCACTTCAGCAGAGAGTCAAAGAGAAGTGCAACTTGCATTTAGGCACCTAAAATACATTTTCTCATGATTAAACAGACAATTCTATGAGGTTCAAGGCTTAACAATATAATCCAACCAACTTTGTGTTTAAAATCATCAGTTTTTCATGCTGTTACAGGCATTAAAATCAACAAAACCACAAGGGTACCCATATTTTTGCACAGCCAGTTTTTCACATTTTATTTTATTTCATACAACCAAATACTGCTTTTCAAAAAATCTTTGTTTGGAAAACATCCCAGTACTTAGCTGTTCCTGGTAAATTAAAGACATACCGCTTTTATATTTTTTTTGTGAAAGCAGAGTCAATTATAATGCCGGCTGAGAGGGGTTCCCAAACTTTTTCATATGATTGTATTACTTTTATTGTATGATAATTTACATTTACATAATATGGTGTTGATATCAAACACACAAACTTAAAAAAATAAAAAAATAAATGGGGGGGGGGGGGGGGGGGGGGGGGGAGGCCTGGCAGTCGGGACCCTAAGCAACCGCTCATTCGCTTATGCCTCGGGCCGGCTCTGCTGACCAGTGACCACTATAAGCGGGTGGGTAACTGTCCAGTGCCCACCCAATAATACAATTAGAAGCAATGCATGGTAATGGTATATTCTTTAGTATTAATTAATTGTCTGAATTTTATTTGACATTTTCTTGGACAGCGAATGAACAGGTCCGTACGATACTGGGCCTGGACTTCCACCTAAAAAAAAAAAAAAAAAAATTATTTTAGTTTTTATTGGGTGGCCCTGCGTGCCACAAACATGGTAAGTATTATTCTAGGTTATTAATACACCTACTTTTTCCAGTTATTAACCATTTTTAAATCTCCTATGACAGAGACATTGAACTGTTCATTATCATGACAGATCAAGCTCACATCACAGATCAAAGTAATAGAAGTAATAATAACTGCAATAATTTTTCATACACAGGATAAAGACAACCAACTGTTAACAGCTTCCAAAAATGTGGCCGGCCGTGGAAGGGACACAAGCAGCCAGTAGGAGACAATCAGACCAAGGAGCTGGTTCCACACCTTATACAACACAACATTGTGCCAGAATCTCTGCTTCGTGCCATGGACACCTCTCCATGACCGGGCCCAGGAGTCCCCGTTCACTGTGGTCCAGAGGCAGTTCCCCCTTCAATTGGACTTGGCTTTCACAATCAATAAAGGTGAAATACAATCCATCTTGCATATGCACATTTTCACATTGCACTTTCTTTTGATTGGTAAGAACCTGACCCTGTGTCTTCTGCAGGACAAGAGGACAAGAGAGTTGGTGTGTTCCTGCCCCACAGTGTGTTGGGACACGGCTGGCTGTACACTGCCTTCAGCAGAGGCAAACCAGCAACAAATGTGAGAGTGTTTGTGTGAGACCACCCAGATGCACTGACAGACAAATTTGCTATTTACAGCTGTTTATTAATAAATAAACCAACACAGTACACACCTTGCAGCTCTGGATATCCTTTACAACTCCCTCATTGACCCTACCAATCCAGCAAACTTGCCCTCTTCCACATAAAGTGCACACCACAAGTGATGAAGACACACTCAAACATTACATGTGTCAAAAAACATAACAATTCCTTACCCACTCCTACTAGTCAGAATACAGTCAGTTTGCGACGCCCATGACTGATAAACTAGTGTGTGTAAATGTAACCGGTGTACAAGTTATATTTCACCAAAAATCCTTTTATGCCTTTCATTTAATAATTTATTATTTTTCCTTTATACACAAAATTTGTTTTGAGAGCTTTTATTTTGATACCTTGGGATGGGTGATTTTGCTGTTACCCGCAAGGTCACTTCCTGTTAATTTCACGCTATCCTCCTCAGTCAGCGATTTGTCATGAGCCTGGAGAGAGGTAGGAATGTACAGTGCTCCTCTGAATGAGTGTATAAAAGTGATTAAACACGGTAAAACTTGATGTAAAACAGATATGTAAATAATGTTCCTTGGAGATTGCAGTTGCTGTTTACTGGTGTAAAGACTCTCGTTTTAGTGTGTAAATGTTCTTTTTTATCCAGTATGGCAGTTTTTGTTGCATGATGGAATTTCATGTGCTGCTCGTGTCTCTTTGTGTTTTAGAGGAGTGCATGTGTGACGCACATCTTTAATGGCCGTGCTGGTGTTTGTTTGTTTGCACCCAGGTATGTGAGCTCTCTCTGTGTATTTATTTGAATGTATTTTTATTTAATTTCAATTATTTAATCAGCACTTTGGTGCAGTTAGTTATCCATTCAATAACACTGACACAGATAATGACATAAAGAGTGTTCATTTCCCTTGGAGAGCCAGGAATTATTGATGGAATAGAACGTTCAGACGTTTCACTTCATGGACTTTCTACCACTACCAGTGAACATCGTTGGTTCATTCAGAATATGCTGATTAACATGTAAACAAGAATATTCCCGTACCTGCTGGGCATGTAAATATCTTATTTGCAATATTGTCTAAAAGCCACTACGAGTAACATGGCATGTTGGCGTCCCCTTTGGACAAAAGCGGTAGTATTTTTACGACGCCCGCTGTCGCAAAGCTGTTTTCTAGCTCGTGCCAGGCGTGCAAGTGTGAACTGAGAAGGGCGCAATATAGTGCATGTCCGTGTGTTGAAAGTGTGAGGACTCTTTTCGGCTCCGTGAGAGTGGTTTTGACACTGCATCAACTAATGCCAGTCAGTGCTACACCTGATTGCAATGAGTTGATGCAGCAGCATCACCTAACTACTCTCTTATTACGTGTCCTCACAGAAAGCGAATGAACGAGAGACGGCAGTTAGTATGGATCACGATGAGGTAATGTGTTTGTGTTGTTGATGTAAATAAGGACTATTTCAGATAATGCTTATCTGATGATGGTAAACCAAATCAAACTTTGTGTTAGTACCAACCGCTCATTCATTTAGGAGTAAACACTGCAGTCTAGTTTCGCTCTCGTGAAATTGTATACACGTTGCTTGGCAACGCCCTCGTCCCGCCCGTAGCCTATATCACTCTCCCTTTTAGCTTTTCTTCATTGCATTCTCTTTTTTTTCTTTGATGGTTCAGCCCTGTTATCAGTCATTATGACGACAAATAACTGTCTCAAACAAGACCTGAGAGGTTTCGTAGGCCCCCCCGGGCGGCGGTCTTACAATACAGATGCGTTAAAGCCATGTTTGTCTACACCACAATATCTCTATTGATGAAATACAAAATCACTTTAGGTAACATGTACTTAAACCCCTTCCTGGTCTAATGACTTTTAATAACCAGACACACATGGTTGGTTACAGTGTTTTTCCAAGTTATTGAGGAGACAGCGGTGGGGACCCAGGACCTTCTAGGGGGGTCCGGGGGCATCTCCCCCCCGAACAATGTTAATTAAACAAAAATAACAAAAATGTACTGGTGAATGATAGGCCCCTTGATCTTCATAGGCCAAAAATATGTGATTTTTTTTTCCTTTTTCTTTACTGGTTCATGATGGGCCCCTGATCTCCGTCAGCCCAACCCTACGAAGATTGGGGGCCTATCATGAGCCAGTCAATAATTCATTGTTTTAAATGACAATGTTCGGGGCCTTCTTAGATCAGGGGCCTGTATTGACACAGTAAAAAAAAAAAAAAGCCCAGGTAAGCCCGTGCATAAAGGCGGCCCTGCCCGCTCCCCTTCCCTCACCTGGAGGGATAGGCTTCTCAAATCGCGTTGCAGCGCCACACTGAAATCTACGACCAATACGGATATGTGACCATAGAGCCTGCACGAGCAAACCGAAAATTGGACTAGGTGTGCGACCAGACCAAAAGCAGTAATAAAAACTATATAAAAACGTCTACTTTCTTTGCACTCATGGTCTCGTTTGCTGTTAAAGGTAATTTATGATTGTCAGAGGAAACATGAGGCTGTTTAAAAGAAATTTAAATGTTACTCGTAGCCGCTTTAACTGGAATATACACCTTAATTTGACTATGCTGTGAATGTAAACAGTCATTGTTTCACCATTAAATGCGCAGCTAACACATTAGAAGAGTGACATGGTTAAAGCAAGCTGAAATGTAAAGAGTATTTTCAAATTTAGCCAAATTGCACAGATCCGTGTTCCCAGTGTCAGGATAAAGCTTCTGTAATTGATTCTACTTCCTGCTGGTCTCAGCAGCCTCTATAACATTTTAAATATAGTTTATTCTTTGTTCCACAATTCTCGAAAAGCAATCACATAGAAGTAACATGCACACACACACACACACACACACACACACACACACACACAAATAAACAGCGCATGACTGACATTGCAGGTTTTGAACTTCTAAAGAGGCTCTTGTTCCTGACAAATAAGTGCTGAAAACAAACAGTGAGGCAGTTTGGTGATGTGTGCAGAACACCTTTTCTTAATTAAAGGTTGTCTTTGGTACACCTGCAATAATGATAACAGCTGTGTAGGGGAGATAAGGCAGAGAGAGGGGGTTGTATAAAAGGGAACACATGGAATGACACTGTCTGTTTATGTGTGTGTGTGTTTGTGCAAGGGATCTTACAAAACGCTGCAGTGCGTTGATTAAATAGTAATTTGATGTGGTTCAGTGTAGTGGGAATATGATCAGTATGGAGCTACAATGTGTTTATATTAAAGAAAACAGGAACACTAAATATTAGGGAGTACAGTAAATACTTTATTTATATCTTTTTTATGCACATACACACAAATAACAAACACAGAAAAGAGGAATGCAAAATAAAAGATAAAATAAACAACAAACATGGCGTACTCTACCATACAGGTTTCTCTTTCAAATATCAAATCGAAATTAAAATTTCTGCTCAGCCCATGGCTTCACTTCCTCCTGCAGATGTTTTTATTTCACGATGGGGTCTAATCACCAAAGACATTTCTGATTTTGCACATTCAATAAAATCAATGTTCATTCTTCAAACCTCTGGTTCATGAAGTTTCTCCAGATTATATTAGCCAGAAATCAAAGCAGGGGGCTATCTCTTTATTCCAAACCTTAAGAATCGTTGTTTTTGCAATCACCCAGATTGACAAAGCTTTTGTATGACTTAAAGTCTCTAATTGTTTTGACGAGCCTAGAATGGCGATTTCTGGGTTGGGATGGAGGATGTGGCCGTAGACATCTGTATAACAATGAAACACGCCTGACCAGAAATGATGGAGTCTGGAACTGAACCTAAACCAGCCAGGGTTCCATCAGAGCGTTTGCACCTAAGGCATAGTGGTGATGACGACGGATAGAATGAATGTAATTTCCCATGCGAATAACCAATGTACAACCTTGTATTGAATTAATTGGTGCCTTGAGTAGATTGAGCGTGAAGAGTGTATACTTCTAAGACACTTAGCCCAAGCATCCTCTGAAATTTCTACTCTTATTTCGCTCTCCCAGGACCCCTTCAGAATCTGTGTAGACGGGGCAATGTGATCCGCAAACAAATTTACAAATTTAGAGACTAGTTTTTGGTGATGCCTTTTTGTGTCCAAATAATCATGTTTACAGGAGCAGTCGTGTGAGTCTCAGGCTCCCTTCAACAAGGCAACATCATTTATAGTAGAAAATAATCAAATGACAGAAAATGAATCAAAAAGAATCTGAAACCTTTGTAAGCACACACAGGCCTGCCCAGACAAATGACTGGGCCCCTGAAAAGGTCCAGTCATTGGGGCCCCTTTACTCATACTGAACTTGTATCAATGTGCATAATGCGCTAATTCCTACATAAACACATACCTGTACACAGGGCCGGTTCTAGCCAGTTAGATTAGGGTGGGGTACTGGAAATAATAGTGGGCAGAAATACCGACGATGCTCGCGCGAGAGTGGAAATGTTTTGCTCTTGCAAGATCTCTGCACCTGCTTTTTGGCATATTTACTGTTAAATTTCCTGTAATGTAAGCTTTTAGACACACCAATGCTGTAGGGGGGGTTTACCATGATAGCACTGCTACCAGAAGCTTTCCTCATCAGTATAACAACCATCTGCCACCTTCGTTTAAAGGCTAAATATGTAATTTTCTGATTTTCTTAGAAAATAATAGATAAAATATACAGAATAATTTGCAGAACACCCTCACAAAGACACCTCAAAACTTGATGAAATATCACAGTATATCTGAATTGAAAATCCACTTCTGCTGGCAGAAATACTGATATTAAGGAATTTTTCGGGGGTCTAAAGCCCTTGAAAGTCTTTTTTTCCTTTCTTTTCTGGTACCCTGATTTATGTCCAGGTCCTGGCATCACTGAGCTGGCTAGGTTAGCTTGCTCATCATCAATACATAGCTAATGCTTGTTTGGTTGACCTGCTGCATGCAACGGTTTTGAGGGGGAAAAAACGACCCATTATACTTTTAGTTTTTCAATATAAAATGTGATATATTTTACCCAAGTAACAATGAATAACATTTTTTCTTTTATAGAAAGTTATTTTATAGAAATATAGCGTTCATAATAAAGGTGGCTGGGCCCTAGAAAGCTTTCCCAATTTCTACCCCTTATGGGCGGCCCTGAGCACACATACACTGAAATGCTGGGGAAAAAATGTAATGAAGATCGTTCGCTAAATAATTTTTTTAATGTTATGTGTGTTTATATTTTGTATATACATAAAAATAATTATTTTTTGAATGAACATACTTGCCATGTTGTAAACATTTTCACATATATGAACAATTTACGTCAGAGTTTTATTAGGGCCACACTGAGAAAAAAAAGATTTACTAGATTAAAAGTCGTTATTTTATGAAAATAAAAGTTGTAATATTATAAGAATCAAGTCTTAGTTTTTTTTTAGAACCTAACCCTAACCACTACACCACGAGCACCCCCTCTCACAAATGTATTTGGAGAGCTGCTGTTGGCACTAGAGGGAGGGTTATGGGGTTACCAAAATTCAGGTCTCATTCCAAACAGCCACTGACATACCGTTTTTCAGGCCGCCGCAAAAGCCAAAAGAGAGATACCGAAACCTTTCCGTTCTGCCTGCCGTAAATTGTTTGCTTTGGCAGGGACTCAAACCAGAGCAAAGGCATTAATAATAACTATAAAAAATAGCATCATTTTCACTGATGTTCTTGTTTGCTGTTACAGTTCATTTAAAATCATCAGAGGAAAAAAATGGTCTGTTTTATGAACATTTACAAGTTCCTTGTAGCAGGGCTTTTTGTTTTCTTGATTATATACAGTCTTGGACTTTGATTGAAACATTTTCTTCTGTATTGTAACCATGAATCAATGTTGAAATAAATGGGTTCCAATACTTTGGAAAACCTTTTGGCGTGTTTGTATTTATTTTTGCTCTTTTAGATTTGAATTGCTGTGTTGATAATAAGCTTTTTATTAGATATTAATATTTGAATTATGTAAGCCCCTTTCTCTTTTAATCTTTACAGTTTGAATATTTTATATTTTTTTGAAAACATTTCCAAATTTAATATTTATCCGTGTAAATATTCTATAATTCTAATACAGAAATCAATTCCTGTTGTCATTTACAACCAACAACATTCATTGGTCCATTAAAAAAAAAAAAAAAAAGTATTTTTGAGCCTTCCCTATACTGTATATAGGGGAGAACGGGGGAATCTGAGGCATCGGGTAATGTGAGCCACCCCCTGTATCTAGGCAACGGAAAACATTTGTGGTCATGTGAGATATGTTTTCAAGCCCCTCTCCCTTGGCCATGAAAGAGAGGACTTCATGGTGATGTGGTAAGCATGTTTTTTTTCACTAAAATAGGTATTTTGCATGTAAAAGTAAATTTTCTTGCTGTCAACTTAATCAACTGTTGTGCCAAAGCAAATGTATTCACGTAGACAAACTTATATCATACGTGTTGATGAACTATCAACCATGTGATCACATGATATTAGCTAAAGATTAGCCTGAAATGCTAAGAAAGGTAGTTTCTTCTCAAATTGTGGTGGTGGGGGAAAGTGAGCCAAATGCTGTGGGGGGAAGTGAGACACTGTGTTGGAATGTAGAGTAAGCCTAGTTGTAGAGTATGACAGGCTGATGTTATAATCCAGTTGGGTCTTCTCCTGTGTTCTGAGTCCCAGGCTGTTCTTGTTGGTTCTGATTTTCCTATGCTTTGACCCCCAGACACAAGCTGGCTCTAAGGGTCCTGTGTTCTGACCCCCAGACTGTGTTCTAATATAACTGGTTCTATCTTTAATTTGAATCTTATTAAAACCTTTTGAATTATATTTGATTTTGTTCAGAGTTACTTTCAAGTGTTTAGAAAATGTTTGACCAAACCCCATCATTCTTTTACTAGTCCGACATTACAGTTCTGGAATGTGTGGCTAGCTTTCAGGATTCTAACTGTTACAATATATGTTGTTATGGTAGTTTCAGAGTGGAAAAAGTAAGTGGATCAGTTTACCCCCAGCTGGTTCACTTTACCCCCTTGATTTTTCTGGTCTGTCTCAGTTTACCCCACAGCTGGGGTAAAGTGAGCCACATGACAACTTTTTTTAAAACAATCATATTTTCACTGCCCTTTGTTTTGAAAAAATTCTGCTAATGCCCATTTCTATGAAACATCCTGAATTAATGGGAAATGTGTAAATTTGAATGATAAATCATTTTAGCTCGCTTAGAGGGGAGCAAATGTAAAATGTGGCTCAGATTACCCCGTTCTCCCCTACAGTATGTTCACTAAAAAGTCCAAAACAAGACACCTTAGTGTTTCAGTTGAAATTGTAATCCGCAGTGTTTGAAATGCACTGTCTGAAATCCATTCTGTTTTTAATGTGTGGTTTACAGTTGTGACAGCAGTGTGTTAGCATTTGAACAAAGTGCTGGGAAGCCACAGTGTTGTGCAGGTTGTGGTTAAGCCATGTGATAAGTGTGTAGAGTTTTGAAAATTGTGTTTAAGCAATGAAAAACGAGCTACAGTTTGGTCCACATGAACTGCTGCGGTGGATAGTGTTGTTAGAGTTTTGCACATGTCGCTCCAGTTGTGCCCACTGTGGTTTAGCAATCGAAAAAAAACTGTAATGTGATAAATGAATAGTGTGCTGCATTGTTGTAGCCGTTGTTGGAGCAGTGTATTGACTTGCTAGCTTACTTTTGGAAGATGGATAAAGTTACTCCCAGCTTAAATTCATCAAAGACATTTAGAAATACAGTATGTTTCAGGTATCCTACCTCACCTGTCATAACTTGCCAAAGTTTGCACTGCTTGTTATAGTTATTAGAAAGCTATTCCTTTTCCACTATAATTAATGGTTTTCAGCCTTGGGTTTATTGTGTTTATTTTTGAGGCACAACACAAGGTAAATCAAAGTGCTATACATAAAGCCATGAAATATCATCAGAAGGCTTGATTCTGATTTATAAAAAGCAGGAGCAAACTTTTCCGTTTGATTTTACCTTACCTTAGCTTTCCATTATTTACTGCTTCTCTTCATTCTGGTTAGATGCTAAACTGCATTTCATTTAAATTACAATAGTTTAATCTAATCTCATTTCCATTTTAAAGCTTCTCTTAATTTTTTCACCATTTATTATTATACAGTGGCTTGAAAAAGTATTCATACCTCTTGAACTTTACCACATTTTGTCACATTACAACCACACACGTACATTTATTTGATTGGGATTTCAGTTGATAAACCAACACAAAGTGGAGCATAATTGTGAAGTGGAATGAAAATGAAACATGATTTTAAAATAATGTTATAAGTAAAAAACTGAAAAATGTGGCGTGCATAAGTATTCAGCCCTCCTGAGTCAATACGTTGTAGAACCACCTATCACTGCAATTACAGCTCCAAGTCTATTTGGGTCTGTCTCTACCAGCTTTTGCACATCTACAGACTGTCATTTTTGCCTATTCTTTTTTGAAAAATAGCTTGAGCTTGAGTCAGATTGGATGGAAAGCGTCTGTGAACAGCAATTTTCAGTAGGGCTGTCAAACGATTAAAATTTTTAATCAGATTAATCACAGGATTCCGTGGATTAATCACGATTAATTCTACCATTCGAAATTGTCATGATCCCGTTTGGGCTCCTTGGCCTTATATGTGTTTTCCCTTTTCACCTGTTTTCTGTGTGCTGAGCTAATTGCAGGGGTGGAGCCAGGTGTGCTGGAGTCAATCAACAACATTCACAGCTGCCTTCTATCCTCATCAACTGCTCTACTTATACCCGGGCCTACCTTCCAGACACTGCCAGATTGTAGCTTCTGTTCTCACACAGTCAGTTCACTCTCTCGCTCACCTGTTTTCAGCCATGCTCTGTTGCACGTTTTCCTGGTTAACCCTTGTTTCTCTGCCACAGTTCTCCCGGCCTGACTCCAGCCACCAGCTCCAGCCCTAGCTCTCCAGCACTACTCCTCGGACCCCTCCTGCCTGCCCGCTCTAGCCTGCTTCCACTCAGCCCCCTGGACTTGCCCCGTTGCTCTCTCCCTGGACCCCCATGCCAGCCAGTTTCCCTCCCCGGATCACGGTCCTAACACCCTGCTGGTTTTCTCCTGAAATAAATCTTCTTTTACTTACACTGTCTCTGCGCCTGTGTCCTCCAGACCCAACCGTAACAGAAATAGGCCCAAAAAATTACCATTTTTTCTGTATATTGTTATATGAATTGAAAGATAAAGGACAGAAGGTGAATATATACATTTAAATGTAGTTTTTATTCATTGAAAATCCAAATGATGGTGTAATTACTGCAAATAAATTATAATCAACTAAAACAACCACACCATACTTAAATTTGGCTGTCTCTATTCAGCAAATATAGCATAGGCTATATAATGGCATGTATTGAGTGAATCCATGGTTTTGCATTCCTGAATACAACCTGATTGCAGTTTGTTCGTGTGTCTGTGTGTAGAAAAGGCCCCAAAGTTCATAAGTTAGTGTTTGATATTTTTTACAGTGTGTTAAGATGTGTTTTATTCAGTGTGGATAACTGTCAGTTAGCTTCCGTGACGTCAGTCGGCCGGAGAGTCTGTTTAGTAAGTTTCCTTTCTCTTCTCCCTCGGTCGGATGTGTGAGCGTTGCCGCAGTAATCGATCATTCCACATGTGAAACGTGTTTATTTGAGTTTATGGGAATCACCCGTGAGTGAGTAAGTAGCCTACATGCAGTCCCGATCGCTGTTATAAATTAGGCTATAGTTTATGCATGTTATTAACGGCCACGATTCGCGGGTCGCAACAGCTGTTGTAACGTCTCCTCACGAGTCACGAGCGGAGTTTAAGCCTGTGTTTCTATTCCTGCGATCTATGCTGCTGTGTCTGTGAAAGAAGGAAAATAAAGAGCGGATAAACCATACTCCTCCTCTCCTCGTCTCACGCTTATAGTCTGACGTTTTTGGCCATAAGTGCTGTTCTGGCCGACACCTCTGACGTGAAACCTGTGATACAAGCAGATCAGCGCGGTACCGATACATCCACCAGTTTCCTCCGCTACAGTGTGTGTGTGTGTGTTTGTGTGTAGCCGACGTTGTTGTCACGTACACACACCTCTGAAAACTGCAGACGTTTGTTTCCTCCCGTGAACGGAGCAGAATGTTTCTCCTGTTGCTTCCGAGAGCAACTGCCAGCCGCGACACAGACGTGGCCGTTAGCAGCAGTTATAGGTCCGTGGTTAGTAGTTTAAAACATAGACTAGCGTGCTGCTATGTTTGGCTGTGCGCAGCTACTGATCCTGGGTCAGCCACAGCGTAAGAGTGACTGTAGTGTAGAGCGGGTGGGATGCACGGGGCGGATCATTCTGCACATGCGTTAAATGCGTTAAAAAAAATTAACGCATTAATTCCAGAAATTAACGTTAACGCGAAGTTAACGCGTTAATTTTGACAGCCCTAGTATTTAGGTCTGGACCTTGAGTGGGCCATTCTAACACATGACTATGCTTTGATCTAAACCATTCCATTGTAGATCTGGCTGTATGTTTAGGGTAGCTGTCCTTCTGGAAGGTGAACCTCTACCCCAGTCTCAACGGTTTTGCAGACTCTAACAGGTTATCTGCCCTGTATGTTGCTCCATACATCTTCCCATCAACTCTGACCAGCTTCCCTGTCCCTGCTGAAGAAAAGCACCTCCACAGCATGATGCTGCCAACACCATGTTTCACAGTATGGATGGTGTGTTCAGGGTGATGTGCAGTGTTTGTTGTGGCAAGGGTTGGAGGAAGGTGCTCTGGTCAGACATAAATTATATGCTGAAATGTCCATCTAATTTTGCATGTGGCACAAACCCCTACTTGACAAACTTTGTAGACCTCTTTGCCCAAGAGGCCAAGTACCAAACTCAGTGTCTTATCTATCTGTACAATAGAGTGAGATCCAAGAAAGCAAAACAATATAACAGACAATGTTAACCATGGCATTACATTCACTGCACTTGTCTTCTATATTGAGGTGTACATGGAGAATCCCCTGTAGCACCAATGTGCAGGGTTACCAATTAGTGTGTTTGCCTCAACCAGCCTCTCACCCTCTCACGTACAACAGTTTGGAAAGCCAGAGGGAGATTTCCAACAAATGTAGGTGTCATGATCCTGCTTGGGCCTCTAGGCCTTGTGTTGTTTTTTTCCATTTTACCCTTGTCTGTGTGCTGGTCTAATTGCAGGGTTGGAGTCAGGTGTGCTGGAGTCAATCACCAGCATTCACAGCTGCCATCAATCATCAATCAACTGCTCTTCATATACCCGACCCTACCTTCCAGACACTGCCAGATTGTAGATTCTGTTTCCACACAGTCAGTCCTCTCTCTAAGCTAACCTGTTTGCAGCTCCGCTTTTTGCATTTTTCCTGGCTAACTCCTGTTTTTTCTGCCACAGCTCTCCCGGCCTGACTCCAGCCACCAGCTCCAGCCCTCGCCCGCCAGCACTTCCTCCCGGACCCCTCTGCCTGCCTGCTCTAGCCTGCTCACACTCAGCTCCCTGGACTTGCCCCGTTGCTCTCTCCCTGGAGCCCCATGACAGCCAGCTTCCCCCCCGGATCACGGTCCTAACCCCCTGCTGGTTACTTCCAAAATAAATCTTCTTTAAACTGTTACTGTCTCCGCGCCTGTGTCCTCCTGATCCAGCCGTTACAGTAGGCCTACCATCAGGCACAGCCAAGACCGGGAGACACCATTGCCCATCTACCTGAGCATCATGATCCATACAAGGACCTGCAAACCATCCCTTGTGGACATCCTTTTTGACCTGGTACTGTGTGCATTTCATATGATCCGGTGCTAGACATCTCCACAGAACTTGTAAATGTGGAGCTTGCCAGCAATTCAAGGTGAAGATCACTTAAAGGGGACATATTATGCAAAAACTCGGGTTTAAATGTATATTTTCGAGGTCTACTAGCAAAGGTTTTAATGGTTTATTGTTCAAAAAACCCATTAGTTTTCTACCATTTCCCATTTCTTCATCGCCTTTTCCAGCCTCTTCTGCTCTCTATCTCAAAAGGTTGGTATTGACATCTACCCCCCCTTCGCAAAAATCCTAGTCTGCTCTGACTGGTCAGATCTACATGGGCGTGCATGCACCGCCCTGCTCATTTACTCTATACCAACCTATATGGGCATGGCACACGCCCAGCTGTCAGTTTTGTTTACTTTTGGCCAATGCACAGCATGGAGATCGATGTTACCATGTTTAGCTTAATTTCTACGGCAAATGTCAGCACAATTACCACTTCTAAACCAAAAGCTTTACAACTGAACCTGGTCAGGCAGGAGTCTGAGCTGAAAACTGTGAAAATTGCATCAAGATTTCTGGTTTCCCTTACATTATCCTCAGGTAAATACAATTTAAATATGTCACAGTCAATAACCGAATATGAGCTAAGTATTTATGCAAAAACCTCCTAACTTGTAACCAGTTTTGGCAGCAAATTCTGATTTAGTCTTAGTCTTATGAATATCACACCATTTAGTCTTAGTCCTATTCTAGTCATCTGAAATCTTTTAGTCTTAGTCTAGTCTTAGTCAACTAAATATAAGCAGATTTTAGTTGAATAAATGTACAGCGGACTTAGTCGACTAAGTGTTTCTTTCTTCATTGAATGGTATTAAAGGTCACATATTATGCTAAATGCACTTTTTAAATGTGTTCTAACATATCTATGGGTCCAAGGTGTGCCTAGAGACTGCCAAAATATTAAAGAAAATAACAATCTCTCCTTTTCTCACTCTCCCCCTTTCTGAAACCCCCACCCCTCCCCCCCAATATACTCCAGTCAGAATTCTCCCCTTTTCTGACCTCAAAAACTGGAAAGCCAGAAGCTTCCACTGTGCAGCCCACACCCCTATTTCTTATTGGTCCACGGCCCTGACAGACAGAGGGCGAGGCGTATCTGGCTTCGCTTCCGGACAGGGGGCGGGGGGAGCTCAAAGATTGTATATTTACGAGGGGAGCTGCAGCTCTTTTTAAAAAATAGGCCATTGTGAGATTAGCTGAACATCAGCATAGTACAATAAATTATCTGAAAGTTTTTTTCAGCAAACAATTAAAGAAAAACGTATTAGGGACCACTAAGACCATATAATATGGTGTATAATAGAACCGAAAAGTGTATAATATGGGAGCTTTAAGTTTTGAATATGCAATACAGACACAGATTTAATGGTTGTAATACAAAACATGTATTCTATTTCATTCGTAATAATCTCACATAAAATCAGTGTACCTGACTGGATAGGGGGAGGGGGAGGCCTTTAAGAGCCTGTGCCCGGGGGCCCATTATCTCATCATCTGTCTATGAACCAACTGGATTCCACAATATTTTTTCTTTTTGCGGGGAGCATGCACAAGCATTATTTATAAAAAATTTAAAATAAAGAAAATATTTTTAAAAAAGTGGGGGGCCCCACATTAGGTCGTTAAGGCCACCCCTGGGCAGCAGCAGGAGCACGCAGTTAAGGTGCTGATAAAACTGAGCAACTGCGCTTTCCTTTAAGCAACACTGCTGCCGCTGTGTGTGTTCGGACTTATTTTGCATCAAAGCCTTTTTGATAATAAAATGAGAGGTTTTAATTGAATGCTGTCCACGCGTCGGAGTTGATCAGTTGTAACTTACTCGGGTGAAAACAGAAACTAACGGAGGGAGGCGGCAGTTTCACAGTTAATTTCCTTTATAGTTTCGCAGTCAGTTTGGGGACATGGCTCTGTGTATTCAAGCTCGAGACATAGCCTACTGCAAACAGATCGCGGAACTTAGCCGTTCCCCTAGACAACGTTAAAGGGCAGGATATCCCTGACTGTCATTTTTGTCCATCAAACCGCAGAGTTTTTCTGCACAGCGGCTCACTCCACCCGCTCACACTGGTGCGGTCTCCCGACGATTTTCACCGACACAGGGTTGCATTCGCTGCTTTGCACTGATTGGATTTCTTCCCAACTTGTCCCACAAAAAGAGTAGTTCTGATTGGATCTCTTCTCCATTCGTCCCGCCCTAACAGTTTCGTCTCGTTCCTATTCGTAGACTATAGTGTCAGTTATATTCGTCTCAGTCTTCGTCCTCATATCTGCCTTTTTATTCAGTTTACGTCCGTGAAAAGGGTTCGTTGACGAATATTTTTCGTCACAGTCTTAGTCAACGACATTAACACTGCTTGTAACATACAACGTTTTATGTTTGTCTCTACAGGCTAAACTGGGGAATGATCTACAACCCAGTGGAGTGAAAAAGCTTTGGTTGTGAAGCCATGCTGAGGTAACATGTAAACATGTACAGTAACGAGGCAGGAAAGGTTACCAATTAGTGGTATCATGTCAAGATTCACTGGAAAGGCATTATCTTTTGTAAAAAAAAAGTATAGAAATAATTAGTCAGAGCTGCAAATTATCTGACACCCTTTCAATATCTAATAGATAATGTATCATTTGTATTGTGATCACTCATTTATAATAAAGTTTTACTGTTAAAAAATGTATTGTGTTGCTAACTGTCACTGTTTGCTTCGTGTAGTAAAGGATTACTTGAAACTCACATTTTCAGTCAGGATGTTGGACTAGTTTTCTGACCGATCTACATGCATTGACTTATACGTTTTTTAATTCAACCCTTTATCTCTCAGAAGATTTCTTATAAAAACAGTATCATTACATTTTAAAAAGACCAAAACCATACTTAAAATAAAGCAGTTTATTCATAGCCAGTGAAATGGAAATATAAAGTGTACATATCAAACAGAAGCAAAGCCATAACTTGTATGTAACTGTCCAGTTGTTGCTGGTGGGCCCTGAAGAAGACCACCTGTCCCACCCAGTGAACAGTGTCCTCTGATTGAACAGATAGTGTGGTCCGTCAGGTCACTCATATCTGTAAAACATGACACATTCAATGTTATATCATGTAGCCTAGCTGAAATATACATCATACATCTGTAGTTATGGCAAAGCTACAAACTAATGAAAACATTTTTTTTCTTCGATTATTAAATAAGATAGGCTACTAATAAGTTCAGTATAGCCCTTGCTCAAGAAGCAACGGGTTCTGAGTGATACTGTGTGCTTTTTGAAATATAATGGACTGGAAACAAACAGCAGCAGAGGCAACTTATAGTAGGCTATTCCTGTCTATTATAGTGTACATAAACACTGGAGATTGCCTACTGCTGCATGTACCACGACTGCTTGCATAACTACACACTGTCAACGACAAACAAATACTATTCAGTTTCCAACACACCCTACAGTTTCCCCGTCTGTTTTTCACACAGGGGCTGTCACGGACAGACTCATAGATCTAAACGTTAGTGTAGAAAAGGCCCCAAAGTTATAGGTTACAGTGTTTGATATTTCTTACAGTGTGTTAAGTTGTATTTTGTTTAGTGTGGGTAGCTGTCAGTTAGGGCCGTGACGTCAGTCGGCGGGAGAGTCTTTTTACTGCTGTGTCTGTGGAAGAGAAGAAAATAAAGAGCGGATAAACTATACTCCTCCTCTCCTAGTCTCATGCTTATAATTTGATGCTTTTGGCCATAAGTGGTGTTCTGGCCGTCACCTCTGAAGTGAAACCAGTGATACAAGCAAATCAGCGCGGTAAGCTACATTCACCAGTTTACTCCGCTACATATAATGGTCCTTCGAGACGGATCACAGGATTTACTTCAAGTATGGAAGCCTTTTCAGATTATAATGCTTGTGGTGCACGCCCAAGAAGACACCTTCGTCCCCCTGCTCGCTATGCAGATTATGAGGTGGATCATCTAGGCTACATGAGTGAGAGATACAGAGAGGATATGGAGACTACTCGCCAGGAGGGTAAGGCCAAGAGGACCCCCCTCACCTCCACCTATGACTCTCCCCAGCTGAGTCAACTGCAGATGAGGGATGCTGTTCTTCAAGAGATGGATATGGGCTGTGGAGCTGAAAGCCAACGGCGCATCCATGAGAATCAGCTAGCCCCCCTGCTGTTTTCAGAGAGAGAGCCTGTGGAGCGGGTACGTTATCGCATTACTCCTCTACCTCCAGCAATGCACCCTAGACCACATCGTGAGGATCTCAGAGCAGAGATGGATGATATTCGCCAAGAGAGGCACCTTCTTCAGCAAGCACAGCAACGCATGTCATCGGATATGGTTGAACTCAGAGCATTACGAGCAGACATGAAACAGCTAGTGGATGCTGTCCGTAACCTACAGAGCCCATCTCCTCTTCATACCAGTAAGCCAGAGCCGATGGTGAAGCAACCACCACCACCGGTTAAGTGTGAACTTCAGGACGTCGGAGAGGATGATTGGCCAGCACCACCACCTTGGCCAGAGCCGGTTGGAGAGGTACTGCCGCTTCGTTACCAGCCACTGCTACAGAACCTTAACATTAAGATGGATGAGCCTCCATGCATTAAAGAGGAGATAGTGCCAGCACCAGCTGCTAGGAGGTCTATGGATCAGTCACAGGTTTTACCCCCGGCAGGTGGGCGCCCCGCTGCTATGAGACCATGGCATACCACTGCCTTTTATCCACCTCCTCAGTTCAAGCCTGTCCAGCCTCCACCTCAGCCACACGGTTTAACACCAGCCGAAACCAAGTATGCTGCAGACCACGCTCGTATGAGGGGTGAACCCGGCAGTAACTCAGCTTTCCCACCACAGCATCCAGGCATGTTATGGACTCAGCCATCACCATCTGGATTGCTTCAAGACACAAAGCCCATCGTCTCAGAGCCATTTTACAGTGGGCCACGCCCCACAATCAGCAAGTTCTCGAGCCGGGACCCAAGTGAGTTTGCGCGGCTCAAGATCTCACTGGAGAACCAATTGCCACATAACGCAACCGAGCTGTTCAAGTACCAAGTCTTGGTTGACCACCTGCACCTGGAAGAGGCTAAGTTAATCGCAGATGCTTACCTTAACTCCCCAACGCCGTTCACAGATACGATGCCTGCTCTCAACGACAAGTTCGGCCAACCACATCAGATAGCGCTGAGGCGTATCGCTGCTGTGATGGACGCTGCAGACGTTCACCGAGGAGACGTCGTCGCCTTCGAGAAGTTTGCACTCCACATACAGTCGCTGGTTGGTATGCTGAGAACATTGGGCCCAGAGGGAGAAGTGGAACTACAGTGTGGCTCGCATGTTGCTCGTCTGCTAAGTAAGCTGCCACCAGAGCAGAGAGCCGAGTTTCGCCGCTGCATGTTCCATCAGGGCACTAGAACCCACACATTAACCGATCTCTCCGAGTGGCTAAAGTACGAGTCATGGTGCCAGGACGCAGAAGGACATTTGGCAGCCAGAGGGGCTAAGGAGAAGCCAGCTTCCAGACTGGACGGACGGCAGGCTAAGCGCCACCTCACTGTTCTCCACAGTGGTAAGGAGGAAGCCAAGGAACCAGATGTGCCCGTGTCTGGTGGCTTCACAAAGGGGACCAAGAGCAAGCCATACTGTCCATTCTGCAACAATGAAGATCACTACCTCAGTCAGTGTACTGCAGTGTCCAAGCTCACCAAGGATCAGTTGACGGAATGGATTAAGGCTAACAAAAGGTGTTGGCGGTGTGCACGGCCGCACCAGGCAGCCCAATGCAACCTAAAGAAGACATGTAACCTCTGCCAAGGGAAGCACCTGCTGGTGCTTCATGAGGTCAATGTCAGGCCACCTAGAAGGTCCGTGGAAACCCCTGCGGCTGTGAGCCAAGGCACGAGGGCCACAACGGAGATCCTTTACCTCGACAGGCCAAGTGAAGGTAGTAGGGTCCTCCTCAAAGTGGTCAAGATCCGCATTCACCACGGTGACCAAGCACTCAACACCTACGCTATACTCAACGACGGTGCTGAGAGAACCATGTTGTTACCAGATGTGGCAGAGAAGCTTGGGATGGAAGGGACCCCAGAGGACCTACTACTTTGCACTATTCGGCAGGACATGCAGAGCCTGAGTGGAGCATCAGTGTCATTCTCCATATCTTGCCCTGCAAAGTCAAAGACCAAGTTTAAGATCAGAGGCGCATTCACTACTGCTCACATCGGGCTAGCGAGCCATACCTACCCCATGGAGCAACTCCGCAAGAAGTACAAGCACCTTGCTGGCCTGCCCATATGGACCCTGAAACGTGTCAAACCCTTGATTCTCATTGGGAGTGATTATCCCCATCTCATCACCCCCATTGAACCGGTCAGGATGGGACCACCGGGAGGACCAGCGGCCATACACACAAGGCTTGGCTGGGCGCTTCAGGGCCCAGCCAGTGTGGTCTGTCACCTCGCCCGACCACAGCTGTGCCTATTCACAGCAGTAGCACCCCACGGGAGCGAGCTGATGAGACATGTGGAGAAGCTGTGGCAAGTCGATACGTTGCCATTCAGGAGCGAGAAACTAGTTACTCGTTCGAAGCAGGACCAGGAGGCCATCAACATCCTCGAGGCCAAAACCACCAGAGTAGAAGTAGACCGCATACTACGCTACGCAACCCCGCTGCCCCGCCGGAAGGACATGCCACTACTTCAGGCTTCCAAAGAAGCAGTCATGCCCTGTCTACGCAGTGTGGAGAGGCGACTGGCGCGAGACCCGTCAAAGGCTGAAGCCTACAGGGTGGAGATGGAGAAACTGATCAAGGCAGGCTCTGTCATCAAGCGTGGATCTGATGTCCCAGTTGAAGAGAGCCACGAATCGTGGTATATTCCTCACCATATGGTGAGCCATAACGGCAAGAATAGGCTGGTATTCAACTGCTCCTATCAACATCGGGGACACAACCTCAATGACTACCTGCTGCCTGGGCCTACTTTGGGAGCATCATTACTTGGAGTGTTGTTGCGCTTCAGAGAGCATGCGGTGGCCGTCAGTGGAGACATCAAAGGCATGTTCCACCAGGTTCGCCTCTTACCGGAAGACCGTGCCCTGCTCAGGTTCATCTGGCGGGTGTCGATCAAGAAGGGCCTCCTGAGGTTTATGAGTGGCAGGTTTTGCCCTTTGGCACGACATGCAGCCCATGCTGTGTCACGTGGGCAGAACTACAAATCCTGCCTCAGGTCAATCTGCCAAGGGCATATCTGCCAAGTGAGGTTAACACCTCCGGTCTTCACAGAGAGGTACACATATTCTGCGACGCCTCAGAAGAAGCTTACGGCTCAGTGGCGTACCTCAGGACCATGGACAGGCATAATGGTGTATATCTGGCATTCATCATGGCCCGCTCCAGAGTCGCTCCCAAACGATTCCATTCCATGCCACGATTAGAGCTCTGTGCTGCACTTACTGGTGCACAGCTCTCACAGGTCCTGAAGAAAGAACTTACCATCACCATTGATCAAGTTTTCCTTTGGTCTGATTCAACAACGGTACTGACATGGTTGAAGTCTGAATCATGCCAATTCAAGGTCTACGTCGGTACCAGAGTGGCCGAAATACAGGAACTGACTGATGGGCATACCTGGAGGTATGTTGATACAGCAAGGAACCCTGCTGACGACGTGACACGTGGGAAGAAGCTGAGGTTGCGTTCCGAATCGCATACTCTTTCTTTTTTCTATTCTACATACTACATCCGACGATAAAAAGAATCTAGTTAGGATGCAGTAGACATACTATTGGGACATACTTTTCTCTCTTATTTCATCATAACATTGCGCCTTGATCTTGCCTCTTGCTTTTATATCCGTCGCATCCCCGTTTGTTTTCATAACATGGACCTATAGGCTTCGTCGATGTTACGTCACTTCACGTGCGCACTGGATTGTGGGTCAGAATCGCCCAAATAGGATGCACTTTTCAACACTAACAATCTTGGCCGCATGAAGTAGACCATCCGGGTATTCTAACCATCCTAAATCTGGCCACAAGAATCGGGACATCCTAAATCTTTTTTCTACATACTATATAGTAGAAAGTATGCGATTCGGAACGCAACCTGAGAGAGCAGAAGAGTTGGAGCTGTCAACCCTTCATCCGGTCATCCTAGACCCACGTCATCAAGTGACCAAGCTCATGATTCAAGACTTTGACAGCCATGTACGCCACCCAGGCCCAGAGCGTGTTTTTGCGGAGCTTCGACGCTCGTTCTGGATACTGCGAGGCTGTTCGTCGCTACCAGCACGGCTGTGCTGACTGTCAACGATGGAGAGCCAGGCCAGCGGTACCAAAGATGGCAGACCTACCAGCAGCCCATCTGCGCCTGTTTAAGCCTCCTTTCTACTCCACGGGGATGGACTGCTTCGGTCCTTTCGGGGTTAAGGTTGGCCGGCGCCGGGAAAAGAGATGGGGGATCATCTTCAAGTGCCTCACAACCAGGGCGGTGCACTTGGATCTCCTCACCACTATCGATACCGACGCTTTCCTGATGGCCCTACGCCGGTTTGTTGCTCGTAGAGGAACGCCTGCAGAGCTGTTGTCCGACCAGGGGACAAATTTCAAGGGAGGTGAAAGAGAACTCCGTGAGGCCTTCATGGAGATGGCTCCCGAGGTGCAGCAGCTCCTCGCCCCCCAGAAGATTGCATTTCGTTTCAATCCTCCAGCAGCTCCCCACTTCGGGGGAGTGTGGGAGAGGGAGATACGCTCAGTCAATACCACACTCTACGCCACAGTGGGTGCTCAACCAGTCCCAGAAGAAGTGCTTCATACTGTACTTATCAAGGTGGAAGGGATCCTCAACAGTAAGCCACTCGGTTATGTGTCCTCCGATGCCAGCGACCCAGATCCAGTGACCCCTAATGTTCTTCTGATGGGGTGGCCAGATGGTTCTCTACCTCAAGTCATCTACCCCGAGCATGAGCTCATCGGTCGCCGCCGCTGGAAGCACACTCAAGTTTTGGTGGACCACTTCTGGGCCCGTTTCATTCGGCTTTATGTGCCAAGCCTTCAAGTTCGCCAGAAGTGGCAGGCTTCGCCAGCTGACATCGTGGAGGACTGTGTTGCCATGATCGCGGACCCACATTTCCCCAGAGCCCTCTGGCCTATTGGAAGGGTGGTCAAGACACATCCCAGCCCTGACGGGCACATCCGATCTGCTGACGTGAAGGTGAAGGGGAGAGTCTACACTCGGCCAGTTGCCAGGCTGGTTGTACTTCCTGCACTTCCTTCTGATGAAGATGAGGACACTACTACCACTGCATCCCAACGGTAGAACTTTGTTGCCTTTATTGATGTGCAAATGTACTACATACATTTGGGGGCGGCTGTAGAAAAGGCCCCAAAGTTATAGGTTACAGTGTTTGATATTTCTTACAGTGTGTTAAATTGTATTTTGTTTAGTGTGGGTAGCTGTCAGTTAGGGCCGTGACGTCAGTCGGCGGGAGAGTCTTTTTAGTAAGTTTCTTTTCTCCTCTCGCTTGGTCAGATGTGCGAGCGTGCATGTAGCGATCATTCTAAAGTTTGAACATGTTTTGAGTTGTGGAATCACCCGTGTGTGAGTAAGATTGCTGTTCTCAGTTATAGTTTTATGCATGTTTTAACGGCTGCAATTCGCGGGTCGCAATAACAGCTGTTCCAACGTCTCGTCAGGAGCGGAGTTAAACCCTTTGTTCTTTTCCCGCGATCTGTGTGCTGCTGTGTCTGTGGAAGAGAAGAAAATAAAGAGCGGATAAACTATACTCCTCCTCTCCTAGTCTCATGCTTATAATTTGATGCTTTTGGCCATAAGTGGTGTTCTGGCTGACACCTCTGAAGTGAAACCAGTGATACAAGCAAATCAGCGCGGTAAGCTACATTCACCAGTTTCCTCCGTTACAGTTAGCATAAAGCTAACGGTTAAGCTAGCGGACACTAACGCTAACTACTTATCCCAGCGGCATTATCTCGTTTCAGTCGGCGTTGGTTATTATAGGAGGGATCAATCAAAGCACATTACACACATTGAACTCATAAACGGACAGATTTGGTTTTTAAATAGGACTACTTACATTTCCAGAGGAGAGATGGTGTCTCTCAGTCTTCCAGGCACACACTCCAGTATAACGGCAGATCACACTAGATGCCAACCTTTGCTGGGCATAGCCTAACAAAAAATTAAGTAAATCTATTCAGCCCCGGTCTGCTTCGAGGCTGGGGTGTGATGGTAGCTTGAGGATGAGCTAATACTGCAGCTTGCTTTGTTGTTGCATTAGCAGGTGCAGTTCCAGGTGTGTGCGGTTACCAACGGGGCTTCTTGATTTGCCATCAACTGCCGAGTTTCTGGCGAGCTTTCCCGTGAGTATTTATGTTAATGAAAACCGACCAATTTAGTCATGTAGCGGGTACAGGTGGTTCAGATTAATCCTGCTATTAGAAATTAATCTGAAGATTAATAATACCTTAATAATTTATTAAAGTTCAAAGGGGCACCACCATTCATTTTAGAATGGAAAAATAACAGTCTAAATCATCAATTTAGTATATATTATAGAGGCCCGGCTTTATGGAATGTCTTACCTCTCCTTTTAAGATCCATATCATCCCACTCACTCTTTAAAAAGCAGCTTAAAAAACATCTTATCTTTTTGTGAATCTTCTAATCACCTCCTGTCTTCTCCTTTGCTTTTTGCTTTTTCTTTCTTTTTCTTTCTCATTTTTTCATTATCTTTGACATGTATTTATCAAATTTTTTTCCATCTATTTTTGATTATTTTGAGTATTTATGTACCTTGTCTCCTTAATTTCTAGAGTTTATTTGTTAGCCTGAATATGATTTCATTGTGATTATTGATAGGGGTGGAACTCTGTACAAGCCCATTGGGCTTCGTTCCCTCCTTGCACCATTAATTGTTAATGTGTGCTAAATAAATAAACTAAAAAATAAACTAAACTTGTCTGGGTCAAGAAGGTTGAGCTACCCCCGGTCTGGGTGGTTAGCAAGGCAGGAGAGAGCACCGAGCACCTCGGATGGTGCCTGAAGAAGAGCGGGCTGCACCACTCCGTTCGGAGATGCAGAGATAAAGAGACTGAGCTGTACTAGCTCACTAGCTGTTATCATACAGCATAAGACTTCTGACCAATGGCAGAAGAGACAGGGGGACACATCCTGGGGGGTTTAGGACAGAGGGACTGATAGGTGTGAAAACAGATAAAAGCCTTGGCTTCAAGCAGAGGAATGTTGGGGGTTTTGACACCAACATTTTGCTGTAGAGTCAGAAACAAAGTCTTAATGAATGAATGAACCCATGTACATATTCACTACAGTCATCAGTCGGTGTTTTTTGGAACAGACCTTCAAATCCCCCCTTTTTCTAAATAAGCATCCCAGAAGAAACTGACATATTTGTCTTTTGGAAGCTTGTGTGTGCTGGTAGGGACCCCAATAACCTATAAAGTGTGCCCAAACACCGGCAATGTTTGGTTTTTCATAATATGTCCCCTTTAATTGTGATGCTTGCTGGATTTCACATTGAGATGTCAGCACTAAAGGTAATTGGCGACCTCTTGGAGGGTAGCTGGGGGACAGAAGCACATGTACAAGTTGGAGTTGCTACTGCTGGGACAATAGATCCCTTTCTGAAAGCCTCCAAAGTGACACGTACCTGACATGCTCATCAGGTCAGAGCCAGCATCCTATATCTGGAGGAGGGAAACAATCATACATCCCCAGAAGACAGGTGCACTGAAAGAGATGTGATGGACCAGTTTCACTTCTGGTCCATCACCCTGCAGCTGGAAATAGTTGATGAACTATGTTTGATCAACAAGAGAGGCCAACTTCCTACTCAATATTGATGCCCTGACCAAGAGTGTGCCTTAGTTCATTGCTTTGGGACACAACCACTCTGCCAGATAACAGTGTATTTGCTTGATATGATTACACTGAAAGATACTCATCCAGGTGTCAATGGGTAGTTTCTGAAAGGAAACTTTGCCGCAAAGTAGATGACATGCAGCTTCTCAGCCAATGCCATTGACTAGGCCCACAAGCAGAGTATTGCCTCTGTGAAAGGTGCCGGTAGTATTGTAGGCTTGATGGAGAGAGTTTTAGGCCTACACTAAGACAAGAAAGGAGACAGCTGGCACCATGAGCAGACCACACATGCACTGATGCCGTTTGCACGCAATGTTAAAGCACTAACTGGTGCCATAACAGACACGGTCAACCAGCCTATCTAACCTCCCTCTATTCGGCCAACCTCCAGTCTGAGAGGAGTCCAGGTCCCAACTAGCCTGGAAATCCAGACCTGCCGCTGGCAAATTAAATTTGCTGCGCCTGTTGGTCTGGACACTCTCCATTGAAGCTCATTAAATATGTCAAGAAATCCTGAGCCACCAATCAAATCATTATTTCTGATATGGGCGGGCCAGAGCCCGCTCTGCATGTAATTGGCAAATAAACTTTTCTGGGATCCCACAACCTGATATCCAATCAGAAGAGAGAACACTTCAATGGGTACATGGGGAAAATAATGATTTTCCCCCCGATTATCATTGTATATGACATAACTATGTCATTTCAACAATAATAATGATTCACAATGAAAGGCGTTTTCAAGTTTCAAAATATTTGGACAACCCTGTCCTTTGCCTGACAATGGTTCCATCTACTTCCTGGAAGCCCCGTACTTTAGCGCTACTTTCCTCATTCGACAGCAGACTCTGCTGATGCAAAAGTGGGGCTGCACAGTGCTCTTGCCAATATTGGTGAATATGTTACTAACATAACTATAGTAACATAACCTATCCTATTGTACGGTTTTCTATTTGTATTGCTTTTGAAGTTTTTAATACGGCCATTTAGAGATAATCTTTTTGATTATTTTTGGATATTTACATATAGATTCATTTGTGAAACACTATTATTAGTGAATAACATAAATTGGCAAGTGCTGAGCACAAAGTACTTACAATAGCGTGCAAGAAGGGAGTAGAGACCTATACAATGAAGTGAAGAAAAAAAAGTTATTAGAAAATTATTTATGTTTCGGTTGGGGTAAGGAACTTCCAGCTTGTCTCTCATTTTTTGTTCAGGTGACCGGTAGAAAATTGCCTGGCTGTGTTGGTTATTTTTCATTTCAGTGTTTTGGTGTGGTGTGTGAATCCATATTTGTTCTGCCCTGATCCTTTGTCCAGTGGATTTCAGACCAGAGATGATTAGGCTATTAACTGGGTGTTGTTGAAAATGGTTCACTAATGGCGTGGTGAGTATACCTCCCCAATGTTAATATACAGGTTTGGTTTCAGTCGGATAAGTATGATGTGTTAAGCTTCTCCTATGTAGTGTTTGTTGCAAACGGTGCAAGTGATAATGTACTGTTGCTGGTGTTGAGGGAAAAAGAACCATGAGACATACAATGAAATTCAGTGCATTGCCTGAAACGGTGCTGAAAATATAATGACACACTTTACAGTACATTCACACACATGCATCTCACACATACATATATTAAAATTGTATTGCACATAAAAAGTGACAGTGACGAGGAGCGGTGGAGGCCCATCCTGACTGACGGTGGCCAGGTTGTTAAAAAGTCCTTTATCCACAGGCAGATTTTGTGCCTAGGTCAGACATCTTGGAAAACAGTCTGCTGGGTTTTTAGTATTAAATGCAGAACTGTAATCCATTCGTTCCAGGCACTTCATGATTACTGCTGTCAATGCTACGGGCCTGTAGTCCTTGAGGCAGGTTATTGCAGTGTGCTGATGGGAGGTGGGGATGGTGCAAGATTGGCCACCAGCTCTGAACCGGCCCTCAAACTGCTTTGGTGGCGGCTGAAGAAGTGGCTGAGCTGCTCTGTCACTGAGTAAAGGTGCGGCCACACTATGCGCGTTACCCACGTAAGCTTTACGTGCGTAACGCAGCTAAAATGTTGCGTGATCATTTTGTGTCAAAAATGGTTCTACGCGCGTAACGTGCCTAGTCTCCCTCCCGATATTGTATTTCCCCTAATCAACCATGGCTGCGATCAGACCCGACCCGACACAACAGCGTGCATGTCCGCACAAAAACGACAACAAAACGGCCAACAACTGTGCCAAAAGACAAACTGAACAGCACAAATAGCCTAGCATTAAAACAGTATTGCATATCCACGGCAGCTACATAACAAACACAGTTACAGCAGCATAGGTGCACGGCGGCACAAAATAAAGGCAAGTAGCCAACATTACCCTACCTGGCTGTGACAGGGGACCGTTGCTGGCGTAGATCAACACCGGTGCTTCGCTGTACTTGTTCCCCGGACATAGCCGTCATGTTTGGGTTCATAATATGAGGCGCTAGCCGCCCGCACACAACCGGGTGAGTTAACTAATGCTATACGGCGCTAACTTGGTTTATCGGCTAAAGCACAGCTGCACATATTCACTGAATTAACCAGGATGTCCATTCTCATGGTTTACTTTCCCCACGTCTTCTATTCCCGAGCTGCTGTCATACAGCACCGGGCCGCCTGCAATACATTTCCTCCTCGGTGTCTCTCATCAGCCTCTGTGTACAGTACACTGTTCGCACCTTAACTGCTGCCACTGGTATCTGAGTAGGTACTGTACTGTGTGATGTTTTGGTTGCGGATTTGATATATATGCCTTGGGGTCTAAGTTGTCAAAGTGGCTCTCAATCCTCCTCCTGTCAGTTGCTTTGGCGCCTCCAAAGCCCCTCTTCAGGTCCGACCTGGACGTACTGCTCTGGGCCCGGTTTCCCGATAACGTCCTCTCTTTAGCGAGCTACGAAGACTCCTACGTTATGACTTACCAAAGGTGTTTACCTCTGTAGTCGTGGTTCCCGAACGGTCTCTTAGGAGAAACACTCCTTACGTTGTTCGTACACTGCTGAAATCGATTGCTCAGAGTTCGATTTTCCATTTCCTGCTCATTTCATGCGCAGCTGCATGACAACACTATATTATAAAACGTAGCCTATTGCAGTCTTTCCGAATAAAACATTGTTAGAAATCCTTCTAGGCTGAAACATTTATTTAACACTAGAAGCGCCAGCGTTCTCTTTATATGCTGCCTAATCAAATCTACCAGTGCATTTCTAGTGTAATATAAAGTCATAAATTAGTTTGTTTAATCATCATCTGTGTTTTGGACCTCTTGTTTTATAATCTAAGTATCTTTAAGAACACTAATCACGTTTCGTGGTGGGTCAGTAAGGAAACTGAAAGTAGATATAATATCGCCAATGTGGTGATCACAGCTGGCTGCTGTGCGCTCCTCCTCCTTTTGCCACTCCCACTCCCTCTGTTCTGTGGCACACCTGGTCTGCATCAGCAATCTACGCAACTACTTCACCTCTGGCTTCCCTGCAGTCGTTGCCAGTTCGTACCATGCACTACAGTGGTAACTATACACGCCTGGCTACAAGTATTAAAGCCGCTAACTTTACACAAACGGACTGATTGCAAGCAGCTGAGTAAAGTCGCTGAAAGAAGTCGCTGACTTCACTCAAGAGGAAGGCCCTTTCCCAAATGACTCCCTATGCACTCCCACTCCGTGAGCGAGTGTGACTCGCTGTGGAGTCACCCTCGCGGCTGTGGAGTGCCACTCGATCATTAAGGGGAGGGTATAACAACGGCGCGGCTTTGGCAAGCCCTCGCCTCTGTCAGACGGAAACAGGAAGAAACCTGGAGACACTAGTTAACTGTTAAGTCTTTATTTCTCACCCTAAAATAAAATTCCACCACTTTTATATTTGACCTGAAACACTCTTTACATTCATAAGCTACACATGTGAGAGTAAATGTAGTATTGAATAAAAACAAACTCACTCCCATGATTTTTTGGCTGCATAATTTATTTTTTGTTAAACATTTTGTAACTGCATATTCTTAATTTTACCAGCTCAGTCTGTAGTGGAGAAAACGGGTGGGTGATCCGCTGTTTAATTATCCTTTTAGTTTACATGCACAGCAGCATACAAAACCAGGGAAAAGAACAATAGTCTGCTAAAGCATGTATTCTACTTGTCATGATACGTTAATCTGCCATTTCGACCCGCGAATCGCGGCAGTTAATTAGCGTGCATAAATTATAATGCACTGCAAGGGTGGTCATAAATAAGAAAAGTCATGCGCTCCAGCTGACTGATGTCACCGCCGCTATTACTACCCCTCATTGGCTTTAACAGTAACACAAATCTTACTAACAATTTAAGGAAATAATAATCACTGTCCCTTATTAACTTGTGGGCATGTTCTTCATCTGCTTCGTTTTATCTTTTATCCACGCCTTGAAAATACACTAACGATAGAAGTGGCATAATCAAATCAACAAGTGTAAAACAACATGTTAATTCCAAAATTGTAGGCTACCCTCTGGTTCCGTCATTTAGGGCTATGCATAAAAATAAACAATCAAATGTCTGTTTGAGGTAAGAGAACGTTTCATTTATAATTCGGGAAACAAACTCCATGGAACTCTCATTTGTAAGTTGGCTCCTCCATTCCGGACTTAATTGATTGGCGGACACCTGTGTCAAACGTAGGCATGGACATATAAAGAAACGTAGGGCTAAGCCACTATCGATGCAGACTCGGTGATCGAGGGCTTTATAACCCACTCACACTCGAGGTTCTGTGGTTTGGGACGACACTCAATATGGCGGGCCCTCCTCGCGAACGCGCAAACGGAGGGATAGTGGATAGGGATAGGGTGTAGGGGGTGGATCTAGATTGGGCCGAAGAGTTTGTCAGTCTGAATGATCACAGAACAGCAGAAAACAGAGAGCCGAAAAAAACTCTTACTGCAAATAAGGAGAGAGTGGAATGTTGTCAGAAAATTGGGCTACTGAATTGATTAATTTATTCTACAGATCGTTCTCGCAATGCGTAACGTGACATTATAAAGCAATTAAAGGTTGAACTCGGATTTAAACAGTACACCATTTAGCCTGGTTGATAATCCTACACTTAAGAATCTGATTTAAGTCTGACACTGTCCCCTAATGAATAGTATAGCCTATGTGGAAAATCACTTTAGTTTTGGGCTACATCAAAATTAATACAATTTAGATTTTGATGTAGGCCAATAGCCCTTTATTTGCATCTTATAAATACCATTAAAATAAATAGCCTAGATACAAAACCTGTAGTCTGTATTTTCCGGAAAAATATGAATCTACTGTGAAAAGCTTAACATGCGAGTCTGCAGCGATGTCCGAACTATGACAGCTGTCACCTGTCACGTCCCAACTGTAATCGCTACTGATGAAAAGAAAGAAGCCTACAGTGAAATAATGTTGCAACCTGTGATTTTACAGAACGCTTCATTAAGAGCCAGTGTGTGTAGATCGCCAGGTAAAATCATTTGAGGTGAGAGCATAGAGTGGCAAACAAGCAACTATGTGGCAAAAAGCCGCAGCGCGATGTTACAGTTCACTCTAATGTAAGTCTTATGTCACGGCTTCGTTTCGTTCATTAACGAGTTTTCAGTATCACGAAAGGTGGCTCTCTTTGTACCTGGCTAGATCACCGTAGTAACAGAGGCTGCACGGCTAACCTGCCCAGACCAGTTTTTGTTCCAGAGTTTCATCTTAAATTCGGCTCTTAGAGCGCTGCCCTTTAAGGAAACTACACATTTTGAAATCCCGCGGACCTGACAATATTGTCTGAGCGATACTTCTCACTGAGTAAACTAGTTAAATCAGTAAACTTATTGATCAGTAATATAATGAACGAAACGAAGCCGTGACATAAGGCTTACAGCAGAGTGAACTGTAACATTGCGCTGCGGCTTTTTACCACATAGTTATTGATGCAGAAAATTTAAAATAGCCTAGACCTACTGTATGCAGCACTCTATGCTCTCACCTCAAATGATTTTACCTAGCGATCTACACACACTGGCTCTTAATAAAGCGTTCTATAAAATCACAGGTTGCAACATTATTTCACTGTGGGCTTCTTTCTTTTCATCAGTAGCGATTACAGTTGGGACGTGACAGGTGACAGCTGTCACAGTTCGGACATCGCTGCAGACTCGCGTTAAGCTTCTCACAGTAGATTCATATTTGTCCGAAAAGGTTGTTTAATGTAGGCCTATTGGTATTTGTAAGATTCAAATAAAAGGCTAATAGTCTAAATCAAAATTTTATTCATCATGATGTGGCCCAAAACTAAATTGATTTTCCATAGGCTATTCATTTGGGGACAGTGTCAGACTTAAATTACATTCTTAAGTGTGGGACTATAGGCGTAGTGATATAAATATAGCAAAGTAGCCTATATATATTAGGCTAAATGGTATAGTGTTTAAATCCAAGTTCAACGTTTCATTGTTTTATAATGTCACGTTACGCACTGCGAGAACGATCAGCAAGATAAATAAATCATTTCCATGCTGGCAGCATTCCACTCTCCTTATTTGCAGTAAGAGTTTTTTTCGGCTCTCTGTTTTCTGCTGTAATAATTCAGACTGGCAAACTTCCTCTTGAATGAAGTTGGCGACACACTTTTGTTTTACTCAGCTGCTTGCAATCAGTCAGTTTGTGTAAAGTTAGCGGCACAAGATCAGTCCATTCTGTGCGGATATACGCCAACAAGAGAGTGATCATTAATGTGAAGTTGTGAACTGTGTTTATGTTTCCACCCACAGTAAGATAGGTTTTTACAAATGTCAATCCATTGTACAGTGAGCAGCTTTGGTCAATCCTTAAATATTACCTATCATGGGTATACTATAATATCACTAAATTGAATCTAAAATTTGTTTCCATCCCTTAGCATATGCAATGGCCCTGGTGGACTCTCTGAGGGAGGGACATGCCAGAAGATCCCATGAGAGAGCAGAGCTGGTTCTCCATCTCCACTGCACCTGCTGCCCTTCCACATCCTGTGAGAAGATCTCTACAGATGGACCAGCCTGGAACTCTGCTGGAACTCGCTTGGCTGTCACAGCTTCACACAGCACATTATTAGTCTGACTCTAGTCTGGCATGACCACTTCCGCCAGCGTCTATTCGCTTGCGTCGAAAAGCAACGCAGCCCTGATGCAGCCCCCTCCTTTTCCGGTTGCTGGCTTTCCCCTATTGTGATCCCCCTCAAATTCGGAAACAATTCGCTCACAGTCAACCCGTGTGCTTATGTGCAGCGCTCTCTCTCACTCACACACTCACACACACACACACACACACACACACACACACACACACACACACACACACACACACAGGGTGTGAGAAGTCACATTACTGTAGACAGAAATAAAGTGTGGCTATACTTCGGGATGATAATATTGGCGGCGGCGGTCCGGGACGCAGCCTAGCTTAGCCTAGCTGTCCAACTTCATTGTACAACTACCCCCGGGCAGAAATACCCTCATAAACTCTGGAAAATGAAGCGTGGGGGTTTGAATTGAGCACCGGACCTTATAACCAGCTAGATTAAGATCCGCCGTTCCCTTTCTTTGGTGAGGGACTAAGCAGCGGTGTTTTAGCGACGGGGAAAGATTCCAACGGCTTCCACTATCACCGAGCAACTCTTACGGCTACTTGCTGCAGTTGGTGTAGCGCTCACAACGTTAAAACCCTGTTCTGCCTGTAAACAGACGGACTACGGCTCTGACTACAGCGATAGGAGGTGGTGACATAAGTTCTCGAATGCTAAAAATTCTACTCGACCGCCGTAGCCGTCCTCTCAACCGCCGATGATAATGTTACCAGAGATAACACTACGTGGCTAGTTAACTCCGGTTAAGTTATCCCGTGAGCTCCTCGGGGGCTAAAGTGTATGGTGTCTTGACATGCTGGTTAGAAAGCAACACACTATGTATATTCCTTTTGTCTTTAATAGTTTTTGTGTGGCGTTTGCGGGTTTAGCCATTTCTCTGACAGTCTCTGGACGTGAAGACGTTCCATCAAAATAAGTCCCCCCCCGGCACTATTTTGCAGGACACCGCTGCTGCATCGGTAAATGGACTTGTACAGCGCTATATCTCCGTTTATCACAGACTCAAAGCACTTTACATTGTTTTTTGTACACATTCACCCAGTCACACACACATTCATACACCGATAGCAGCAGCTACCACGCAGAGTAAGCTAACTAAGCTAACTATCGGGAGCAATTCGGGGTTCAGTGTCTTGGGACACTTCGACATGTGGCGGGTAGACGGGGGATCGAACCTCCGACCCTGCACACCAGAGGCGAATTCCCTACCCACTTCGCCACTGCCGCCCAGCAATTGTGATGCTGAATCTGACGTTGAGCTATTTTTCAAAGAAGAATGGGCAAAAAATGTCAGTGTAGATTTGCAAAGGTGGTAAAGACATAACCCAATAGACTTGGAGCTGTAATGGCAGCGATAGGTGGATCTACAAAGCATTGACTCAGGGGGCTGAATACTTATGCACGTCACATTTTTCAGATTTGTATTCATAAAAAAAATTATGCGCCACTGTGTGTTGGTCCATCACATGCAATCCCAATAAAATGAATGTACGTGTGATCGTAACGTGACAACATGTAGAACATCTCAAGGGGTATGAATACTTTCGCAAGCCACTGTAATCATATTGATTACAGTCAAAGAGGTGACATACTATGTCATGTTTATTTGTGAGACATATCAAAAAGCTCAGATAGATTTTGACGAAAATTGGGCCACACAAGGATAAATTACTAGTTTTGTTTTATAAAGTCTTGTTCTGGCAAACACCTGAGGATTGTGGGTATTTTTAATCTAGAGCCAGATACAAAATTTAACGTTTTCTCATAATACAATATCTAAGGGATTACACAGCTATACTTGGAGGTATGCTATTGTGAGTGCATTCTAGTTTTGAATTTGTTAATTTGTATTTTCCATTTTGACCATATATACAGTAAATTATAGCACAATCCAAAAAAAATATTTTAAAAAGCCCCAAATTTCTGATTTCTTGGTGGGGTAAGGTCTTTGCATTTCAACTGATCGTGTGTTGATGTGATAATTGTCATTCATAAATATAAGAATACATTAAATGTTTGTATTGAAATGACATGTATTAGTCTTGCTTTTGAAGCACAAAGACCTAATTATTTATGCAATATGTGTTACAAATATAGACATTCCAAACTGCATAAAATGGTATATGGTGTGAAACTTTGGTTGATATTAATTTATCATTGAAATGATGAATATGAAGCTTTGTAAATACGCGGTTCTTCTGGACACATCACATGAGGTAAGCTCTACCAGTTTGTTCAAGTAGCCTATTGTGTGTGTGTGTTCAATTGAAAACTTTTCTGTGTCAGGGTCAACAAATAGCCTATATGCAAAAAGGTAAGATGAAGGCTAGGCCTATAATAATAATAAAAAAGTGTCCTCTACTCACTCATTTTTTTTTCTTTTTTTCTTTTACAATTAAAATGAATAGGCTATAGCCAACAAAATAACATTTCATGACTTTTTATAACAGAAGCCTATCTATATCAAAATATTTATATATATGTATATAAAAAGACAATCAGAAAAACAGTTACAACTGCCAGCAAGTTACTTGGGATCACACTACCGAGCATTGAACACATTTACAGAGACAGACTGGTGAAAAAGGCCAATAACATTGTATGTGACTGTACACACCCCCTGGCATCCCATTTTAAACTACTGCTATCTGGTCGTCGTTTCTGCGTACCCCTTATGACCAAGAATAGATCCAAATTCTCTTTTGTACCACAAGCCATAAAAGCCTTAAATCAGTCAGAATAAGCTAGATGTCCAGCTGGCCTGGTCATGTCCAAAGGTGTATAGTGCATTGTAGTGTGTAATGTATGTTCTTCATGTTATGTCTGTCAGTGTCTGATGTATGGACTATCTGTTTACTGTCATTTGTCTGATGTCATGAAGTGAAGTGCGACTGTGCCGCAAACCCAACTGCCCCACGGGGACAATAAAGTTTTCTACTACTACTACATGTATTTTTAGTTATATTTTATTTGATCAGCTAGCGGCATAGTTTTATTTTGAAGGACACAATTTGACGGCGGCCATGACACAGGACCTCTTTCCTGTTTGACACCACGTGACTTCGTTTTTCGTTTAGAGCACAAAATCAAAAAAGGAATCAGCTGGCAGTCCTTTCCTTCTTCAATTCAAATCGAAAATGGCTCAAAGGTATCGGCAAAAACGAAAAACGGAGCACTTTGGGCAGTTCTGTTTGTTTTTCGATTCAGACAAAAAAAACAATTCAGTCCGTTATTGGTTTGAAACCAACAGAAGTTTTCCGTTTTTTCAATTTTGATATCAATGAAAAAAGGAATTATACTATAGTACCCAGACCTGGGATCCCAGAAAAGTTTATTTGACGAGTACATGCACAGCGAGTGACCGGTGATCGGCTTTATGAAACGCGCCTGTATGAATAAAGAGCAATTTAACACTTATATTAACATAAATAAATCGCTTACTTCACCTTTAATTCGAACATCAGAGTTTTTTCCCAAAAGCTCCCGACAGGCTATGACCGACAGTTTATTGGCCCAATAGAAGAGCAGCAGAGCCACAGCACTCAGAATCCTTGAGAGGCACCTATTTGCAGACCCATGGGTAAAGTTGGAATCCTTGCCCTAAGAACGTCTGTCAGATCTGAAAATAATATTTTGACAACAAACAATCAATGATTTACACAGAATGACTCGCTCAGTCCTTAGACCCTTGAAAGACCTTTTGTTTTTTGTTGAGACAGGCCTAGTACTGTACATGCAACATGAAATAATATTTCCTATATATTATCTATATCAAAGCATTTCTGAGGAACAATAAAACAGAGTCCATGTGTGACAGAAAATAGATGTGTGCGTTTGGTAAAGAGGCTGTCACGTCACATATTGCGCTCGTTAGCCCCTCCACCCACTCCCCATTATCCCCGGTGACGTAAACCATACAAACTATTTAAGCAAGCCGCATAGCCACCAGCCGCAGTAGCACAGCGAGCTCTTAGAAAGGACTCCGCAAGAGTAACACGGGTTTTAGGTGTTTCCTCTTCCTAGCTCCACCTCACTGTGCGGTAGACTACTCCACTTTGCGCCTTGGAAAAGCGAAGACAGAGCGCGGATAGTTAACGAGAGAAGAGAAAGCACGGTCGGTGTGTTTGTGTTGACAGGTTGAAAGGTGAGCGCTTTGCACACCGCGTGCCACGCTTATAAATTGGGTGCTGCGACCCCGGTCCTAAAAAACACAAAGGTAAGATAATAACTTCTTCATTAACAGGAAACCCCGCTACTATTGCTATCTCTGCTTCTTCGACCGGCACTACTACAATATTACAATCATTATATTTTGTACAACTACCACAATAATAGGTAATAACTGAAGTCACGCACAACACCCACTATCAACAAAAACTTAAGGTAGCCTACCTTTTAAACCATGGGTCGGATACATATTTTCATATGTATTCAAAGTATTGATACTGTCTATAGAAAACATTGTATTCAATAATTATAGTTGTAAGCAGCAGAAGACCACTTCGAAGTAGAAATTATAGTTATAATGGCTATAGTATTTGTAAGACATTTCTAAAATGATGGATTAGCCTACATCAATGTAGTGGTTCTCCTTTTAAAAATATAAAATGTAAATGTTTCCTTCAGTTATTTTGGGTTGTCATGTTTCACTATGAAGTGTATTTACCAATCTGGCAAAATACAGAGTGACAGTTTATAATTATTATTATTATTATTTTCTGTTTATGTCTTTCCTTAGTCCATGGCTGCCCACACACACAGCAGCTGCATGTGGATGTTCATTCTGGGCACTTGTGTGTCGCTGGTGGTCGCAACTGACTGCGGGAAGGAATGTGCACTGTGTGTGTACCATGTGCTGGGACAGCAGGCTGGTTTCTCCTCTCTGGTAATGTCACTTATATTCTAATATTATAATTTTAATTATATTTATATTTCTTGCAACCGTAAAGAAAAACTTATAATAGGATATATTGAAAAAAGGCTACAAAGACAGTCTGGTGTCTCATCTATTGGTCTTAAATAAACTCAAATGTATACAAGATTATTATACATGACAGTGTTATCAGGTTCCCCTCCTCACAAAATCAAATTAGCATAACTTTATCATTTATTATAAATCAGGGGCCAATTAGTAAAATTACCACGCAACTCCTGAAAGTTTACAATTATATCAAGCAAAATACATATACTAGGGATATAATTTCTTTAGGCTTTCTTGTCTCCTTGCCGCTTCAGTTTGGGTTTTGCTAAAGTGTTCCTCTCATTCTTTGCTTTGTCCTGCCCTACCTTTCCTTTTTAATTCCATAATTTCTCTTTCCCCATTTTCATCAGTATATCCTCAGTTATATAAGATGACTAATTGTGATGCCTTCAGTTCCCCCTCTCTCTTTCTCTCCACAACTTATTTTCCCTATCAAATCTCTTTAACTTCAGTCTGTCAATGACTGTGATCAGTCATTGTGTTTTGTAGCTTCAAGCCGATATTTCAAACTGACAGTTTTTTTTCTTCTCTTTTTTTCTCTGATGGCTTTTCCCCATCTCCTTTCCTCTGTTCTTTATCTTCTCTTCCGTCCTCACTCTCTTTGCTCTCATGCCTCCTTTCTCTTTCTACTCTTTAGAAATTCCTTCACCTTCTGTTTTAGACAAGAGACTAAACACGATAGAGGTTTAATTATTTTCAAAAGATATTTTCACAAACAACTTAAAACAGTTCAGCGAAATTCTTCGCAAAGTCAGATATGTACCTCCAAAAATGTTTTTCATCTCATATTCAGATAGGACTCAAAATTCCTTTGAATTATCCGACATCAGCAATTTAACTTTATTTCATTAATTACAAAAAAAGTTTCATCGCCATTTCAGAAACCTGTGATTGCTGGTAGGAGGGAATGGGCAGTATAAAGACAGAGACACAATATATCATCAATAGAAATATATATTTTTCTTTCTTGAATTTTTTCTGTAGGCTTGACAATTTAGAAGAAGTGTCCGTATTTTGTCTTAGCAACACTTTTTGAGTCCTTACATAAACATTACTTGTTGTGCACTTCCCATTGTTGCCATGTAAGGGTACTGTCAACCCCCTACATTCCAGCCCCTCAGGTGCCAATATGTCCTCAATTCAATTTTCCAGTTCATTAATTCCGTCTGCATAAGCCAGCGGCACTGAAAGCTCAGCAAGAATCCCTCCTCTATGCCATCAAACAGGAATTTCTGATGGCTGAAATAAGTGAAATCCAATGACGCATCAGAGGTTGAGAGTCACTATGCAGCCCCCAGGACCCAGCAGATGCATTCAGACTGATTAGAATCCTGCCATGGAGCTTATATTGTCGCACATAGTGAGGTAATATAAAGGATGACTGGGATAAGTGGGTGGCGAGGTAGGGACATACACAGCTTTTATAGGTGAGGCTTTCATTAGATGAATTGGATAATGTGTCAATGGGTGAAGACATAGTGCTTTTCTAAGTTGTTAAGTGAGTTTATTGTGAATAAAATGGGCTATTATGTTCTCCCAAACCATGTGGCGACGGTTGTAATCTCTACCTCATAAATGTTTAGTTTTTTCACGCAACGTTGAAGTGAAATACACATTAATGATATGTGGTAGAGCTTTATGAGTCTGTCTCAATTTAAATTTAAGTAACAGTTCATCAAGTTTAATTGGCATGGTTTGATATGATTAGGGTGTGGCAATGGAACAACAATGAGCCACATTATAATACATGATTGAAAAACAAATGTATTGGTCGCAATCTGTCCGTAAAACATTTGATGGAAAATCTTCATATAATATGATAATGTACGAAGACATTTTATACAGCCTAAAATGAATCAAGTTTTCCCCCATGAACAATCCAATATTCAAAGCTGTAACTGAAATTTATTTTAAATTTTTGTAACAAATAAATAAAAGACAAATCCGTTTTCTGTTAATGTATATTTTAATGATTGTCTCTGCTCTGAATCATAGTTCCTTTATTAATTTTTAAACGGGTCAGCTTGGCATTAAAAGATGGTACACATATTAGGTTTGAAAATAATGGTGATGATATTTGCCTACAAAACCTTATTATATATCATTTCTAATCTTTTTTTGAAAGTGAGATGAGATGGTTCATATCAAGCATATGTTTGTCAGAGGGCTATTCCTGACTTGCACTTCCAACTTAAAGAGGACCTATTATACTACTTTTCTGGTCTTAATTTCTTGTTTTACACTGCTATAGAGCAACCTGACACGAATCACATCACAAAAAACTATGTAGGAAGCTATTTCTCTTATTTTGGCGATCCAGCATGCACTGTAAACACTTTGCTTTTGACATTTCCGCCCCCTCCCCTCCCTTCCTGAAAACCCAACTTCGTTGTGATTGGTTACCTTCCTTCTAGAACACTTTCAGTGGCGGGAGGTGCGAGCATGGACCTATAAGGGCGCGAGGCAGACGCGAGTAGGAAACGGTAGGAAAGTGGCAGCATTACCATACATGGAAACATCCGCGTGGTGACGACACCAAGTTACATGCGACGTCACGAAGTTACAAAGCGTCAAGCCGCTTTGAACACGTGACTTCTCGACTGGCTAGAATAGTGTCTCGTGCTCTGCACAGACACCCCAGACGGTAAGCAGGGAATACGTCGAAATGCATGTACGTCATTATTTGATAATCTAGTATGGTTAAACATGACTATAAATCATCATAACAACGTTTATAGGTCATAAAAGTCAAAAAGTATCATAGGTCCGCTTTAAGGTATAAGGGGCCAACACATTCTGACTGTTATTCCCTGAATATGGGTCAAGATTTAAAAATGGATCCTACATTACCCATAAGGGTTGAAACAGTGAGCTGTCTAAACTCAATAGTTTAGACAGCTCACTGTTTCAAAGTAAGCCCCATTGGACCGACAGCCTGTTTTCCTTTATAAAAACCGTTATTCCGACTATTTAAGAGGAGGTCCGCTAGTCCGACGGTCCTATATCCCAACAACACACACCCTCCGTGGAGTTTTTTTACCCTTAATATTTAATGTATTTTGTATGGAACCATGTGGCTTTGTTTACACAGAGGAATGACTCAATTAATACAAATCCAACTACATCTCTCTCACACATTTACAATGCAACTTAATAAGAACAGTAAGACAACTCTTTTCAACAATTTAGGCACACTGTATATCAGCACCAATGACAGAGAGCGCAGGGCTTATCATGGGAAACCACACACACACACACACACACACACACACACACACACACACACACACACACACGTATTACATTTCTTTTCTTGGTCTGAATTGAGGAGTTTCCATTCCTTTCCACCATTCTTTATTCCCCTCTCCTCCTCTCTGCCTTCAGTTCCCCCTCTCTCTTTCTCTCAACAACTTATTTTCCCTATCAAATCTCTTTAACTTCAGTCTGTCAATGACTGTGATCAGTCATTGTGTTTTGTAGCTTCAAGCCGATATTTCAAACTGACAGTTTTTTTCTTCTCTTTTTTTCTCTGATGGCGTTTCCCCCTCTCCTTTCCTCTGTTCTTTATCTTCTCTTCCGTCCTCACTCTCTTTGCTCTCATGCCTCCTTTCTCTTTCTACTCTTTAGAAATTCACATTCCCTCACCTTCTGTTTTAGACAAGAGACTAAACACGATATACGTTTTTTTGTCAAGTATATTTCATTCAAGGTGTAGGATACATGGCGGCCAGAATTATACAATCTCTTACAACAACAACAATACAACAAATACTGGTGACCTCATTAAGGGATGTCTGTTTTTAAATGACTATAATCTATTTATTTGGGTTCCAGTAATTTGCACAATGAATGACAATTGTTTGTAAATTGACCAATAAAAAACTTTAACTTTAACAATCACAAGGTAACACATATTCTAAACATATACAAAAACCCTCCCACCCCCTCCCCTCTACTCTCCCTCTACTGTAATATAGTAAATTACAGGTTATGGAAAATACAAAAGAACGGATAACGAGTCACCTACACTAAAGATGGCTTCTTAAGTAACAGACGAGGGGCTGCCAAATCCTGTTAAAGTTTGACTCTCTGTTTCAGAGTGAGAACCTGATTTTTTCTAGATAAAGTGTGTCAGTTATGTTGATTTTTTCTCAATCCGCATGTGATATCTGAAGAACTATTAAGACAGGGTCAGGTTCTATATGGATATTAAGAATATCAGAAAATGTTTTCAAAATGTTTGTCCAATACTTGTCTATCTTGGGACAGAGAGCGTAGCTGTGAGTGACATTTGCCTCTGTTCTATTGCATTTGTCACATTATGATGATACGCCTGGACACATTTTGTGGAGTTTTGATTTAGAAAAGTGGAGTCTTTGGATAATACGAAACTGAATGAGTCAGTGCCTAGGGTTGATTGAGTAAGTGTTAATCTCTTTAAGGCTCTCTTAATTATCTGTATCCCCAGCTCGTCCTCCCAATCAGTGTTGATTGATACCGTAGAGGTGGGGTTAATAGATGGGAGTGACTCATAAAAGTATGACACCTTTTTATCAGAATACAGATTTAGGAGGAAGCACATTTTCGACATACATAGTTTCTAATTTGTAGAAACCTAAAAAAAATACTCCAGGGAGTTTATATTTGTCTTTCAATTAAGTAAATGAGGCAAAAGTTCCACTCTGGTAGAGGACGCTAATTGTGAAAATACCATTTTTCTCCACTGTAAGAATCCATTATCAAGTTGTGGAGAAAGGAACGAGGGATTCTCAGCTACAGGGAGCATAAAAGAGAGTGTGCTGTGGCTCAAAGGTGTCGTAAATTTGCTTCCACATCCTGACCAAACTATGTATAGTAAGGTTCCACCAACCTTCATGGCTGGCACTGCTTCCGCTCTAGCTGCAGCCAGCGGGGAGGTTCAGTTGAAAAACCTAAACATAGAGAATAATTTGAGGTTGGAGGCCCAATAGTAAAAACAGAAGCCGTGGAGAGCGAGTCCACCGGAACGCTTCGGTTTGCAGAGGTTTTTATTCTGTGGTTTTTATAATCCCAAAGAAACAGGAATACAGTCTAAGTTTTTAAAAAAAAGGATTTGGGCAAGAACATGGGGACACATTGGAAGAGATACAGTAGCTTGGGAAGGAATATCATTTTAATCCTGCCAATCAGTCAAATAGGGAGCGAGCTCCACAATTGAATATCAGCCTTCAGTTTGGCCACAAGAGGGGGGTAATTGGCTTTGAAAAGATAGGAACATTCTTTAGTAATCTGAATCCTGAGATAAATTAATGATTGACAGGACATTTTGAATGGTAAATGCTGTATCAAGGATAAAACCAAAACCTTTAAACCAACAGGCATCAACTAATAATAATAATAATAATGGATTGGATTTATATAGCGCTTTATTTCTAGGTGACTCAAAGCGCTTACAGGGTTCCAGGTGCCATTCATTCACACACAGGTTGCGTTCCGAATCGCATACTTTCTACTATATAGTATGTAGAAAAAAGATTTAGGATGTCCCGATTCTTGTGGCCAGATTTAGGATGTTTAGAATACCCGGATGGTCTACTTCATGCGGCCAAGATTGTTAGTGTTGAAAAGTGCATCCTATTTGGGCGATTCTGACCCACAATCCAGTGCGCACGTGAAGTGACGTAACATCGACGAAGCCTATAGGTCCATGTTATGAAAACAAACGGGGATGCGACGGATATAAAAGCAAGAGGCAAGATCAAGGCGCAATGTTATGATGAAATAAGAGAGAAAAGTATGTCCCAATAGTATGTCTACTGCATCCTAACTAGATTCTTTTTATCGTCGGATGTAGTATGTAGAATAGAAAAAAGAAAGAGTATGCGATTCGGAACGCAACCACAGTCATACCGGTGGTGGTAAACTACCATAGTAGCCACAGCTGCCCTGGGGCAGACTGACAGAAGCGAGGCTGCCATTCAGCGCCATCGGCCCCTCCGACCACCACCTCAAACATACAGCAGTCATACACATTCACACGAGGCAAGGTGGGTGAAGTGTCTTGCCCAGGGACACAACGACCATGACACAAGTGGCCGGGCTGGGATCGAACCGCCAACCCTAGGATCATTGGCCAACCAGCTTAACCACCTGAGCCACGGTCGCCCAACTCACTTTTGGTCCCATGGATCCTGTAACCAGAGAAGGTTCCAAACAGATTGATTTTGCCTAGAATTGCAGGAAGACTCTAGCCTTGAAATCCAGACCCATATCTAGAACTATATAGGGTCTGGCCAGGATCAATAGAACTTCCCAACCCACGGGCGGTTCCTACTTGTGCATTTCAAATAATACTGCATGCGATTGGATAGCACTACAACCAATCAGAGCAATGGACAAGGGGACGTATTAAGCCCAGTTCGTTTAGCGAACAGCGGGATTAGCTGTTAAACTTTTGCCGTGGTCGGTCGGCAAAACAGAAAATTTTTCTTACTTGCTAATGAAAGATTGTGTCGAGGCCAAAGCCGTCTCAAACTCAAACAACATATCCACAGCCATCTCAATTGTTTACTATCACAGCTTCGACGGCGCATGCACAGCACTGTCGTCATCTGGTTACGTCCGCCCCAGAGCACCATACATAGGGATCTGGCCCGCCAATATCAGATATAACCAATTGAAACGTATTTAAGAATTTTCTGACATATTTAATGAGCTTCAATGCAGAGTGCCCAGACCAATAGGCGCAGCAAATTTAATTTGCCAGTGGCAGGTCTGGTTTTCCAGGCTAGGAAGACTCAACTGAGGTCTGGTAATAAGCAACTAAACGTCGTCCGTGTAAAGGAACATTTTGTGGAATGTATCTGTAATGCTGACACCATAAATATTAGGGTCTGTGCGAATTGACTCAGTGAGGGGCTCAATAGCCAGCTCGAAAAGTAGTGGCGAAATGGGACTGCCCTCCCTTGTGCCTCTAAACAGACTAAAATGGGAAGATAGCATTCCGTTAGTTAGTATTTGGGCACTAGGATTTTCTATTCAATATTTTGGTCCAGGCAATAAATGTATCACCTAAATTAAATTTGTCCAACACATTGAATAATACGGCCACTCCACTTGGTCGAATGCCTTTTCGCCATCGAGAGAAACAACCTCAAGATCACTCAGGCTAGCAAAGGTATACATTTAAATAACAATTTACCATGAAACACATGGAAAAGTCATAACCGATGTCACCCTAAAAGACTGGGAAATGATTAGAAGGGAAATGAGAGAAAAACAAAAGAAAACAGTGATGATCAAATTAAACTGAACCAAGTTTGAACCAGCAAAGTCATTATCCATGTCTATCAAGTCTCTTCAGTTATAGTAGTTCACGCTCTGAATTATCCACATTTCTACTTCATAAATAAAGCCTAAAGGGGTTTTATTCAATGTAATAAAAGAAAATGGTTTTAGCATTACAGCATGTTGGCAAACATTGTATAAATAAGTTTGACTTTGAAAAGTCATAATGATATTTTTGATATTTTCAGACATGCTCACTTGAGTGCAAGGGTGGGCTAGACAGCCACAAGCTTCGCCTGTGCCAGGACTTTCTATTGGAGGAAAACCAACTTTCTCTGAATGCTGACCCCCATCAACAGCAGGACCAGGGAGCAGTGGGCACCATGACGACTGATGATGAGGGGATGACATCACCGGAACACCAGCTGGTCAAGAAGTACGGCGGCTTTATGAAGCGCTATGGTGGCTTCATGTCTCGCTCCTCTCCAGAGGAACCTAGAGACCAAGAGGAGGAAGAAAAGGTTCGACTTGAGATCCTGAAGATGCTGAATGCAGCTAGTGAGCCTGCTGGGGGGGAGGGTCAGGAAGGGGGGCTGGTGAAAAGGTATGGAGGCTTCATGCGTCGGGATGAAGCAGGGCTGGTGCGTGGTGACCTGCTGGAGGCAGTGTTAGGCCGCGGGCTGAAGAAGCGCTACGGAGGGTTCATGAGGCGCGTGGGCCGGCCAGAGTGGCTGCTGGAAAGCAGCAAGAGTGGGGGCGTGTTGAAACGGGCCTGGGAGAACAGCAGTGAGCTACAGAAGAGGTACGGGGGCTTTATGGACTAGGACGCAACAGTTATGATGACCCTTTCCTCATCCCTCCAATCAACTTGTAGTCTGGACTTGGTGTTTGAATCTCCTCGCTCTGTTAATTACATTGCATCATCTCGCTTTGTATAACCTGCTGCTGCTTACATTGGTTCAATTGGTCCTGTAATGATAAAATATATATATATAACAAATGTTATTTGGATGTAGACAAATCATTTTCTGTATTTTTTTGGTTTTGATGATGATATTATTTATTAAAATAATCTGTTGATCGAGGTCTGTCGAGCGCACGATTTGTATTACTTTTTGTTTTACTTTGTGTGCAAGGGTTTATGTTTAAGAATAAGGTCAAGGGTTATTCAAACATTCAAATACTTCCGGTTTACCTACTCATATATCAAAACAGCATTAGAAATATAATAATGGAATTGCTTTCATCCTTTTCATTAAAATTAATGAAATTTAAAATGATAAATTCAACACTTTACATATAATTGTTCTGTTATATTAAAGCTGGGGTATATGATTTGGGAGAAAATAGCAGTTGGGATATAGATTCAAATCCAAATACCTCAACCGCTCCACTTGTGTTCTCTCTGGTCCTTCCCTGACACGCTCTACTACACCAACAACGTCGGTGCCAAAGTGAATGGACAGTCCCAACAGCCAATAAGAACGGAGAATCTGAGCCTCACTCTGATTGGTCAAAGTGCACATGAGCGGTGGCAATTTTTGGGGGCGGCACACAGAGGCAGGGGAGAGCAAAGTGATGAGTAGATATTCTCAGACCACTTCACCTACATATAGCTGAATGGCTAATATGACATTTTTGCCAAATATAACAGTGAAAAAGTTACCCATCCAGCTTTAATGCACTAGTAGTTAATACAATTAGTTTAACTTGACACCCGACTTGACCTGATACTAAGTAGTACCTACCAAATATTTTCAGTCTCAAGTAGTGTCAGCAGGCGATCATCTCGGGCTGGAATGGGCCCTAACCAGTGACGTGCGGTGAGGTCAGTGAGTGGGTAGGCACTGAGTTCTGAAAGCCAGATTTCTCTATACCTATATATTGTTAAATCAAAAACAATAAACAACAAACAGGCACGCACGGCCGATTTCAAATAAGTTCTTTCTCTCTCTCACACACACACACACCCCGACACACACACACAGACGGGACGTAGCCTATATGAAATGTCACGACGGTGACTGCAGGTTTGCCCGTAGCCTACTGTAGTTTGGTCTAAATGATTACACATCGCATCCATCGACTTAACGGACCCATCTCTCATACCAAGGGCCGAAAAAACATAGGGGAACGAGTCAAACCTTCGCTGATTCAAACTACTACTTATATTCAGCTTCAAAATAAAAGACAGCACTCACCATTCTGTAGGACTACAGCATAACTGATGGCAACTCCACTCCATAAACTTTATCTTAATAGATAAAGTACCAGTAGAATATGTCCCATGAAACTGTCCAACATCAGAATGTAACCATTTATCCACATTGCACAGCTTAGGTTTGTCCGTCAGTAACAATGAAAACACAACTGCTCAATTGAATATAAAATGCAGAATGGATTGCACTCAGTATCAATTCATCCAACCTTATTATTAAAGCGGACCTATGATGCTTTTTGACTTTTATGACCTATAAACGTTGTTATGATGATTCATAGTCATGCTTAACCATACTAAATTATCAAATAATGACTTACATGCATTTCGACGTATTCCCTGCTGACCGTCTGGGGTGTCTGTGCAGAGCACTAAACACTATTCTAGCCAGTCGAGTAGTCACGTGTTCAAAGCGGTCTACCCTTCCGTAACTTTGTGACGTCGCATGCAACTTTGTGAAGTCACCACGCGGATGTTTCCATGTATGGTAATGCTGTCACTTCCCTGTTCGCGTCTGCCTCGCGCCCTTATAGGTCCATGCTCGCGCTTCCCGCCACTGAAAGTGTTCCGGAAGGAAGGTAACCAATCACAACGGAGTGGGGTTTGCAGGAGGGGGGAGGGGAGCGGAGATGGCCGATCACAGGTGGAGGGAGCGGAGATTGCCGAAGCACACACACTCAAGTGTTGACAGGACGTGCTGGATCGCCAAAATAAGAGAAAGAGCTTCCCGAAAATCTACATAGTTTTTTGTGATGTGATTCGTGTCAGGTTGCTCTATAGCAGTGTAAAACAAGAAATTAAGACCAGAAAAGTAGTATAATAGGTCCTCTTTAAATAAACCCCCAAAAAGTTTCTGACTCACCAATCTGACTCCCTGGCTGTAGAAAGAAGCAAGACGATAGTAATCCAGTCTGATTGACAGCACAGCTAGCTAGCATCCTTCTGTTCATGTAGGCTACCTGTCCGTTTGAAATGCTCGAACATTGTTTGTCCCTGTTGCTGCTGTACATCGTCCAAGGCTGGCGCAGGCCTTTCTCTTGCTTTTCATTCTGTTCCCTTTTAAATTATAATTTGTTAAAATTCCTCCAGTCTGAAATATCTGTCGGCACGGCAGCTGCAATGTTGACTTTAAAATACGCGGGGGTAACGACGTGAATGAGCGTAGCCGGCGTAATGACGTTGGCCTAAGCTGCGTAAATGTCCAGTAATATCTCGATTTTAATTGGTCCATGAATGATATGTAACTTAAAGGCTTCTAGCATACCACATTTACGTCAAAATAAGCACAAATAATTATGCTTATTTATCGAAGTGCGCATGCGCGAAAATATTTTTTTGCTTGCCGTCCACAATGAATAGGAAGCAAAGGCACTGCTTATTTTTGCGTAATTTACTAACTGCCACCTTTCTCATCAAAACGTCTACACTTTTTTAAAGTAATCGCGGATTCCATGTAAAGATCGAAATAATTAACAGTAATAATACAAATAGAAGTTTATTAAATAAAACATTTATTTTATTTTATTTAGATTTTTTTGCACACGGCGCCAGGGTAGGCACTGCCAAAAATATCTTGAGTATTTACTGCTGCTTAGGGTTTAATATTGCCGAGTCAAAGTAAAAACTTTGGAGGACTGCATCAACATTGTGCCTCTTAGAAGAAACCTATGCGGTATTCACGATGCGTAACAGCTGAAGTGTCACATCTGTGAACCTAAATTGATGAATGATTTGATGAAACTTTTTCTCGTAATTACAAAGCGCATGTCAGGTTTTAATGATAAGCATCGAGAAATGTCCTGCCGTTGCTTAAGGAGGACCAGTTGCCCTGTACCGTGTTGAAGTGAAACTGTCCCCCCTCTCCATCGCACTCACACTTCTCCAGTTCCAATCGAGTACGGTACCATGGTAACCTCTGTTACATTATTGTGTCATAATACCATAAGACAAACATGTTCATTGACATTTTCACCAAGCATCTTTTTGTTTCGAAAGCATGCAGTTTTGGGTTTTTATGCGTTGTTTACTTATACAGTCTTATTTTTCCATATTAGACCAATGCGAACGCAAAAAAACTTTTTTTTTTTACTTCCATCTACAGGAATAATCGCATATAAACTGACAGCGCGACCGTTATCTACTATGCTGGTGCTCGTACATGAGCATCCGTACCGTGCTGAAGCTCACCTCTTCCAACCGGGCCAGGGCCAAGGAAGTTTACGGAGCACTGGGAGAACACACTAGACTTTAAGGGCAACAGGGCTTGGGTGGCAATGAAGTGCAAAACAAAAAGTAGGAAAATAGGAAAACACAACGACAAATCAAAAAAACAAAACAAGAGTTACACAACTGATAGGTCGAAATGGGGTCATCTCAATGTTCCCAGGTTTATATTGCACCAAATAGGATGGTCCTGAAATTGTCGATTAGGTTGAGGCATCACAGCTAGGTGGTTTGAACTGTGCAACTGGAGGAGGACTGCTCCAAACAAAATGTTGTTGTCTTGTACAATGACAATAAAGATTATTCTATTTTAGGGTAAGGGAGAGGTTAGAATAGGAGTGAGACCGACACACACATAAAGATATAGCCTACTACCCTGACATATTACTACCCTGACATATGTACCCATTCAGTCTGGGAACATTGTGCCCTGGAAACATTGATACACTCCCGGTGGAAATCACAAGGAAACAGGCCCGGAGTGGCTTTTCAGGACTACCAGGAGGATTCCCGGTGGGCCGCTCAGTTTTTTTTGGCTGCGAGGGCCGGTGTTTAGTCATGGCACTGGGTTAAATATCATTATAAAGATTGGCTCATTGTGATCCGTGCACATGAAAAATACAAGTTAAGTTACTCAGAGCCGGCCCAAGCCTTCAGGGGGCCACAAGCGAAATATGATTAGGGGCCAAGCCTTCAGGGGGCCCTAAGCGAAATATGATTAGGGGGCCCCTCTCCAATGTTAGCGCTGCTGAAACTATAGATCTTTGTTAAATGTCATTCACACACCCAGTGTTTTCCGCTAGTGCCTCCACTGTGCAGCTGTGTGAAAATATTAGACACCCGAGATTCAGACCCTCCTTGGGGGGTCCGGGGGTATGCCCCCGTGAGATTTTTTTAACCTTTTTAAAGTGAAATGCATGAATCTGGTGCACTTTGAGGAAAATTATGTGGCTAAATCTGACAAATTTTGTGTGAACAAATAATTTGGAGACACTGGGTCAGATGAATTAGAAGCTATTGAAGAAGGACACATGGAATTTCCATAAAAATATTAATATAAAATTAAATATTATGGAGGGTCCTCTGGGTTGGCCTTGGAGCTCTTTTTCTTTTACGGGACATATTTCTCTGTAATATAATGAATGCATTTAAATGCAGTGAGAGGAACGAAGCAGAAGAACTCTGTTGTCCAGCTACTGTATCTTTTTTCCACAGACGAGGCTGAAATAGGCTATAGTCTATACACAGTGCATGGGCAACTGAGGGCAGCCCCATTTCCAATTGTTTTTAAATAAACTCAATACACACTATCCGATAATTTCGGATTACGTCCCAGATTAACTGATACAATTTTTAGGCTATTAATTATCTAGACCAAAACATTTTATTCCTTTTTTTGTATGTTAACTCACATTTGCATAATATGATGTTAATATCAAACACACAAACCAGGGGTCCCCCCCTGGCCAGTCGGGGGCCCTAAGCGACCGCTTAGTTCGCTTATGCCTCTGGCCGGCTCTGAAGTTACTGCTAATTGAAACTGAACATTTCCTACAGCTTCAGCTTTGCATTAAAAGCATTTAAATGGCCAAACATGAGTTAACTTTTACTTTGAAGAAGACCGGAACAGGAGCTCAGTGTATCTCTTCCCTGTCACTAGACAGCAGCATGTGTCATGATCCTGCCTGGGCCTCTTTGCCTCTGTTTTGTTTTTTTGCCCTTTCTGCTTGTCTGGTTTATTGCAGGGTTGGAGCAGGTGTGTGGGGCCCAATCCCAAATGACTCCCTAGGCACTCCCACTCCACGGCGAGTGTCACTCGCTGTGGAGTCACACTCGCGGCTGTGGAGTGCCACTCGATCATTAACGGCGAGGGTATAACAACGGTGCGGCTTTGGCAAGCCCTCGCCTCTGTCAGACGGAAACAGGAAGAAACCTAGAGACACTAGTTTGTTAAGTCTTTGGTTGCGTTCCGAATTGCATACTTTCTACTATATAGTATGTAGAAAAAAGATTTAGGATGTCCCGATTCTTGTGGCCAGATTTAGGATGGTTAGAAGTACCCGGATGTCCTACTTCATGCGGCCAAGATTGTTAGTGTTGAAAACTGCATCCTATTTGGGCGATTCTGACCCACAATCCAGTGCGCACATGCAGTGACGTCACATCGACGAAGCCTCCATATGAAAACAAACGGGGATGCGACGGATATAAAAGCAAGAGGCAAGATCAAGGCGCAATGTTATGATGAAATAAGTGAGTAAAGTATGTCCCAATAGTATGCCTACTGCATCCTAACTAGATTCTTTTTATCGTCGAATGTAGTATGTAGAATAGAAAAAAGAAAGAGTATGCGATTCGGAACGCAACCTTTATTTCTCACCCTAAAATAAAATTCCACCACATTTATATTTGACCTGAAACACTCTTTACATTCATATATAGGCTACGCATGTGAGAGTAAAATGTAGTATTGAATAAAAACAAACTCACTCCCATGCTTTTTTGGCTGTTGTTAAATATTTTCTAACTGCATATTCTCAATTTTACCAGCTCAGTCTGTAGTGGAGAAAACTAATTATTTTTAATTATGTTTAATTATCCTTTTAGTTTACATGCACAGCATCATACAAAACCAGGGAAAAGAACAATAGTCTGCTAAGGCATGTATTCCACTTGTCATGATACGTTAATCTGCCATTACGACCCGCGAATACGAACCTTCCAGATACTGCCAGATTCTAGTTTCAGTTCACACAGTCAGTAGCTCTATCTCTCTTTACCTACCTGTTTGCAGCTCCGTTTGCATTTTTTGCCTCATACTAATTTTTGTTGTTTTTCCTGCCACAGCTCTCCCGGTCTGACTCCCCCATCGGCTCCAACCTGCACCAGCGAGCACTTCTCCCCCGGACTCCTCTGCCCGCCTGCTCTAGTTTGCTCTCGCCCAAGCCCCTGGACATTCTCCGGTGCGCTCTCCCCGCTCTGCCTGCTTTAGCTCCCTTTCTTTTTCCTTTTTAATCTCTCCTTTCTAGGCATTATACTGCAATTTGTAAATAAAAGAGACCAACCATATGAATAAGACTGCTTGGTTACATTACAACAAGGCACAAGGCTACTTTTTCTGCAGGCAATTGGGAATTGCCTGTTTGTCATTTAGCAAATAAATTACTGTAAGTGAAGTGTTAATTATATAGCCTAAAGTAAACCTAAACAACACTAAATATTCAGCATACTGATCGATTCACATGCTGCACCAATGACAAACTCCGCCGACATTAGTTGTGTTCATCACGTCATATCTATTTTTTTTTTTGGGCTAGCTTGTTAAGCAGGACAGTCGGCTAATTTATGCTCAGCTGTGTGGCACTGCATGATAGAGGCTACTTTAAAAACAGAGACAAATAAATGCAAGTTATAGCTTGGCAACTGAGGCTTAGGGGGCAAACAATACACTCTTGACTCCATTCATGTACGTGTTACCTCGCTGGTAGGGCAGGGCAGGGGAGTAGGTGTGTGTGTGCAGCAGCTGCGGCAACGCGCCTCCGTTTGTGTCCACTCTGCGCGTTCACGTTGACAAAGGAAGTGTGTGCAGAGGAGGAGGGGGGCCACATTTATTGGGGCATTATTGTCAAACGTTTTTAATCGTTGAGCATTTATAGATGATAATGTCGGCATGGGCCACATACACTGTTAAAAAAAAAAAAAAAAAAACTTTCCGATTTTTTTTTTCTTTTTTTTTCAAAAGGGCACTTCATTGGGCCAGGGGAAAAGGGCAGGTGCTCAGCACCACTTCAGGTCTACCTGTGCACGCCACTGCCAATTGTCCTGGCCTATGCATGTTGCCATCTTGTCAGATTTTTACTCGGCCTCATTTCCTCTTACCGAAAAAGGGCATTGATGTGACATCAGGTGGAGGGAGATACGCCCATTCAGCTTACGTATACCTTCGAGGCAAAGGCCGTTTCTCAATTCCAAGTACGCAAAGTTCGGACTTGTGGACTTCGAAGTTCGAACTTGCCAAGTCCGAACTTCCAAGTCCAGACCTCCGAGAACGGGAGCACGCACCTGCAATTGGAACGGCAGCGGACTCGATGGCGTCATCACCTCGGCTCGTTAACTGTGCTACAGAGCTGGGATGCGGTGGAGACGAGCCCTCCTCAGTTGTCTATCTCACGTCGTATGTGTTTTATTGTTATGGCTTGTTTTTAACCTTTCAATTTATCGTTTAATATTGATAAATACACTTGACTGCAATGAGTTATCATTTTACCACAGGGTGGAAAGTTGAAGCCCCTTAAAGCTACACACAACATATATAACAGGCTAAAATGTATTAAAAAAAACCTAGGCATTTCCTGCCACAGCAATTCATAGGCCCTTTACTGATCAAACAAGTAAAATGTTTAATGGATTTTTTAATTCTGATAGACTTTAACACTTCTTAGCAGACAATACATATTAAATACATAATTGCAATTGATTGTACTTAAAATAAACAAATAAGCATGGCATATACTGGTATATCTATCTATCAATAGTAAATATATATAGCGCCGGAAAAAATTAAGAGACCAGTCCGGATTTTTCTTAAAATTTCTTATCTCTAAATTACTTATTGAAAATGGTCTGAATGACAATACTTTAATTGTGAATTTGGAAGAAATGTTGTCAGTACTTTATAGTATAAAATCAAAATGTTCATTTTAAGCCAAACATATGCCTCTTAAAAATAAAACAAGAGACACTGAACATTTGGAGTGGTCTCTTAATTTTTTTCCAGGGCTATATATACACACACACAATAAACATAAATAATATAAATAGTAAATAACTGAATCAACGATGTTAAAAATATATTTATTATTATTTTTAGAAGCAGCTCACAGCTGTACACAAAGCTCGACACCCCTGTGCCTATCCTGGCTGTCTTCTTTTCTGGAGGGGGACCTGAAGCCAGCCTTCAGGCTCTCCAGGGATAGCTTCGACAGGCTACCCCCATCAGCACCTCGACCTCATGGCTCCATCCATGGGCTTTCTTCCGGCCGGGGCAGCAAGGCCAGCAGCGTCCCAAATTCAAGCTGGTCTGTGGTGCGTTGTGCAGGGTGACGGTCCATGGTGTGGTGGAGGCCATCCTCCATCGGGTCATCCATTTCCCCAAGCCAGAGGAGATGGAGGAGGTGGGGGCAGGCTTTGCTCGACCTTCAGATCTGCTGCCGGGGCATTGATGGGTGCCATGTCAGAGTTCTGCCACCTGCAGAACAGAAGAAAAGCTACTTTAACAGGAAGCTCTTCACTTCCATCATCCTGCAGGGCAGTGCTTCTCAATTATTTTCTGTCATGCCCCCCCTAGGGGACAGAAATTTTTTCGCGCCCCCCCTAAATTGAAATACTATTGAGAACCTGCCAATATTTATTTATTTATCTGTACAAAACCACTGTATGAGTTTCTGGCACGAGCATTCTGCATACAATCACCTTATTAACAAATTAGATAACAAAAATTAGCTGAGATAACTTCTGCAGCAAAAACATTCAAAGTTCAGTTTATTAGCTCAATTTGTAACATTTAAACAAGACTGCTCAGTCTGTGTGAATCTCAGGACAGAGAAACAAGAGCAAATGATTCACTGAGGTTTGCATTTCATTCAAAACATTTTTAAACTGTAAACATAGTTAAGGTGGTGTTTTTTAATTATTATAGGCCAATAGGCCTTCTGTCATGCGATAACCAATAATTCATTAACGTTATTATTAGTCTACTTGCTTGATTTCTTTTTAAATAACCTACAGAGACACTTGGAGACATGTGGACATTTATTTACTGCAAATCGCGGCCTTTCGCGCGGATATGACCATACACAAGCACACATAGCGCTGGCTAGCACTTAAAAAAAAAAAAAAAAAAAAAAAAAAAATTGTCAGTTGGAAATCAAGGCAGCCCGCGCCCCCCCCCCTGACAACTCACGGCGCCCCCCCAGGGGGGCGCGCCCCACCATTTGAGAAGCACTGCTGCAGGGTATCTGTGATGCTAAGAGCAAATGTATAGACATTTACATCGGGAACCCGGGGTCGGTGCATGATGCTCTCGTGCTCCGGCGTTCCCCGTTCTACAATTAGGCCCTGTACCCACCTACTTCTTGCTGGGTGATGGAGGGTACTCCTGCCTGCAGCGTCCCGTCGCCATCATTAGGCTCTACCGCCACCCTTCCATGTGAATTTTGATTACCAGGTCATATTGAAGCCCGGTACAAAAGGCCAGAGGTCGCAACATTGTGGAGAGGTCGTTTGGGATCATCAGAACATGCTGGTGGGCCATCTTCCTTAGGTCTCTGGAGATAATAATAAGAACATGGTTTGTAAATATTCCTAGCTTTGTAAATAAATGTACATATTTGTAATGACATGTTTTATTCTCCTCTGTGTACAGTTTTTAATATTTAAATTAGCTGATTTTAACTTGCTTGGCATGTTGAGTTTAACCATGTTTGAAGTCTATAAAAGACTTGATGCTGAATGAGTCAACTTTCAGCAGACATCTTCTGTTTTTTATGCTAAATAAAGTAGCATAAAGTAAATAATTTTCTTCTTGAAACTCTTGCCTCCTAAAGTCCATTTGTAACTGAATTTGCCAGTATACATGTGAATATAAAATATAAAAAACACTGTTGCTATCAAAACAATTTGCTCAAAAAACATAGCTAGTATAATAAAGTATACATAAAAAACATAGGGTGAGGACAGTATTTGCAATTACAACTTATGCAATATATTAACATATCAAGCCAATACATTTGACCAATACATGATACCATTCAAATGTAGAGCCTTAGCATTGATTTGTGAATTCATGTGATTTCAATCACAGGGAACCGCTGCTTGGATTTGACAACAATATTATCTATTAACATGTGTCAGAAATAGGAGATAAATGCGATGGACCTTAGGTATCCCAGGTTAAGCAGTGTCCCACATTAGGGCAATTCACCATACGGTTATGAACCACAACTTTGCACCCCCAAACGGGACTAGCTGTCCCTGTCCCAGGGGGGAAGCTAGAAGTCCCCCGGGGCAAGCTACTGTCCCGCGGGGAAAGCTAGAAATCCCCCGTGGGACAGCTGGGCAAGCTAGCAGTCGGACGTTTACGGAGCTAAGTAGGATTTGACAGGTTGGAGAATTAAATTATCATCTAATAAAAACTTCAAAACAACATACCGGTATTCTGAAACAAAAGTAGTATTTATAAAATAGTAATAATTATGCTTACAGTTGTGGGTTTCTCCGCCTTGTCCGCCTCTGCCGACTCTGCCTCCTTGCTCTGCTACTACGCTGCGAAATGCATTCTGGGATATCTAACGGCCCCAAGTCCGCACAAGTCACCACCGATGCATCCTCGATAGAATGGCCAGTTGAAGAACACATCAGGAACACTTCCGGGTACTTCACTTGATGCGAACTTTGAATTGGAACAGTACTTGGGCTACGGTTGATGACGTTTTACGAGAACGCAAGTACACAAGTACAGAAAAGAACGCGAATTGAGAAACGGCTAAAGTGAGGGCCAGCGGGCAGCTAGCTGTCACTCAAGAGGCTGCGCCCCTAATTATTCGTACATTTTAACCTGCAATAGTTTAAAAACTACTATTTTTCAGGCTCGTTAAGCCACAGATATGGATTTGGAATCAACATATCGAGGTGTGGTGGTCCATGCTCAGGAAAGGAAGGTAGATAGCCTACTGTTGCGGCTCCGGTGTTGCGCTGAAAGCTGGTGCACACAGCCGTAACATTTTTCTTCTCAGTTTTTCTCAGGGTCTGTATTGACTGTCCTCCGTCTAGATGTCAGTGACATCGGGTCGAATCAATAGCTTGATGGCTAAATTGCGTTTAAAGGCGCCTGTACATTGACTTCCTATGTAATCTTGCGGCGTCCATCGTGTGCTTTGTGACCACACCTTAATTGTAATAAGTGGGGCCTAATCAGGCACGGTTCTAGACAGATTAGGGTGGGCCTGCAGAAATTTTAGGTGGGCACACTGGGCAGGGAGACCGAAGATGCGAGCGCGCGCGGAGCGCGCAAGCTGAATTTTTTTGCCCTTGTAAGATATCTGCGTCTGCTTTTTGGCACATTTACTGTGAATTGTGTAGAACACAATATGCAAATAAACTTTGAGTGTTGCTGTGTGGGAAATTTGATTTTTCCAAAATGTTTATGAATAACATATAATCTACATTATATACAACATAATGTATCTTTTTTTTTAATCGCAGTATTAACTGTAGGCAGCCTGAGCTGATTGAAGAGAAAGCTTTGGGACTGGGCAACCTGGATGGTGGTAGTCCAGAGCTATATACTATACACACTATATATAGTCTTTCCACTATTGCCTCCGATGTCCAGCTGGGTGAAAATAGTAGCCAGCCGAGGTCACGACCCTTCTAGGGGAGTCCGGGGGTATGACCCCCCGGGAGATTTTTTTTTGCCTTTTTAAAGTGAAATGCATGTATCTGGTGCACTTTGAGAGGAAAATTAAGAGGCTAAATCTGAGGAATTTTGTGTGAACAAATAATTTGGAGACACTGGGTCGGATGAATTAGAAGCTATTGAAGAAAGACACATGGATTTTCCATAGAAATATAAATTTGAAATAAAATATTATGCAGGGTCCTCTGGGATGGGCTTGGTGCTCTTTTTCTTTTACGGGACATATTTTTCTGTAATATAATGAATCAATTTAAATGCAGTGAGAGGAACAAAGCAGAAGAACTCTGTTGTCCAGTTATCTTTTTTTCCACAGACGAGGCTGAAATAGGCTATAGACTACAGTATACACAGTGCATGGGCAACTGAGGGCAGCCCAATTTTCAAATATTTTTAAATAAACTCAATACCCACTGTGCATGCCATGGACTTGAACGTGACGTGATCAGTTAACCTCGGATTACCTCCCAGATGAACTGATTAAATTATTAAGCTATTAACTATCTACCAAAACATTGTATTACTTTTATTGTATGATAATTCACTTTTACATAATATGATGTTGATATCAAACACACAAACTTAAAAAAATTAATAAATAAATAAAAAATTGGGGGGGGAGGAGGGGGCCCTGGCAGTCGGGACCCTAAGCAACCGCTCATTCGCTTATGCCTCGGGCCGTCTCTGCTGACCGGGTGGGTAAGTTGGAGGCAGGCTGTCCTGCCCAGTGCCCACCCAATAATACAATTAGAAGCAATGCATGGTAATGGTATATTCTTTAGTATTAATTAATTGTCTGAATTTTATTTGACATTTTCTTGGACAGCGAATGAACAGGTCCGCCGATACTGGGCCTGGACTTCCACTTATTGGGTGGGCACAGCCCACATTTGGGTGGGCACGGCCCACCCTGGCCCCTGGCTAGCGCCGGCCCTGGGCCTAATTGTATAACAGCTCTGGTGTGGTGCCAAAAAGTGATTTCAGTCAAATAAAGGTATTTCAGTAACTTGAATGTACAAAACAGATTTGCATCAGTGCATTAAGCGGCGGCAGTCACAGTAAAAGTGACTGGGTCTACTCAAATCTATTCTTTAAATATAAAAAGTAGGTTACATGCCTTAATCACGTAAATATCATGCCTGATTACATTTGTGTTTTTTTTTAGGCATCTTCAGTGCTTTATTGAAAGGGCGGAGAGACTAAATGGGGCAGAGAGGGGAATGACATGCAAAGAACGACCACAGATCCGATTTGAACCGTGTCTGCTGTGAGGAGGACAATGGGGGGAGGAGCTCTTACCACTACACCACCAGCGCCCCTACTCCAAGCATTTTTGTAGCTTATTATCTGAACACAAATGGAATCAAGTATGCCTTCATTCCAATATTGGTAACCAACATTCATGCCACAGCAAGTGAAATCTTCTTAAAGGCACCCTAAGCAGTGGCGTGCACAGGTAGACCTGAAGTGGTGCTGAAGCACCTGCCCTTTTCCCCTGGCCCATCAAGTGCCCTTTTGAAAAAAATAAATAAAAATAAAATCTGAAAGTTAATTTTTTTTTTTTTTTTTTTTTTTTTACAGTGTATGTGGCCCATGCCGACATTATCATCTATAAATGCTCAACAATTAAAAACTTTTGACAATAATGCCCCAATAAATATGCGCCCCCCCTCCTCCTCCTCCGCACACACTTCCTTTGTCAACGTGAACGTGCAGAGTGGACACAAACTGAGGCGCGTTGCCGCAGCAGTTCACAGCTGCTGCACACACACACACACACCTACTCCCCGGCCTGCCCTGCCCCACCAGCGAGGTAACACATACATGAATGGAATCAAGAGTGTATTGTTTGCCCTCTAAGCCTCAGTTGCCAAGCTATAACTTGCATTTATTTGTCTCTGTTATAAAGTAGCCTCTATCATGCAGCGCCACACAGCTGAGCATAAATTAGCCGTCTGTCCTGCTTAACAAGCTAGCCCAAAAAAAAAAAAATAGATATGACGTGATGAACACAACTAATGTCGGCGGAGTTTGTCATTGGTACAGCATGTGAATCTATCAGTATGCTGAATATTTAGTGTTGTTTAGGTTTACTTTAGGCTATATAATTAACACATGCAGTAATTTATTTGCTAAATGACAAACAGGCAATTCCCAATTGCCTGCAGAAAAAGTAGCCTTGTGCCTGGTTGTAATGTAACCAAGCAGTCTTATTTTATATGGTTGGTCTCTTTTTATTTACAAATTGCAGTATATTGCCTAGAAAGGAGTGGTTAAAAAGGCAAAAGAAAGGGAGCTACAGCAGGCAGCCCAGGGGAGCAGCTCTCTGCTCTCCTGGATGAAAGCATCCACCAGCAGCAAGGAGGAAGATGAAGATGAAAGGTCAGATTCAAGACCAGAGTCATGTTAACTGTTCAGGGCCTTTTAAAGCTCAGATTTTAATGTTGAACTGTTCCTCAAATGTTATTGAAATATCTTAAAAGCTGTCCACACATTTTATTTTAACTACGCAAAGTGGGTTGGTGGTACTAAATCAGTCATGAAGCTATATAAGCTAATTATATTATTTTGTCCCAACCATAAGTTATTTCTACGTTACAAGACTTGCAGTAATCTTGTATTTACCTTAATAGGATATTATTAGTACGGAGATCAGGGGCCTAACGAAGACTTCAAAGAGAGAATTCAGGATAAGGGATTATTTTAAAAAATCCGAAGCTGACTGTTTTTTTTTTCAAACATGTAATTTTTTTCTTTTTGGTAATTCTGTGTTTCCAAATTATTCCAGAAAATAGTACTTAATAGCCCACATTGACACAGGTGATTTAGCTTTAGCTTTCTTCTCAAAGTGATGAATTTTACTTTAAAAGGTTCACATTTTTCTTCCGGGGAGCATTCCCTCGGACATCACTAGAAGGTCCAGGGTCCCAAACACAGTCTCCCAAATTCCTTTGAGAAACACTTTATGTGTGGCCGGGTATTAAAAGTCATTAGGCCAGGGGGGGATTTTAAAACAAGTACCCTTAAAATTATTTGGTTATTCATCGATAGACTATATTGTGCCCTTTTTTTGCACTGAGCACCTGCCCCTCAAAATGTCTGTGCACGCCACTGACCCTAAGTGATCTCCAGCGAAGATTTGACGAAACGTTTGTTCTGTTTATACCAGACCAAACTAGAGCAAGTAGTATGGTCTGGAACCAGGCCATTTAGTGGCGTCTATACGGGGGAAAACTGGGCTAGCCTGTTTTTATTTCTTTAAAAAAATCACTAATATACCGCACACCCAGACTGACTACTGAAGGGAAATGAAAATTGAGTGGAAGTAGGTAGGCAGGCAGCACCAGGCTATGAGTCACCAACAGTGTTGAAACTTATGCTCTATGGGGAGCCCGGGGGCAATTGTAACACATCAAATTGCACCAATAAGAAATATAGTAGATCCACAAAATGTACATGTATTTTGATGATAACTCTCTGCATAACAAAGGGAAAATTGATATTTCCTTTTTAAAATATTTTTTCAGCAAAAACACATTTCTGAGGTACGAAAGTTAAAAAAAAAATCTACAGTATTTTTCTCATAAAGTCTTAATATTTAATTTCAATTAAATGAAATCTGTTTTGTTTTGATGACCTTTCTGTTGTGTGATATATGACATCTTTGTTAAACGTTAGCACCATTGTTTCTATCCATCAGGGTAGATTGTGTCAAGTTGTTATGGTCGGGGTGCAATTGTAACAATTGCCCCCAACACTATAATAATGCTGTAAGAGCCATTTACCCCTTTCCTTGTTTGTTTGTTTGTATTGTCTTGCTATGCCCAATTCGACCGCCTGGTGGCGGGGCTGAACCGGATGCAAGGCTATTAATCAGGCGCACTCACGGGCAAGGCAAACGTTTTCGACCGTGCTCATGGAGCTCAGATTAACACAGAATAAATAGTTGTATGTACAAGTCGCACCTTCATTTGTGTAAGTAAATAAATGTAAGCATTTAAAACCCTAAAGAACGAGTGGTTATTCAAAGTTTCAAGTGTTAACTGTAGGCTATACGCACGCGTACAGACACCTAACGACATGCAGCCTAGTGGCTAATGGGAAGCCGCTACAAATGCTATTCATTAAAATAGAAAAAAATTATATTGTAATAGGAGAGCTATCTAATTGTTAGTTTTTGAAGTTATGGTTTTCAAGTTGGTTTGTTTTTAACTGTTTTTTTTAGCATGCATTACGAATATAATGAAATAAGCATTTCCAGTTATGCTAATTCTTTAAAACGCACTTTGTCTGATGTCTAAAATTTATTGTTTTTTTAAAATATATATATTTTGCATTTTTATGCTTTATTGATAGTGTAGAGACAGAGTTGTAATGGGGCAGAGAGGGGAGTGACATGCAGAGAACGACCGCGGGCTGGAATCGAACCCGGGTCCGCTGCTGGCCGAGGCCCATGGGGGGGACGCCCTACCAACTGAGCTAAGGGCGCCCCCTAAAATTTATTGTTTTAAAATTAAATCAATTGTCCAATTGATATTAAATTGTTTCCCCTATATTTCCCTGCATTAATAGGAAGTTTATTGTGGTCCTTAAAGACCTACTTCACCGGTGGAAATATTAAGGTGTATTGAACTCTGAGATCCCATGTAGTATAAATGCGCAAATTTTTTAGAAATCGGTTCATCCTAGCCTAAGAAAAGGCAGAAAGAGTGTTTTATGTTCTCACTGTCTAACCTTACATTTTCCTATGTGTGACATCATACGCACGGTAAGGATTAACAGGACAGCTTGGCCAAGGGAAGACTGAGAGAAGGAAAACCTCACTCATTATATTATAATAGTGATTTTATAATGATAGAACGACAGTTCCGTATGGGTGAAGTATTCCTTTAATGTTTGTATGAAGCTATGAGATCTGTTGTTTCAATTGCCCCCAAGCACTGTTACAATTGCCCCGGCACCAGGGGGCGATTGTAACATTTGACTCTCAATTTCTAGATCGATATTGTAAGTCTAACATTGCCTGTAAAATAAAATGATTAATGTTCACAAGTAGAGTATACACATTGCCTATTTAAAACAAATGATCTAAATAGTTCAAGAGGTTTTTGAGTAATGACACTAAAACCAAAAAGTGTTACAATTGCCCCCGGTCTCCATTTGAAAACTCCCCCTGCCTCTTCTCTTGACTAATGTGTGTGTCTGTTACTCTTTTTGTAGTTGTTAATGCATTGTTTAATAAAGAAAGGAAAATATGCATTTTCTTCCTATAACTTGTTCCTAAACTTGTTGTTGAATCCCTAAAACTGTTTGCTAACATGTTACAATACAAGACATCTACATAGCATATATGGACTTTTTTTCATTTTTTTTTTCATTTATTATTGACAAAAAAAATTGTGAGCTACATAGGACTACGTTTAATTTTTTTTTTTTTTTTAAAGGTGCAGTGTGTAATATGACATCATCAAGAAAGTTCTACAAAGTTCTAGAATGCAACGCTCCCTGGGTAACCCCAACCCTTTCGAATAATAACAGAAGCTACAGTGGCCTTCAAGGACAAGAACAATTCTAAATTTCAAACAATGCACCTGATGACATTCCAACTATGACACTTTCAAGATGGCGGCAATAGGCCTTGGTCCAAAATATGCAGAAATATGGACATATATGAGACCCAAGGGAAAAAATAATAATTAAAAAAAAAAATTTCAGCTATTATGCACTAAATTAAACGTACTTATGGATATTATAATTACTTTCTACAAAATCTGCTAGGAAATAAAACCCAGAATTCTACACACTGCAGGTTTAATGAAAAGGAACCATAGAAGAACACACTCGAAACCCCACAGACAGTACCTCGCGTGAAAGAGTAGACGCCGTGCTGGGATTGGTTGGTAGCCTGTCATGTGACACTTAGGGCGTCCGTTATCACATCCTGCTGTCTCTCTCCCTCCTGAGGCTACAAAACACCCGACCTTTAATATCTGCACACCAGACGGAGCCCAGCCTGTTCAACTCGTTACCCCAACAACAGCACGGTACGTTCTATTGCTTCTTTATTTATTTGAAAAACTGCAACGTGATAACACGCTAATGTTTCGAGTGTGTTTGTTGTGACGTAAGCCTTTGGCGAGCAAAGGTCTTGGTCGGAGCTGGTAGTCACGGTTCAGGAGCGCTGTTAAACTACTCGCGACTAAAATTGGATTCGTGAGTTAGAATATCATTTTGATTGAACATCTTTTAACTAGCCTATCTGTATTCTATTCCGCTTTTTGTTGTTGCAAAAGTCGTCCAAACTCCTGAACTTTAGCCTACATCATGTTGTAGTGGCTAGAACAGTTATTTTCCTATTTCCCACAGTTATTGGTGTGTATGAATATTTTTCCTGTCCCAGGTTTGGACATTTCAGATGAAACTTTCTTGAATCTTTAAACATTTAGATTCAATTTGTATGCCTAAATGGCACTTTTTATGGTAGGCCTAAATCACAGTTCTAAATGTCATGTAGATGATGATGCCAATTTTGAAAGTTTAGAAATATTCAACTGATAGAATAGATAAGTGAATCACCAGACAATTAGTAGGCGATATCTAGCAAACACTCCGGCTAAACTAAATAGTTTAATTCATCAAATGTCACTGAAAGTTATTATTTCAATTTATATTAACAAGCTATGTCCAGTTGTATTGCTTCGTCAGTAGGAAATGCAAGTTATAATCTGCTTCATCATCTATGAGGAGGTTGGATTCCTATATGGATTTGGCCTGATGTTAGGCCCACCCACGGTGGTCAAACATCAAGCAATGGTCCGCACACCACCAGTTGGATTTCTTTGGAAGGTCTATCATTGTGTTTGGCTGTCTTGTAGTTTCAGCTGTCCCTTGTCAAAAGATCCATTATAAACTGTATGAGCTACTTTTATATCATAGAAGTAGTGCTGGTCATGAATTATTCTAATACATTTTGTTGTTAAGTTAGTATTCAAAGCTCAATTCAGTATTCATAAGCTTTTTTTCAACAAACAATAGAATTTGCTTAAACTGCAATAAATTGTCAGCGAAAAATAATATTTAGATAAACAAGTTATTATATATTGTGAAATACAAATTTAATTCTCATTAAAAAAATATATAAAATAATTTGAACACTGAACTAATTTGCAGCTGACTTGATATGTTGGTATAACACAACATTTCTAGACAAAGTAACACAGCTTTTCCCTTTTTTTCTCAACATTCTTGAGGACACAGCCATCTTGTTTGAATAAACTTTAATTGTCACTGTACAAGAGCAATCATTATTTCCGTGCTCATTCTAAATTCATGTAGAAGTCAGACCATCACTCACTGAATAAGTAAATGCTATTGGTGTTTTACTGATTTGGTCAGTGAAGTTGTTCTCTATTTCAAGCCAGACAACCCAGGTGTACAATAACACACTGATGACTGAACAACGCATAGCGCTAAACTAATAGTCAAAGGAATTGATTTGGATAAGAAAAGTCAACATCAAAGGTGGAGTCGGCAATTGTGGACAATGTTTGTTGTCAATCTAATGTTCGGTCCAAATCAGTGAATACCTCTTCACAAACCACTACCTGTAAAAAGACCTGTAAACATGTAGCTAGCGACATGACCGTTTACAGAGACAATGCTGTGTATTATCAATTGATTTTTTTCAGCACACACACAGTACGGCCAGATTGCGGATCGTAAGATATTCACTGATTTTGACAACAAGCATTCTCCAGAACCTCTGACTCAACCTTTAAACACTATTCATGTATTTTAGACTTAGTGCTTGAGATTCCTTGCTGTTCCATTGTTATGTTTCTCTCTCTAATGTATTCCCTTTCCCCTGTAGATCCATCATGAACTTCTTCCTGGAAACTATCCAAGTGCTGCTGCTGTCCATCTGGTACAATGTGGAGGCTTTCGTCCACCTCTTTGTGCCCACCAAGAAAAAGAACATTTCTGGGGAGGTGGTGCTGATCACAGGCTCAGGCAGTGGCATTGGGCGCCTCATGGCTCAGGAGTTTGCTGCTCTGGGCACGGTGCTGGTGCTGTGGGACATTAACCACGACGGCATGAAGGAAACGGCCAGGCTGAGTAAACAGGCCGGAGCCAGCCGGGTTCACTACTACCTGTGTGACTGCAGTGACAAGAACGAGGTGTACAGAGTTGCTGACCAGGTGAGCTACCATGCTGCTAGCTGCAGGCTGTTGGCCTCCAAGGTTTACTGTAACCTGCTGGTTGGTGTGCCCAGCTGTCCAAAGGAAGGATTGGCCATGTCTTTCATTTACTTAATATCATTGCACTCAAGTCATTGAGCGTGGGCACGGCAATATAGGAGACATGGGTCCCGATTATCTTAGGTGGTGATATTGATATTAAAAATAAGAGATCATTTAATAAAATCAACAATCATGACTTGGGCCCCAAAGATTAGCTTTAAGTAAAATATGTTAAATGTGCCTGTTGTTACAGACATGGAATGTTGTAAACGGTTGTTCACCAGAAATGATATCTAGAACCTTCAAGGATCGCAACCTGGGTGGACAACCTGGTCAGCAGCGAAATTCCAAATAAGAGCCACGGTTTAAGGTGAGACACTGAAGAGGGGTATACTACGAAGCGAGATTAATGGCTGAGCGAGGTCTGTTAAGTCTAAAGCCAGAGTTTGCAGTATCACGAAAGGTGGCTCTCTTTTTACCTGGCTAGATCACCGTGTTAACAGAGGCTGCACTGCTAACCCGCTCCTACCAGTTTTTGTAAAGAGTTTGAGTTTAAATTCGGCTCTTAGAGCGCTGCCCTTTAAGGAAACTACAACTTTGGAATCCTGCGGACCTGACAATATTGTCTGAGCGATACATTCTCACTGAGAAAACTAGTTAAATCAGTAAACGTATTGATCCGTACGTTAAAGATCTTCTATTATACTACTTTTCTGGTCTTAATTTCTCATTAATGACTCCTATTGAGCAACCTAACACGAATCACAGCACAAAAAACTATGTAGATTTTCGGGAAATGCTTCCTCTCATCTGGGGCTTTCAGCATTATCTGTCAACACTGGGCTTCGTCCTTCTCCGCCCCCTCGCCCCCCTCCTGCCAACCCCACTCCGTTGTGATTGGTTACCTTCCGGAACACTTTCAGCGGCGCGGGCAGATTTGAGCAGGAAGGCCGGTGCGCGCAGGCATGGCCGGAGCGTGCCTGAGCACGTTGCAGCATTACCATACATGGAAAATCCGGATTGATCTACGTAGATAAATCCTGGAAATTTGAACAAGTGAATTGCGACCGGCGTTTCTAGTAAAATAGCCTAGACCTACTGTATGCAGCGCCACTCTCACCTCAAATGATTTTACCTGGCGACTTACACACACTGGCTGTTAATGAAGCGTTCTATAAAATCACACGTTGCAGCATTATTTCACTGTGGGCTTCTTTCTTTTCATCAGTAGTGTATAACATTTACCATATAAAGGCGCTATAGCCTACAATCCTTCAGTTTCTCTTCATGGGTAGGCCTACTGTAGCCAGTTGATAACATACATTAAAACAATAATTTTTTTGTTTAAATTTTTTCTGAAATGTTTGAAGAAATATGCAAATTTGGAAATATTTAAGTAATTATTACATTTAAATTTGCATCTCTTTTAAAAAAACAAAAATCTAGATGTTGGATAATACCAGAGTCTTTTCCAACATATAAGTGTCCAATGTTTAACAGATTTTGGATACAGCCTTTTTTAATTTTTTAAATCTCAAAATACAATATACAGGTTTTAAAAATACATTTTAAGCATGTTTTTAAGAAGAGAAATATCATACAAAATACAGATATACACAGAGAATATGATAAAAGTTAAGCATGACATCATTCAAATAAAATTAAATGCAAGAACAAAGCCAGAAACTCATATTTATATATATATATATCTCATATTTGATTCACATAATTTCTGTCGGTGCATGCGTGTGTGTGTGTGTGTGTGTGTGTGTGTGTGTATATGTATATGTAAACCAGGGCGTGGCCTACATTGATGTATGTAAATATATGGTCAGCACAACCCAGCAATGAGACTGTGTGAGATTATTAGGTGTGTCATGGTGCTGCCTTCAGGATATACTGTATTTGATTACATTTAATAAATGAATTAATTTAACATTAAACAATGTTAAGCTGTGGGTGTTGGGTGTGTGCTTGAGGCAGGGGAGGGATATCTGTTGTGTGTAAAGTCACATCATTTTCAGGAATTGTAATGGCTAGTCCCAGGTAAACAGAGAGAGCAGGAACACAAACGCTTCAAAGTCAACTGCCCAGAAACACATGGAAACACTATGTAGCTCTCACAGACACCTGCTATGGGACAAGCAGTTCATATGCCTTGGTGACCCCAAGGCATATCAACTGCTTGTCCCAGAGAAATGCAAATTTTCTTTCAAGCTAAACCCATCGGGCATTGTAGAAAAACCTGTTGTTCAAACAAAACTTCTCAACTGCAAAAATGACAGGGAACTAGAGCTCTCCTCTCCACATTGTGGTAGCAACAGGGGCTCAGAGTCACAAGTTAAATGAACAATGTAGTCTTGTTGTATTAGCCAGTTATTTTTGTCTTATTTCTTTTCTGTTGTTTTTAAGACTTTGCACTGTGGATGTACAAGGTTCTTAGAGTGGATGTGATCTTCTTTGTTATAATTGTTCATTTCTGCTTGCTTGGGTATGTCCAGTAGTTGTCGATCAAAAGCCCCTTTTACACAGAGATTGCGGCATATTGACGGAACAACAGCACGCCAATAAGCCGGCTTTGCTTGTTTCTGTGTTATTTACACAGAACCAAGCAAAGTCGGCATGCTGGTACATCAGTGTGCCAATTTACACAGCGTTCCACATTCCGGAATGAAAGAGGGGTGCCTGTAGGCAGCGTCAGGTGTGATGTAAACATTTAGCGCCGCACTGGTCAGTTGCTTAAAAACACTGGCCGGTGAATAGAGAGCAGAAGTGCTTGGGCTTGCAGTTAGAGGGCCTTCTTTTACTGACAAAATCACTCCGCTCACTTACGAGCTTAATGTGTGTGTGTGTGTGTGTGACACAGGTTGGCTGTGAGAACAGCACTCTGCCATACACACACTCACAGTTTGTGAAGTCACGTTACTGTAAACAGAAATAAGTGTGTATGTACGTATGTGTAGAAATACTCGTAAAACAAAAACAGAAAAAAACTAATATTCCGAATACTGAATTGAGCTCCGAATACTATTTTAACAAGCGAATACTCGTATATTCGAATAATTCGGGCCAGCCCTACTTATAACCAGCTAGATTATACGCCGTTCCTTTTTTTAAGTATTTTTAAGGGGACATCAGGCCACATGGTTAATGTTAAACACATTTAAGCCTGATTGGATTCACTGGATTCACTTCAGAGGTGTCGGCTAAATCACCACTTGAGGCTAAAAACGTCAGACTATGAAGCATGAGACGATGAGAGGAGGAGTAAGGATTTATCCTATGTTTATTTCCTTCTTTAACATGCACAGCAGCATACAGATCCCAGGAAAAGAATAATAGCAATATTCGGCTCGTTATACATACACGCTAAACAGCTGTTGCAACCGGCGCATCGCGGCCGTTTAATAACGTGCATAAATTATAATTTATAGAGATCGGGAAACTCCATGCACTTACTCACAAGGGCGATGCAAACAAACTCAGGGAGAGCACGTTTCAACCGTGGATTGATAGGTGGTTACTACGGCAACGTGCACGCTCACACAACAGAGAGAGAAAGAAAAAGAAACTTCACTAAACAGGCGCTCCGGCTGACTGACGTGACGGCGCTAACTGACAGTTATAATGTCATCCACACTGAATAAAACACTTCTTAAAACACACCGGTCTCCTCACTAGCAGTTTGTGTAGTATGGAGCTAGGGGTGCATTCGGATTACACAGTTTATTCAATCAATTCATAGTAACGCACCACATTTAACGTTCAGTAACGATAACGGCGTTGTAACGACGGAAAAAGTAATTAGTTAGATTACCCCGTTACTGAAAAAATAACGGCGTTACCTAACGCCGTTATTTCAAACGGCGTTATTCCCAACACTGCGCGCCTGATGCCGCAGACGCGCCTTGATTGGGCATCAAAGCAACAGCACAGGAGCTCTTCCTCATTATCGTCAAACTCAAAATCTTCCAGTTTTCATTTGATTAGCAATGGATTTCGCCAATTTACATCAAAAGTGCAGTGTGCAATCTGCGACATGGGCAAACTACTATCAACGGTTCATGAGAACGTTCGATGTCCGCGCTACCCAGCAGAGCCGCACAAGTATAAATCAGGCATTATATTACTCCCTCTCATGTGATATTTGCTTAACTATCCATCGTCCTTCAACTGCTACCATGGTCGCATAATTAGATCGTAGGCGATGGAACGTCACACTCGCCCCTGTTCCACAACAACAAGCAGACGCATTTAAATACAGAGAGGTGCAACAGATTGTGCCGGCAATTTTACTACCTCAAATTCCCGGAACAATCTGTTGTGTCTCTCGTCCCCTGTTCTGCAATGGTACCATTTATACAGCAGGGCGAAGGGAGGAAAGGCGGGTTAAAAGGGGCTATAGATTTATCTTTTTGTGTTTGTGAAGAACAAGTACAAAGATATGAATCTAATCAGTTTTCTTCTTGTGTGGGAGCTCTGTCTCCCCTTGAGAATATCTTTACCAAATGAGATTGCATCATACATGACGGACATGTTGATTTGCTGTGTGCAGGTGAAGAGAGAGGTGGGCGACGTCAGCATCCTGGTGAACAATGCTGGGATCGTGACGGGGAAGAAGTTCATGGAAGCTCCTGATTCGCTGATCGAGAAGACGGTGGAGGTCAACACCATGGCTCACTTCTGGGTCAGTAAGACACATTCAGACATGTCCATTGTAAAATCACTTCATATGCTTTCATATGGAGACTTTATCTCAAGGGAACTATAGAATAAGGGCGCGCTCACAGTAGCCATTCATACCATGCCTAAGCACCATTGACTGCTAAAGTCTAGTGTGTGCTCCTACTCCGTACACTTCCTTGGCCCTGGCCCGGTTGGAAGAGGTGAGCTTCAGCATGGTACAGATGCTCATGTAGGAGCAGCAGCATAGACAGTCCCATCCTTCATTTATATGAGACTGTTTACTTTAGATTTTAATTATATCTTGATTTGCACTATTAAAAATGTACAGAACAACAAAAGAATACAGTGCAGGAGAGACAAAAAACCCAGTGGGCTTATTTGAAGCCCCCACCTAAATAATTCTAAAATGTCATGATGTTATAGAGATAAAAAAAACATAAAGAAAAAAATAAGACAACGTATAATGTTTACAAACTAATGAAAGAAAATATACATATTTAAAGAAACAGCAAAAAAAAACATTGACTGACATTTAAAATATTGTTAACGAAGTGTTCACATTGGTCTGATACGACCAACTCCAATACGGCGCATGTTCAAAACAAAAAGATGAATGCTGATGACTTCAATCGATGCATTCTACGAGGTGATGACGTTTATGCAAGAAGCGATGAAGCCTTGGCCCGGATCTACAGCATCAGTGTAGGCTGTGGAGGGAGGGAGGACAATCTGGTTTAAGCTTAGCACGGATCAACCAGGCCAAGTGTGACTGTGCCCTCTACACATGGATTAGGCAATATTAGTTAAATAAATAAAAAATCCTATGCTGTGTCTGAAATCGCGCACTTCTGTACTTACACTTACTTTTTTGAGTGCACTTTGCGCAAAACCGGAGAGTGTGCCAAAATGCAGTGCACTGTAAGTTCCTCGGTCGTGCACTCAAAACGGTCTAAAACTTGAGTGTGGAGCGATGGACACTTTCCACACTCAACGGCCGCCATCTTGCCTACGTAACGGAGAGGACGGAACATTAAAATCAAAATAGAGGAGCTTGAAGTAACCATGGAGACGGACGTGCTCTACAAAAGTTAAATTACACATTTGTTTTGTTTTTCCGCAACTAACGTGTCTGTTTTGGCTATCGGTAACACAAGCAGAAAAAATACCACTGAAGAAGAACCGTCAAAATGCAAAGTAATTTCCGGACAGTGCACTGTAGAAATGAGAGCACTGCGTCTATAAGTAAGTGTACTGTTGGGATAATAAAGTGCACTCAATGTAAGTGCACTTACGTAAGTGCGCCATTTCAGACACAGCACTAGTCTTTACTCCAGTTGTCCCCCCCCCCAATTCAGCTTGTCTCCGGATTTTGGTGAACATGTTGTGTACAGAGCCCAGATTGTTCCAAAAGGAATAATAACAGACTGTTTAATTCAGTCAGTAATGATAGTGATGCCATTTAGAATATTGTTTCTAATTGATAGCTCTCGGCTCATTAACTGATCAGTAACCGACCAGAGGAAATGTAGCCTATAGTGAAATCATGAGGTGCTGTAGCATTCCCACATTGCAGACCTTCATATGTGGACTCCTTTTCTGTTCAAGTTCACTGTTACCATAGGAAAGGAGAAAAGAGAGAGAGAGAGATGGAGCGGGAGAAAAAGCACACTTCCTTCAAGTTTCTGCCAAAGAGAAGGAACTATTTTGTTGTGTATTTATTCAATTTAAGTCAGTCTTGACAGAGCAGTGAATCATAACCTGAAAAATAATGTTGATTTAAAAAGTTTAGCAAATATTATCTACACACCATTAAATGTGCATGTGTGTTTGGTTGTAAGTGTGGACACCCCATGAGTTAATGGACATGTATAATTCATTGATGGTATAAATCGGTTACCATGAACATACCATTATAATAAAACCCAGTATATATTTTGTTGATCTTGATTAATAATCAAGATGATTCTTTTCTTTGTATTATGTACTTGGAGGTTTGTCAGTCGTCTGAACTGTAACAACAGATTACCTCCGTTAAGGATTCCATATATATTTTCATGTTTTACTTGTTTTCTGTCTCTCTGTTCAGACCTACAAGGCCTTTCTTCCTGCTATGATTGCCAACAATCATGGCCATCTTGTCAGCATAGCAAGTTCTGCTGGACTCATAGGAGTAAATGGATTGGCAGGTGTGTTTGTGTTTTCTCCTCCTAATCATATCATGCATGTCACTAATCCTAAATGAGAGTACCATAAACAAACGCAAATGTTGTTGTTTCTGTGGCAACAACAACATTGCGGCATCTTTCAAATGCTTATGGTCATAAGCTTTTAGTTCCTTAAACAATTCGAAAATTGGTAGTCTAATGGCCAGACTTATTTATTCAGTGCGACATAATCATTTTAAACAATTTCTGTTTGGGACAGAAGTCTCTTTGTTTTATTTTGCCTTGTCCTAACTGATAAGTAGCAGCAGCAGCAGTAGCTGCAGCTGCTGGGATCACTAAACTTAGCATTAAATGTACTGCTTCTTCCATTCTTCTGGACATTTTATGACGGGTTTTCTTTAACAAATGTTCATGAATCAAGCTAGCTATGTCCCTAATCTAAGTCCACCATTACTTCTGTATTGTACCCTTCTGCCTACAGACTACTGTGCCAGTAAGTTTGCTGCAGTAGGTTTTGCAGAATCGGTCGGTCTGGAACTGCTCGCAACTGGGAAAGATGGAGTCAAGACCACCATTGTGTGCCCGTACTTCATCAACACTGGAATGTTCGATGGATGTCAAACAAAGTAAGTTTCCTCATATGATTCGTCTTTGACAGCTGATTGGCTGAAATGAAGCTACTAATATCCAGTCTTTCTCCATGTCGACTTTGGTCTGCCAAAGTGGGTGACCTAAGCATAGTCCAACGTTTATCCTGGATAATCATTAGGCCTGTTATCATCTGGTTGTATCAACTATGGGTTTTCTGGTTTGCATTAACAAGGCTACATATTTTCGTCATAAATTGTAAATGTTCCTATTCTAGGGAGGATTTTGTAGTGGCAAAAAGCAATATTCATAAATAAAAATTGCCAAATAACTATAAAATAAGAAATAAAACTGCATGCAGTGCTGAAGGGGCCCTGGCAGACACACCCTGCATTCCAATAGTAGTTGCACTTCCCCTTGTTCATTTACCCTCAGCCCTTGGCATGACGTAACAGCATACGTTGCACGGAGGGAACTTGGAGAGCGGAGGGAGACTGGGCGGGGGAGGAGCGGAGGATTTAAATGGAACCCACTTGCCCACTTGCCCTTGTAGTCGCAATGGACCGTCAGTTACATAGGTAAATCTGAATGCAAATAATACAGAAGTATAACATTCTGCTAAGGTAGCCTATGTTGCAGAAAGCCATTTCCATAGCATAACAAACATTGAATTTCGACACGGTAACTCAGATTATCAAGATATTGTTACTTACACATGTAAATAGTTTGCTCCGACATATTTTCTTATTTATACTTTCAACCAAAAACATTTGTTTTAAATAGTCCTCTAATTGGCAGCCATCGGTGTTATAGCAGCAATGTGTAAACTGCAATACATTCACTGGATTGTTCGTATGGAAATAGGATAGCCTAATTGAGGCGTTTTGGAATATATTTATATATATATATTTGTCCTGCGGGTGGCCACGATGTCCCTAAAAGCATAGGGTGAATTCGGGTAATCTGGGACATTGGGTAATCTGGGACACTTAAGCTCAAATGTGTTTATTTCCTTATCTAACAAAGTTTTTTCAAAAAAAAAATTACTACAGGATTAGCATGAATGTCACGCAACTGAAATGATATGTCTTCATGGGGGGGATGTCACAGGAAGAGGAAGAGCACTTATCAAACAGAAGCTCCCCTGAGAATTTCGAGAATTGGTCAATGACATAGGATTCTGATCAATTTAATGTTAAGGATATAACTCTTTCAAAAATAATGCACATTCTTGTTTTTTTTGGCAATTATGTTTGTGATATGTTAAAGAAACAAAATATGCAATAATATGTTGAATATTTGTTTTAGATTTTTATTTTTCAACCATTATGTTGCTGTCCCAGATTATCAAATATGATTGATAATCTGGGACAGCAGGTTTTGGGTAATCTGGGACAGTCATTTAAATGATCCAAATTGGAAAAATATGCATTTACAGTGCTTAACTACTATTGCAAAGTACAATACAATAGCCTATCTCATAAAATATATAAAAATATATGACCTATAATGTGCAAAATTCAATGCATTAGGCCTACAGAGTACAATGGCCCCACAATGTCAGGAAAAGAGACCATGACTGAAAGACAATGTTTTGAATAATTGCATATGGTAGATCAATTCATCAATTGTACAATGTATTTGACTTATTCAGCTTTCTTTTTGTCATTTTTCCACAATGCTTGTATAGGACTTGTTGATAGTGAGGCTAAACTGCAGAAAATATGGTGATTTAGTCTTTTTTTTAAAGGCTAATACAACTGTCCCAGATTACCACGTCACCTGTCCCAGATTATCAAATTTAGGCCGAATATTTAATTTGTCACAAAGAACTCTAATAGTTGTGGCATGTCTCTTCTTGGTATCATATCTAAAAAAAATTTCTTCTGGTGTTGTAGAAAACATTTTACAGATTTCAGAAATGTATAATATGTTGAGATTATGTGTTGGATAGATATCGCAATAGGTCGCTGAAGTCAAAATTGCGAAAATCGTCCCACATTACCCGAATTCACCCTACAGTCTATCGGAAAATAAAAGGAGAAGAAGAAGAAGACGAACTGCAATGCACTGTGGGTGATATCCACCTCGGAGTGACCATCCATGTTGACTTGATCACTCAGCCCTCCGAGGGTCTATCTCACGAAGTTCACTTCAGTTTCCAGACTATTGGAACGACACTTAAGATGGCAGCGGGGATTCCCCCGAGGGCAAGTGCCTAGGGCAAGTGAACGAGGGCCTGTTGAACGGGTATTGGAACGTACCCACAGACTTTTGTGGTGTTGTTACCATCCGTGACATTATGGCTTTCCCTGGGATTAACTGTACTAACAGAGAGTATAAGAAACACCGCTGTGGAAGAACCATCAACGTCATTTCTCACAGCCTGAGGGGTATACTACGAAGCGAGATTAAGGGCTGAGCGAGGTCTGTTGAGTCTAATGTCATCCTTTGAGAAGCAACAGGGAAATGATCACCTGATATCCAGTCCAAATCTTCTAATTATGGAGCGACTCAGGTTGGGCTGCACTCTCTGTCCAGGCTCCCCCATTGATAGGCCATGATCTATAACATAGTCCACTATAGTGTCTCTGTTGTATGTGTCTCCGTCTGTTGCCTTATTTGTCCTCGTACTCCTGTCTCTCTCTCTCCTCCTCTTCCCCTGACTCTTACTGTTTCAGAAATGAGCTGAGCTCACCTGGGGTCTATTTGTAGTGCTAAGGTTTAGACTGATTGGTATTCAATTAGTTGAATTTTTTTTCAAGAAGTGTGTTGGAGAATTTCAAACACAGTGCAAAGCATTTATCGTGTTTGTCGGGTTGGTGCTTTGGTTTAGGGCATAGTTACAAAAGTAAGAGGTTGTGGTCATAGCAGTCACTTTTAGTGTTTACAGTATTCGGCAAAAACTGTATTTGTACCAAAAGAGCAAACAGGAGCTCATCTCTGACCCTTCTATAGCTAACTGCACAAAAGCCTTTTGAGTTTAGAACTTTGATTGGCAGTGTGTTCTGTGTGAATACCATGAGAGAGAATTCAGGAAGAGTGTACAATATATAGAAAATTGTATGTAGTGTTGTGAAAAATGTGTGTTTTGGAATGAGAATATGAGTCTAAGGCAGGAAATGTGTTTGGAGTTCAGCAGAATTGGTTAAGCAGTTGGTAAATTAGTTTCAGATTGTGCACATTGTGTCTGATGTTCCAAAAAATGTGTTTAAACAATTGTGAAAAACTGTAAAAAATTAACTAGTTTATAGTTTTTTTTTCTTTCAATATGTTGCTGCAAGATATTCTTTTTCAAAATGATTGCCACGGCCCATATAGAACCACAGACAGCAATTATTGTATCAGTTTTAACACTTAAACTGTGTGTCAGATTTCATCTGTGCATCTGATGTGGAATTCTTATCCAACCAGTTTACATTAGCATTGAGGGGACAGCCCTCAAAATACTCGCATTTCCCCATTGTTGATTTAACGCTTTGTTGCCGTCCATTCAGTCCACACGAGAAGCCAGCTGCGGCTTTCAACGCTACAGTATATTCTCAAAAACATGAGGAAAAACTTTCTGTTTGAATGGTCTTTTTAATGAGGAATGATTCAAACAAGAACAGGACAGTATTCCTTAAGGTGCAAATGGTTTAATATTTTTCCAAACCTGGAAACAATTCACATCAAATTCCATTTCAGTCCATACTGAAAAGGAACCTAAAGAAAGCAATACTGGTACATTTTCCTTAATTTTTTTTGCCTCCATGCTTTGCATTTTGATGGGTGTTTCGTCCCCCCAACAAACCCTGAAGGCAGCGTTAGGGTTAGGGCATGGGCAAAAGGCCTTCCTGGCAGATTGGCCTTGCAGGCTATGTTGGGGGCGCAAAAAAAACATTGAGCATTTTGATGACGCATGCAGCGGTGCAACTCTGTGGTGGCTGGTGTGGCCAGATTGGGTGTTTTTCCGGTACATATTAAGGCCTGTTTACTGTTTGTTTTAGCTAGTTTTCTATGGAAATATGGCACTCTCTTGAACGATGAACTGAGTGCCGTTCACAAACGCCAAAATGAACGCGTTCACAATAACGTTCATCAGGCAGAAAACAGTCCGTTCAGTTCACGTTTGCCCCAAATATGAACGAGTTCTCGAATGATCGTTCATTGAACGTGTTCAGGCACAATACTAGATATCAGGGATGGCCCTGATATCTACCGTACTTTTCGGCCTACAAGCCGCGACTTTTTCCCCGTTTTTCGACCCTGTTATTACACAGCACAGTATATATTCTGTAGCTACTGGGGATGGGCGTTAGTAATCGAGTACTCGAGTACTCCTCGTTTCAAATGATCTCGATTGGTGGATGAGGAAAATCGTTTTTTGTTTTTTTTAGTGTTTGTAGCCTTTAGGCCGGCCGGCGGGCCGCCCCTATTTTAAAATGTTATATACGTGTACAAAACGGCACAAAACGGATATAAAGTTTAACAAAATTAAATATTTTGATCCAAGTTAAATAAACTAAGCGTTGTTTCAAACAGAAACCGCAAATAACTGCCACCTCCGTGCAGCGCAGCCAGTGTGTGGTCTCCACAGCACCGCGGAGCTGAATGCGGTGCTGGAAAACTTGGAAAGTCACGTCGGCCTAAAGAAGCCAGGCTGACTTCGGGCACATTCGAGCAAACAACATTTAAGAAGCCTTTATTATGGAATATAGGTTTGAGATTCAAAAGCTGACGGTGTAACGTTCCGTTAACGAGGAATTAGTCGCGGTAATTAGTCACGGACAGGAGTGAGCATTACGCGGTTGGATACTACTTCTACTGCTTTGGTGAGTTATTTAGCCTATCTATGTGTTTAAATTGTAGGACAATAATTGTATTGTATTTGCTGCCCTTCTTATTTTAAATGTCTATTTTGAATGTTAGCCAACTAAAGCCCATGCTTTTTTTCTCTCTCTTTTTTCTCTCTCCACCGCAGACCTACTCGATCGGTTTAAATTGTGGCCCGCTTATTTAATTACTTTCAGTTAGGAAAATGTGTTTTAAACTTGTGGAAAATAAATCCTTAATATCATATGGCAACTGTGACTGTTTGACATAAGCATTGAGCGCTTTATTGCGGTCAACCGTTGTTCTGTAGACAGATGCGTTGCGTCCTAAAAATAGAAAAAAGTTTAACGAGGAATCGATTGATCCTCGAAGAATGCAAGCGATCACACGAGTAGCGAAAACACTCGTGCCCATCCCTACTATTGCACAAAATGGTAACACTTACGTACGTTATGCAAATATGCAACTTGTTTGTTGAAATGTGGGAGCTTCCTCAAGCTGCCATCTCTTTCCCGACAATCCCCTCTGTGCACGAACTCTTACATATGGTAATTAAACATTATAACACCTGCGGCTTATTGTCCAGTGCGGCATATAGTACGGAAAGTACGGTAAAGAGATTTGTGAAGGGAGCTGAATCCATACGGTCAACTGTGGTTCAGCCACCAAAACGAATCACATCTTAGGATCACCATAAACTATAAAGATCATGCTTCTTTGATCACAAAGTCAATAACGCTGTCTGTAGATCGCTCTGTTTGCTTCAAATTATGCCATTATCATCTCTCTCTAGCTCTGCCTGGCTTAAATATCACACTTTATCTCTTTTCACATAATTTTCTCTGTCCTGTTTTCCCTGTCTTTTATATATTTATTAGTTTTGTCAAGTATTTTTCTTTAGTATAAAATGCCACTTCATGTAAATGAAGAAAAAAAATGGAGGTAATGTTGTAGTGCTGTCTTAAGGTTTGACTGTGAGAGAGCCAGTGTGCTCTCTTAAAGGTGGAGTATTTTGAACTGAGCTCCCAGAGCGTCAATAACCCACGCTTGGTCAGGGCCCATCCGCACTGTGATGTGGCGCTCAGAGCGAGTGCTCCAGCTGTCCATACTCCGAGATGCTGTGAACATCATCCTATTGGACAAGCCCCCTGAGCCTCTGTCCTATTGGCTCAGCCCCCTGGTTCTGATGGAGACCTTTGAGAAGACAGACAATGGAAGAGACAATAGGCTTGTTGGAGGTCAGTTGCGGCTTGTCTGCAAAGTAGACGAGAGTAGCCGAGTGCAGTTGGGGGAGTGAGCAAAAAGCCTGATTGTGTCTTTGTTGCGGATGCAGTTCGTTTTCTAGTATTATTTTGAAGGCCTATTAGAAACATCCGTAGAAGAGCTACACATAGGCCTACTACAACCGACACAAAACAAAGAGGAGTAAATACTTCAAATGCGAGGGGCATTTTTAAAACAAGAAACATGATAGGGGAGAGTGGCCTAAGTTGTGCCGGTGGAGAAGTTGTGCCACCCCTTGTTTCTAGAAAACCATAGAAGAAATTGGAAACGTGACCACATATTTAAGAAGAGACATCCATTTAACTCATCCTGTAAAGAAGGGAGAAACATGGAATAAGATATAAGCACATTTAAGCTAAAAAAATGTTTCCATGATCAAGGTTTTTTGATTATTGTGTCTGAACAATTATAAACACGTTTGGAAATATTTGACACGTTTTAGTGCTTTAGTATGCTACACTTTGTGTCTATATAGTTAGCACAATGTCAGGTGATTTGTGCCAGAGGGCCTGGGGTGAGTTATAAGTAAGTAAGTAAAATGTATTTATAAAAGTGTCATGGTCCGTCTTGTCCTGTCTTGGTTTTTGTGGTTTCCTGTTTTATTTTGGTATGTCTGTCTTGTTTCCTCCCCATGTCCTGTCTAGCTTCCTTCGTGTTGATTGCTGTTCCCGCCCCTAATGTGTTTCACCTGTCTCTCGTTGTCTACCCTGTCTTGTGTGTGTATATAACCCCCAGTGTTTCTTTGTTCCCTGTACGAGCATTGTATCCTGTTGGTGAGTCTGTCCTGTGCTTGTTCTATGTTTTTATGTTTTCCTGGATGTTCGCCTGTTGGCTTTTTTTGTTAAGTTTTTGGACAATAAATATCTTTTAGTTTTACGTCTTGCATTTGGGTCCTGTTTTCCTGCCTGCCTGTCTGCCAGATCGTAACAAAAAGCACATTTATAACAGTTTGCACTGTCCAAAGTGCTGAACATAGTGCATTCAGTAGGTAAAAAATGAAGGTAAAATAACTAACCAAAATAAAAGACATAAAGCCCATACATCCATATATAAACAAAGATAGTAGTGCAGAGGTAAGATGGTTAATGGGGAGGAAAAACCAGGGTGTACATATGGGTTTTGAGCCTTGATTTAAAGGCAGAAATGGAGGGGTAATCACATATGCCAGGTGGCAGTTGGTTCTACAAGGGCGGAGCAGCTAGTGCAAAGTACATTTCTGAGAGTTGTGCCATTGGCATGGCTGCATACGCTGGTCACCAAAAGAAAGTGATTGTCTACAGTAGCTCAGAAGAGAGTGACATCTCCATTCCACTTAACGACACCACTGATGAGAGTTCAGATGGCCAGAAAGATGATGATGGGGACTTTGTCATTGTGAGCTTTGCAGGTAAAACCATTAGATCTGCTAGGCCTTCTTTAAGAAAATTGTCTTGAATCCTTGTAAAATATTTACTTTATTTACTTTAAATACACCTTAAATAAGTGATTGTCTAATGGATTTGTCTTTCATTACAGTTTAGGAGATATATATCAATGGCACAATTTACCCCATGGTACTTTCGCCAACGGCACAATTTACACCACACCGGGGGCAAGTTGTGCCACAAGACAACTTTTTTTCCGAAAGCTATATTTCTTCAACAGTTTATTCCAGATCCAAAGTTTTTATTGCCAGGGATGCACAACACTCTGAAATATATGTAGATATTTGAGTTGGAGACTTTACTGTCAAGGCCTCACTTTAAAGTCACTTTGAGTAAAAAGTGGCACATCTTAGGTCACTCTCCCCTATATCCCGATTGCCCACACATCTTTATCTTTCTTGTTATTTTACTAAAAAATTATTTACAAGTCTAAATAAAGGAGGTTTAGTATTTCTCCCTTCACATAACGAATATGATCGGCAGAAAGAAAGTTAAAGAAGGTCTAATAAAAGATCCCTTATTATTATTGTAGAGATGGCTATGATGAACTTTATTACGATATGTAACATACAATTCCCAGACCATTTAGATTGCTGGAAATAAGGCTATGATTTCATCTTAATAGTATAAAGATATCCCTTCACCACAAATTAATGTGACTCAAGTTTGTGTTCACTTTTAATTAAATCTATACAGGAGAGTTAAACCTGCATGTCAAAGTTTCAGTCCAGTGGAAGTTTAACTCTGATTTAAATATTTTTGCTTAAATACATATACTGTAGAGTAGGCCTAATGATTAAACATAAAATAAATGTCTTTCTCCTGGGGCCTTATTTATCAGCAGTGCGTAAAAAAATTAATAATGTAGTGTTTTCTAATTAAAGGAAACACACAACCTTTGTGGATGTTGAGATTGCTAACTGGCATCAAACTCTCCTCCTGCCCCTTGGATCCCATCCCCTCTATCGTTGTCAAAGCCTGTCTCCCAAATCTTACCCCACTCATCACTGACATTTTAAACTCCTCCCTCACCTCTGGTACGGTACCCCCTTCTTTTAAGCTTGCTGCCATCACACCCATCCTCAAAAAGCCCGGCCTGGACCCTGAAAACCCTGACAACTTCTGGCCTTCATCAGACCTCCCATTTCTCTCCAAACTACTAGAACGTTCTGTCGCCATCCAGCTCAAACAACATCTCCACTCAAACCAACTGTATGAAACATTTCAATCCGGCTTCAGAACTCACCACAGCACAGAAACAGCTCTAATCAAAGTAATAAATGACCTCCTGCTCGCATCTGACTCTGGCTCACTCAACGTTCTCCTCCTCCTCGATCTCAGCGCCGCCTTTGACACCATCGACCACACCATACTCCTCAGTCGCCTGCAATCATCCATTGGCATCACCGGCTCTGCACTTTCCTGGTTCAGATCATACCTTTCAGACAGATTCCACTTCATTTCCATCAATAACTGCAAATCCATAACCACCCCAGTCACACATGGTGTCCCCCAAGGTTCCGTACTTGGTCCCCTTCTGTTCATTCTCTACATTCTTCTCCTTGGCCACATCATACGCCACCACGGACTACAATTGCACTGTTACGCCAATGACACCTAGCTTTATATCTTCACAGCAACCATCACTCCTGCCATCCTCTCCACCCTCACAACCTGTCTCACTGCAATAAAAACCTGGATGAACAACAATTTTCTCAAACTCAACTGCAATAAATCGGAAATCATCATCAATGGCCCCAAATCCCGCCTCCCCTCCACCCCTCCCTTTCACTATGCATTGATGGACACAGTCACTCCCTCCCCCCTGGTCCGGAACCTTGGAGTCCTCCTAGATCCCACTCTCTCCTTCAAATCCCACATCAAAAACATCACAAAAGTATCTTTCTTCCATCTCCGTAACATTGCACGCCTTCGACCCACTCTCTCCCCCTCCACTGCAGAAACACTCATTCATGCCTTCGTCACTTCCAGACTGGATTATTGCAACAGCATCCTCTAGGCCTCCCTTCCACCTACCTCCACAAACTCCAATATGTTCAGAACTCGGCTGCCAGATTACTGACCCACGCCCGCTCTAGAGAACACATCACTCCCATCCTCAAAAAACTTCACTGGCTCCCAATACATCACCAAATTAATTTCAAGATCCTGCTCATAACCTGCAAAGCCCTCAATAACCTTGCCCCCCCCCCCCACCTCACCAACCTCCTCAAACGTCACTCCCCCACTCGCCAACTCAGATCATCTAACACCAACCTTCTGACCCCCATCACAAGATCAAAGCACCGCACCACAGGAGACAGAGCTTTTGCCATTGCTGCCCCGACCCTCTGGAACTCCCTCCCCACAAACATCCGAAACGCAGACTCAATAAACTCATTTAAAAGCCAACTCAAAGCTCACCTCTTCAAGAAAGCATAAGACCCCTGACCCACCCATACCACACCTGACTATTCCAAACCTCATTTTGAATTTGTATCTTGTTTTCAGTTTTTTTCTTTCTTTTCCTTACTGTATATTCCATGTGATGTAAAGCGTCTTTGAGTGACCTCCAAAAAGTGCTATATAAATCCTATCAATTATTATTATTGCTGAATGCATGCTGCGATACTCTTAATACTTTTTGTTTATTAGTAACACTATTCTACCACTAGATTCTGTTCGTAAGCATGGCCAGAGCTGTGCTCATATTTACACACTCCCAAGTATAAGTACATGTTGGTAAAATCCACACTTTGCGTGGCAATATTCTTACGCACTCCTTAAGCACAAATCTGTGTGTCCGCACGGTTGATAAATGAGGGCCCTGGCCTCTATTTGGCATTTACCTGCAGAGCTTTGTAAATGATGATATTGTAGTCTGAAATGAAATCAGATATCTGAATGTCACAAAACATTGACATGATGCTTGTTGGCTACTTGAAGTCAACGAGGGCACAGTTACTGAGTGTTTATTAATGAGACAATATTAATGCAATCGTGTCTCTTTCTCCAGTTGACAAATTTAACTCCAAACAATAAAGCAAAAAGCCACTCCTTCAGCAAACATACAGTAGCTGTAGGTTAGCAAGGCTTCCCCCTGATAACTAAGAACTGCATTGCCAACGACTGAACAAAAACACAAATGACTGCCTTACATTTATACCGGTAACTGAGAATGACACTGTCTTTGTTTATTACATACCCAACACTTGTGGATGTCCTGTAGCCAGCTGTTTTTAAAGGTGTTTGGAGATGGGTGTCCATCTTTATTTTTGTCCGCTCAACAGCCCCCTGAAGCCAACAGGACACATGCTTTACGCCTGGGCCAAACACCTGGCTTGTCTCTTTCTACATCTCACACCTTACTTTGATGTCCTTCGAAATAACCACTAAACATCATTAAAACACTTTGTGTTGTCCCAGAGCAAAGAGGATAATTTAATTGTATCATTTTAGGTTCCCACATGATGCATAGTACTGACTTTTCATCTAGTGCCACCATGTGGTTGACATACTTGTCTTGACAAGTCTGGGATGAATTCCCATCCAATTTGAGACGAATATCTCGGTTCCAATAGGACATACCAATTACTTTGATGATCCCCTTACTTCCGCTGTCATGCCACCAGTAGCTTCAACACAGACCTTTTATGGTTCCAAGAAGATGAGTCCCAGTAACTTTCTCTGACTCCCTTCCTCAACTTTCACCGTATACAGTTGCTCAACAACTATTGGGTGGATTGTCTTGAAATTTGGCACCAACATTCTTGCTCCCTTTAGGATAAATAATTAAAAGGTTGCATTTTTTTCTTGCGGGGGAGCATTCCCCCGGACCCCCCTACAAGGTCCAGGGTCCCCACCTCAGTCTCCCTATTTGGCCTACTGTAAAAAAAAATAAAAAAAGCACTGTAGGTGCGTATGGTTATTATAGGTCATTACACTGGTCAGTCTGAACTGGTAGCCTAATAATGGCCAAGCCCTCTGCCCCAAACATCCAAGTGTCCCTTTTTTCCTAAATCCAAGGTGGCAACCCTACCCTGGGACTACTCGGAAAAAGAAAGCTTGTCATTTACAAAAGTCTACCCTGCGCTTACACTAAAACCTCCATGAATGTTAGTGGCAGCCGGGAGTCATTAATTTTCACTTTAATTTTCGCTACGAAGGGCGACTGAAGCCTCGGCTGCAGCAGCGCCATGGCAACCACCGGCACACAAGCAAGTAGTGTGTCCACTCTACACACGGTCTGAAATAAGCCGTGGATGAAAACCACAAAACCCAAAACATTTAGGCCTACAACAACCAGTTTAATTTAACCCAAATACTATTTGTTTTATATACCCTATGTTATTTTATGGTTTGGTTTTTAAATAAAAAAATTATTTCCAATCATGTTTGTGTATGCTGTTCTAGGGGTGGAGGGATCTACATTGTGAGCTATTTGCACTGAATTGAAAATTATGATATTTTAGAAGAAATAGCTACACTGAATTACAAGGGTGTAGAGAATGGGTGTGATAAGAGCATTAAAATGAGAAAAGATAATGGGACAAAAAGAAATCAAGGGACGTTTAGGCTAGAATAGATAAAAATGCGATTAATCGCCAGTTAACTATGACATTAATGCGATTTTAATTGCGATTAAAAATGTTAATTGTTTGACAGCACTAGTCTTAATCCTTTGTATTGTCTTGATTAGGTTTCCCAGACTGCTTCCCATCCTGGATCCTAACTATGTAGCTAAGAAGATCATCCACGCCGTCCTCACAGACCAGGTCTTCCTGCTCATGCCCAAGAGCATGTACTTGATTGCAGGCCTCAAAGGGTGAGTCTACCTTTCCTCTTTTCTTCTACATAACTGCACTGATGCTACACACATCTCTTTAGAGCACTATCGACTCCAGAGTCCTTTTGGAACTAAAGTTTGTGTCAATTAATTTGACTCTTCTTTCAGTCTCCCAACCCTTAACTGTAGGATGCAATCCTTGAAAACTACTTCCTGTTAAGTTTTAAAAGGAACCAGTTCCAGCCTAAACTCATACTAATGTTGATACATTTGAAAAAGCTGCAAATATGTCAAATCTGGCCACACTGCCATGTCAGATTAGGCTCAGCATCCTCACAAAAACACAGGGAAAATGGTTCAATCCTTTCTTTTATGGTATGTCTTCAATGACAAACAAATCTAATAAGTAGTTGACTTAAACAATGGGAAAGGCTATTTTGACAGAAATGGTCAAATGTTTGGTTAGTAATGCCGTCTGTTATCAATTACTATACTGTACAGTGGCTTGAAAAAGTATTCATACCCCTTAAACTTTTCCACATTTTGTCACGTTACAACCACACACGTACATTTCATGTGATAGACCAACACAAAGTGGTGCATAATTGTGAAGTAGAAGGAAAAGGAAATATGATTTACAATTTTCTTTATAAATAAAAAACTGAAAAGTGTGGTGTGTAAAAGTATTCAGCCCCCCTGCATCAGATTGGATGGAAAACGTCTGTGAACAGCAATTTTCGAGTCTTTCCAGATATTCTCAATTGTATTTAGGTCTGGACTTTGACTGGGCCATTCTAACACTTGACTATGCTTTTATCTAAACCAGGGGTGTCCAAACTACGGCCCGTGGCCCGCTTTTTATTGGCCCGCGGCCGATTTAAAAAATATAATGTAATATGGCCCTTTGCATTTCTTAGTTAGCCCACTAGTGCAGGAGTGTCAAAACTGATTGATTGGCCCGTGGCACATTTTAAAAATATTATGTAATATGGCCCTTTTAATTTTTAAATAATTTAAATAGACTCATTATATTACAGAGAAATATGTCCCATAAAAGAAAAAGAGCACCAAGCCCATCCCAGAGGACCCTGCATAATATTTTATTTTAAATTAATATTATTATTATTATTATGGAAAATCCTTGTGTCTTTCTCCCATAGCTTCTAATTCATCTGACACAGTGTCTCCATTTTTTCTCATACAAAATTCTTCAGCTTTAGCCTCTTGATTTCCCTCTCAAAGTGCACCAGATTCATGCATTTCACTTTAAAAACTTAAAAAAATCTCCCGGGGGGGCATACCCACGGACCCCCCTTGGAGGCGCGGGATCTCAGCTGGCTACTATTTTCCCCCAGCTGGACACTGGACGCAAAAGCAGAAAACATACTGGGTGTATCAATGGCATTTAACAAGAGGGGGAATGTATCTGTTTAATGTGCAAGTAAAGTGTTGCCGTGAAGAAGGATTACAATTTACGAAGACACTATGAAACTAAACATCAGAGCAGCTACATGTCCTGATAAATGTGTTATCTTTGCAAAGTGGCCCGGCGCTTTGTAGATTTCTCTGTATGTGGCCCTCAGTGAAAAAAGTTTGGACACCCCTGATCTAAACCATTCCATTGTAGATATGGCTGTATGTTTAGGGTAGTTGTCCTCCTTGACGGTGAACCTCCACCCCGTGCTCAAGTATTTTGCAGACTCCATCCATCTTCCCATCAACTCTGACCAGCTTCCCTGTCCCTGCTGAAGAAAAGGACCCTCACAGCATGATGCTGCCACCACCATGTTTCACGGTAGGGATGGTGTGTTAGGGGTGATGTGCAGTGTTAGTTTTCCGCCACACATTGCATTTTGCATTTAGGCCAAAAACTTCAAGTTTGGTCTCATCTGAATATGCTGTGTCCCCCGAATAGTTTGTGGCAAGGGTTGGAGGAAGTTGCTCTGGTCAGATGAGACCAAAATTGAAGTTTTTGTCCTGAATGCAATGTGTGGCGGAAAACTCTGAATCACCCTGAACGTACTATCCCCCCGTGAAACATGCTGTGGGGTTCCTGTTCTTCAGCAGGGAAGGGGAAGCTGGTTAGAGTTGATGGGAAGATGGATGGAGCCAAATACAGGGCACACAACCTGTTAGTGTCTGCAACAGACTTGTGAGTGGGTTGGAGGTTCAACTTCTAGAAGGACAACTACCCTAAACATACAGCTAGATCTACAATGGAATGGTTTAGATCAAAGCATAGTCATGTGTTAGAATGGCCCAGTCAAAGTCCAGACCTAAATACAATTGAGAATATCTGGAAAGACTTAAAATTCACAGACGCTTTCCATCCAATCTGACGCTAAATCTGAAGCTTGAGCTATTTTGCAAAGAAGAATGGGCAAAAATGTCAGTCTGTAGATGTACAAAGGTGGTAGAGACAGACCCCAATAGACTTGGAGCTGTAATTGCAGTGATAGGTGGTTCTACAACGTATTGACTCAGGGGGCTGAATACTTATGCACGCCACATATTTCAGTTTTTTATTTATACAAGAAATTGAAAACCATGTTTAATTTTCCTTCCTCTTCACAATTATGCTCCACTTTGTGTTGGTCTATCACATGAAATCCCAGTAAAATAAATGTACGTGTGTGGTTGTTACGTGACAAAATGTGGAAAAGTTCAAGGGGTCTGAATACTTTTTCAAGCCACTGTATATGGAGTTTCAGAAATAGCCAAACTATATAACTCGGGCTATATATTGGCAAGAATCTGGCAATACGATACGTATCCCGATACAGGGGCGACGATACAATATATTGCGATCTACATGAAGGGCGATATACACTGTGCACAATTATTAGGCAAGTTGTATTTTTGAGGATTAATTTTATTATTGAACAACTACAGTGCTCTCGGTCAATCCAAAATGTTAATGAACCTAAACCTGAATGTTTACGAAAGTAAAAGTGAGGTTTTGTCTTAATTACGAGAATATATATATGTTTTGCTATTATTAGGCAACTATTAGTGTGCAGAATTATTCTGCAACTAAATAAAAAAACAAAAATTTTCACATCTCACTTGTTTATTTTCATCTGTTAAAGTGAGAATAATAAAAAAACTCAAAATCAAAATTTCCGACATAAAAAAAAAAAAATCAGTGACCAATATAGCCACCCTTCTTTTCAATAACTGTCACAAGCCTTCCGTTCAAGGAGTCTGTCAGTTTCTTGATCTGTTGACGATCAACTTTTTGTGCAGCAGCAACCACAGCCTCCCAGACACTGTTCCGAGAGGTGTACTGATTTCCTTCACTGTAAATATTCCGTTTAAGCAGGGTCCACAGGTTCTCAATAGGGTTTAAGTCAGGTGAGGAAGGGGCTCGTGTCATTATTTTTTCATCCTTAAGGCCTTTACTGGCTCTACTTTAAAGATACTAATAGTTGCCTTTAAATATGAGCTAGTTGGACCTTTTCGGGTTGAAGATGGCCTCAAAATCAACTCCTAAACATACTGCCAGTTTCTAGAATATACTTTCTTCAAGCAGTGGTACACGAAAAAGTCTGCATCTTTCAATGCAGGACAATGCTCCATCACATGCATCGAAGTACTCAATTGCATGGCTAGCCAGTAAAGGCCTTAAGGATGAAAAAATAATGACATGACCCCCTTCCTCACCTGACTTAAACCCTATTGAGAACCTGTGGACCCTGCTTAAACGGGATATTTACAGTGAAGGAAATCAGTACACCTCTCGGAACAGTGTCTGGGAGGCTGCGGTTGCTGCTGCACAAAAAGTTGATCGTCAACAGATCAAGAAGCTGACAGACTCCATGAACGGAAGGCTTGTGACAGTTATTGAAAAGAAGGGTGGCTATATTGGTCACTGTTTTCTTTTTTTTTGACATGTCACTTTAACAGATGAAAATAAACAAGTGAGATGGGAACATTTTAGTTTTTGTATTTAGTTGCATAATAATTCTGCATACTAATAGTTGCCTAATAATAGCAAAACATATATATTCTCGTAAGAAAGACAAAACCTCACTTTTACTTTCGTAAACAGTCAGGTTTAGGTTCATTAACATTTTGGATTGACTGAGAGCACTGTAGTTGTTCAATAATAAAATTAATCCTTAAAAATGCAACTTGCCTAATAATTGTGCACACAGTGTATTGCGATTTTTTGAAAAACTGTCTACACACAATGTTATTATTAAATTATATATCGATTAGGGATGCACCGAAATGAAAATTCTTGGCCGAAACCGAATAAAATTAAACAGTTGGCCGAAAGGCCGAAACCGAATACCGAAAGAGACTTTTGCAGTTTTGTTTATTATTTAGTCAATTATTTCAACATTGCATAGCCTACATGAACTCCCAAATGTTCTCCTCAAACATAGCCTACAACTAAAAAGCAACCCTAAATAAATAATTAAACAGTAAAACCTTCAAATCTAAGAGTAAAATTAATATTTTACTAGGAATTCATTTGTGAACCTCTCACTGATTTTTACCTTGACTTATAGGAGGATGAATCTACAAAAATATTGACTTATTGCCTTTCTTCATTTTTTGCAGTGCAGGTTGAGTTGCTCTAAAAAAAACTGCACCCGCCTGCCACCATAATGTTCAGACTTCAGAATTTGCTTCAAAGCCCTGATCATAACAATGAGAGGCTTTAAACGATGTCCATGCTTAGGAGGTGATTGTAACCTTTTCGTCTGTAGACTGAAACTAACGGGGGGAGGCGGCTTGCTGGACATATATTTAGTCGCGCTGTCAGTTTGCCGACTTGGCTCTGTGTATTCAGGCTCGAGAAATGCAATCAGACCGTAGCCTTTTCCCCCAACAGCGCTAATGGACAGGATATCTCCGGTTATCATTTTAGATGTCAAACTAGAAGTTTTTTTTGCGCGGCGGCCCTCACCGGCGAGGTGTCACTGTGAATGACACCGTTACCAACTGTCACACTGTCGCAGAGTTTCACTGGGTGAATCGCTGCTTCGCTCGCGCAAGGCTTTTGTGTTTCTATGGTGATTAAACATCAGTCTTGGACGAGCGTTTTAACTTTATGCTGCATTAAGCATTGCACTGTATGCGCCGTGTTTCATCCAGTTTGAAAACATTCTCCCACACTGGACTCTGACATTTTCATGCACGCTCCAAACTGCTCCTGCTGCGCGCTCAGACGTGGACTCGCATACACGGTTACGTCTCTCTTTACTGCCATTTCCTGGTTTACAAGCGCGCAGCTCTTTTAAAAACATATTTCCTTAGTGTCATTTAGTTCGCCAATTTTCGGTAATGTTGTTCGGCTTTTTAACTGTTTCGGGCCGAAACCGAAAATGACTTATTTTGCCATTTTCGGCCGAACTTTTTCGGTGGCCAAATATTCGGTGCATCCCTAATATCGATATAGTATCGTGAAGACTGGTATTGCGATATTTACATGTATCGATATTTTCTCACGCCCCTGTATATAACTGTACAAATATGAAACCGACACTGTCATTGACAGATCTTTTTTTCTGGTGTCAGATGACTTTGCAGTATGTCATAAATACTACATCCTTACAGAAGGAATCTGGATTAACTTAACATAATTAAATAATATACACACTGAAGCAATTCAGTCCCAGAGTGACATAACATGTTCAAATGAACCACCGTGGCTCCATCCTGCAATAGAATGGAAATGGATATGCTGGCATATTTTGGTTAAACGTGGCGCTCAAATACTGATTACTACTCGGGACCAACAGGCACAGCACACAGGATTGCACTATCCCTTATAACCTAAATAAAGTCCATTTATGTTAGGAATTATTAATTCAGTATGCACAAGCAATGATTCAAACAAGACCGCACAAGTCAGCACACAAAGTAGGCGGTCTTACAGTGAGGCCTAATAGGTTAATAAATGCATCTCTCACTCGCGAACACACACACACACACAAACACATGCACGCAGGTGTTGGTGTTTTGTTGCTGTTATCACTGGTTTTGGTGGCATAAACATGTGGGTGAGCTTTGTGCATTTAGCTACACCAGCATTTCCATTTTTTTTGGCTCAGTTTTTTCGGCACCTCCTTGTTTATTTTTTTACTGTTTTTTGTCTTTGATAAGCATTAGTGGTTTTCATATAAGCTTGTTATTGAACATTTGAAGCATCATCCCTGTACTGTCTGAAACACTTGGGGAGCTGCTCCTGCTCTGCACTTGACTGGTGTTATGTTTCAGTCTCCAGCCCTGAAACATAATGTACCTCTTACTAAAGTACTGTATACATTCTGTATAGTTGGCCACTGTGATAGTAGCCAGATTTTTATATATATATATTTTTTCCAGCTACCCAAATTGGCCCTTCTGGCCAGAACTACCAGATTGCCACTCTTCCTTGTTCACATACTTTCATCATTTGCCTTCATGTATTGACTTTAGCTGAGCCCTGAGGGACTCAGTGAGCACATTACATGTGGGACATTGCCTTTTAGATGGGATATAAGCGGTCTGTTTGCTGTTAGCTAATGCACTGTATCCGACCATTTAGTGTGCTGGAGAAATCTTCCAGCTTTAGCATAGTGTTTGTGGTTTGAGGATGGACTGTGAAGACACGGACTGTTCTGCTCAGAGGGGCTTAAGCTCACTACATCTAGTAGTGATGGGGCAACATATCGCGATAGTAAAACACCTCATATATCTCTCGTAGAGATTGAAAATTGTCTCGCCATATCACGTCATGATGCCTTCGTCCATATATATATTTTTTTACAGTCTATGGACTTTTAACAACATTCTAACGCTCTATGCTCCAATCAGTGTTGATTGCCCTACTGAAGTGTCAGCTATTTTCTGTGTCATGGCTATTCTGTGTTGAATGGAGAGAGAGAGACGTCAGCTTACCCCGGTATTAAATCGTGTGTGTCAAGTCTGTGTTCATGTTACCGCTGGTCAAGCAGGAGTCTCTTGAGTCATGGTCAGTATCCATGCCGGGCAGAGTCTCCCTCTGAGTTGCTGCTCGCCTGACTGACAAGCCACTGACCTACTGACTGCTTAACAGTACCGTGAGTTAGGGCTGGGCGATATGGACAATCTTATATCACGATATAGGTAATGTTATATCACGATATGGATATACAGGTGAAACTCGAAAAATTAGAATATCGTGCAAAAGTTCATTTATTTCAGTAATTCAACTTTAAAGGTGAAACTAATATATTATACAGACTCATTACATGCAAAGTGAGATATGTGAAACCTTTATTTGTTATAATTGTGATTATTATGGCTTACAGTTTATAAAAACCCCAAATTCAAAATCTCAGAAAATTAGAATATTACATAAAATCAATAAAAAAGGTTTTTAAATACAGAAATGTCGGCCCTCTAGAAAGTATAATCATGCATACGTACTAAGTACTTTGTTTGGGCCCCTTTTGCACAAATTCTTGCCTCAATGCGGCATGGCATGGATGCTATCAGTCTGTGGCACTGCTGAGGTGTTATGGAAGCCCATGTTGCTTTGATAGTGGCCTTCAGCTCGTCTGTATGGTTGGGTCTGGTGTGTATCATCTTCCTCTTGACAATAGTCCATAGTTTCTCTATGGAGTTCAGGTCAGGAGAGTTGTCTGGCCATTCATGCACAGTAATACCATGGTCAGTCAACCAGTTACCAGTGGCTTATGGTACTGTGGGCAGGTGCCAAGTCTAGCTGGAAATGGAAATTTTCATCACCATAAAGCTTGTCAACAGACAGAAGCATGAAGTGCTCAAAAATCTTCTGGTTGATGGCTGTGGTGACTTTGGACTTGATAACACAGTGGACTAACAGCAGCAGATGACATGATACCTCAAATCATCACTGATCCAAATTAAATGTTGCGTTTCATTTGGAAATCAAGGTTCCACAGTCTAGAGGAAGAGTGGAGAGGCACAAAATCCAAGGGGCTTGAAGACCACTGTCAAATTTAAACAGTCAGTGATGATTTGAGGCACCATGTCATCTGATGGTGTTGGTCCACTGTGTTATCAAATCCAAAGCTGTCCAACAGGAGATTTTAGAGCACTTCATGCTCCTGTCTGTTGACAAGCTTTATGGAGATGCTGAATTACTTTTTCCAGCAAGACTTGACACCTGTCCACAGTGCCAAAACCACAAGTAACTGGTTAACTGACCATGGTTTTACTGTGTTAATTGGCCAGACAACTCTCCTGACCTGAACCCAATAGAGAAACTATGGAGTATTGTCAAGAGGCAGATGAGACACACCAGACCCAACAATACAGAAGAGCTGAAGGCCACTATCAAAGCAACCTGGGCTTCCATAACACCTCAGCAGTGCCACAGGCTGACAGCATCCATGCCACCCTGCATTTAGGCAGTAATTCGTGCAAAAGGGGCCCAAACCAAGTACTTAGTACATATGCATGATTATACTTTCCAGAGGGCCGACATTTCTGTATTTAAAATCCTTTTTTTATTGATTTGATGTAATATTCTAATTTTCTGAGATTTTGAATTTGGGGTTTTCATAAGCTGTAAGCCATAATAATCACAATTATAACAAATAAAGGCTTGAAATATCTCACTTTGAATGTAATGAGTCTATATAATATTTTAGTTTCACCATTTAGGTTGAATTACTGAAATAAATGAACTTTTGCACGATATTCTAATTTTTCGAGTTTCACCTGTATATCACGATATAGTATTTTTCCTTTAAATTCAATGGATTGCAATAACCGTACTGAACTTTAATCACATTAGATTATTTTCATCTTTTGCTTGGAATTTAAATTTCCATACAAAAGAGAAACTGGTGCAAAATACCACACCAGTCTGGCTTTAGTCAGTCAGTGCAAAATAAAAATGACAGCATCAACCAAATAGCCTACATTTTCCAATTGATAGTAGCCTATATCAAAATAATGAAAGACTTGAATTTTCCTGCAGTATTTGCTCATCTTCATTTAAAAAAGCTGTCAAAATTAACTAGTGAGCAAATGTCTGGTAATACTTTCACTCCAGCTTCAACACAAATAGTATTTTCAAGTTTGACATGTTTTAAAGTTACATAAAACCAGCCTTGCTGGCTGTCTCAACCAAGAAGATGTCATTGTTAGCCAGCTAGCTCACGAGAGCTAACCCATGTAGTTTGCGGCTCAAAGCAAGCCAACTCTGCGTCACGGCAACAGCATGCTGAAGCACCGCACACAGCAGCAAGTTTCCTTTGCCCGATGACATTTTTGACCATTAATACCAGCTGCTCTGCCACCGTTAGAGCTAGAGCAACAGATGAGGCTTCTTCTGTTGAGGGTAGAGAAGCTGTATTACAGCCCAGAACTCTGCTGCAGAGCCCCCGTGTGGCGCGGCGGTGTAACTGCAGTGTAACTGTAGGGACTCGAGAAGCAGCTGCCTCCCGCCACATGAACTTTTTTTCTCCGCATTATAAACGGTATGGCCAAATCTCTCCCGGTAGACACTTTCATATCGTCCACGGTATGATACCGTCATACCACCCAGCCCTACCGTGAGTGCCTGATTCACAATGTATATTTCCCTGTTTATCGCTATTGTTAAACTGAGAGCAGACACGCTGTTGTGTTTCCTGTGTTGGTTCTTTTGTGGCATCCGTGGTAAAACCAAGCCCCAACCTCAGCGATTTTTACCAGCATCCAATAAGGAAGTGACCAAAATTGTAGTACTTTCCGGTGGCCACTGGGGGTGGAACCAAGACTGAGCCATTTTTCTTTGACTCACTTGTTAGACAGGCCGTTATCAAAGTCTTATTAAACATTCTAGTCTGTATGTTTAGGTCATATCTCCATGACAACACTGAGGGGGGTGATTTTTTTTTTGGACCACGCTAGTTTTTATTCTTATGGAGGTTAAAATGTATTGGCGCGATCTCTTGAGTGACAGCTCTCCGCCCGTTGCTCCTCACTTTGCTTCGGAGGTATACGTCAGCTCGATGGGCGTATCTCCCTCCCCCCGACGTGAGGCGGATTAAAAATATCACAAGATGGCGACGCGCATAAACCAGTATTATTGGATGCAGTGTGAATAACTGAGGTCAGCACGGATACTACATCCATATTATATACTATCTATGGGTAAAACCCAGGGCAGATTCTTTTGAGTTGCGTTTTGTATTCGCTGTGACTAGATTGACCTCAATTTAATTGGGATTGTGGGAAAATAAGAACTGAATAGATTGAACTCTGACTTTTGAACAATCTCATTTACAAACACACACATTCATATTGTCCATATTGCTGTCCTGTTTTGTTTATTTGTGAGGACATATTTGATTGAATTGAAGCTATTACTGCTTTTAACCATGGTTGTGCTCGTTACTTAGAGATGCGTGTCATGCAGATAGCCCACAGTGTAAAATTGTGACGGGAGTAAAAAACTCTTCGAAATGGCTTGGTGTAGAGAAGGTTAAATAATGTCAAGAGATATCGTATTGTTATCGTGGACCCAATATTGTGTAACGTGAGATTAGTGTATCGTCATACCCCTACTACCTAGTATATATTGCTAATGTTGTATTTCTCCCCTGGCCTCATTCTGTCCCTCCATTCTCTTCAGTGTTCTACTATGGAAGCAGGCCTCCCTCCTTGCCGCTTACCTGGGATTGTCAATCGAAGTAGACTGCCCCACTAACCCCAGTCCGAACTGCAAATTGCACTAACACACATTCAACATCACTGCTGTGTTTTTTGTGCAAAGATTTGTCTTTATCTTTGCACGATTTCAAAAAGGTTATCACAACCACCGAATTCAACAAGAGGGCTACAATTACGATGTCATGCAAAAGGTTGATTTGAATACTGTGTGTAACTGAGTGTTGGGATGTTGTATTCCCGCAACACACATCAGCTCATTTCCCTCTCTAAATACAGAAGCTCAGTAGTGTTCAAACTAAAGGTGTCATGTTCCCAGACTACTGTATGAGTATGTCAGTATACACACTCTGACTTTAGGTCTGTTTTTCTTTATTTAATACTGTCCATGCAAAATGGACAAACTTGATATTCAAATTTACAAGAAATATATACAAATAGAGGTAATGAATACATACTTTTTCGACACAGCAATTAAGCACTTTTGTAAGTGATATTGTAATGTGGTGAATGAGGCAGCAACATGTATATCAAGTATAAGATAGCCAAATGTGTTAAAGGTGCTCCGAGGAACTTTCAGTTTTTTTATTTGTGCACCCCCTTTGGACAAAGGCGGTACTGTTTTTATTACGCCAGCCATTGTTTCTGGGTGAGTGTAACCATGACAAAGGCATTAATAAAAACTATTTACAAATAGCATTTATTGCACTGATGGTCTTGTTTGCTGTTACATGTAATATATGATCATCAGAGGAAAAATGAGAACGTTTCAGAAATATTTTAAAGTTTCTCGTAGCACCTTTTTAATTATGTTTTTTGTCAAATTCATCATCCCTGACATAAGCAAAACAACATTGTACATTCTGTTGTAGTCATCAAGTTAATTGCTGAGCTCTATGAACTAGGCAGCATCCATATAAAAGGCCTTCAGGATTTGAGCAAGCCAACAGTTTATCCACTATTGTTTAGTCACATTATCCAACCCACTTTTTTTTTATTTTCGGTATATTTGAAACTTAAGCGAGGTCACCTGCAATGTCCCCATTTATCCCTAGTTGCACAGGACGGCACACTATGGCTGACTGTCCAAAATCTGAACTATCCCATTCAAATGAGGGCGAACCCCATTATATATCCAATCTGTCCAATCTCAGTCTTTGGTGCAGTGGGTCAAGCAGTCCAGTGGTGCGCTTTCATAAAACGCACTCTGATCTTTTGCATTATACTTAGGGGGCAAAACCCTTTTTTTTTTTTGAAAAACAGACATGGAGCGTTGTAAAAGGTTGTTCACCAGAAATTATATCCAGGACCTTCCAGGATCCCAACCTGGGTGGACAACCTGGTCAACTAGCTGCTGGAAAGCTACAGGGGGCAGACATAGAGCAAATCAGAACTACTGTTTAAGCGAATGGGGGTGGGCTAATAGGGAATTCTTTAAACTTATAGATATCATTATGAAACTTTGCAAGTTGGTTACTGACATTAAAACAACAACTTTTTGTATTACAGTATTTTCCAAAATGTTTAAATAAATATGAAAAATCATCAATATCTTACTAATAATGCGTACATTTGCATATCTGCAAAGCCCCAAAATCTAGATGTTGGACAAAAGCAGAGTCAATTGGTTTTTAAATTTTGAAAACAAAACAAGTGTCCAACTGCCTGAAGCTTTTCCTAATCACAGTTCAAATTTGATCAATAACCCATAGAAAATGAATTTTTTACACTGTTTTTTCCAAGGGAATATACCAGCTGGAGACTCCAAAAGGACACTTTTGGTCCATGGCACATGACATGTAACTGTAAAAAATGTATTTTCTATAGGTTATTGATCAAATTTGAACTGTGATTAGGAAAGGCTTCAGGCAGTTGGACACTTGTTTTGTTTTCAAAATTTAAAAACAAATTTACTTTGTTTTCTTCCAACATCTAGATTTTGGGGCTTTACAGATATGCAAATTTACACATCATTAGTAAGATAATGATGATTTTTCATATTTATTTAAACATTTTGGAAAATACTGTAATACAAAAAGTTGTTGTTTTAATGTCAGTAACCAACTTGCAAAGTTTCATAATGATATCTATAAGTTTTAAAAAATTCCCTATTAGCCCACCCCCATTCGCTTAAACAGTAGTTCTGATTTGCTCTATGTCTGCCCCCTGTAGCTTTCCAGCAGCTAGTTGACCAGGTTGTCCACCCAGGTTGGGATCCTGGAAGGTCCTGGATATCATTTCTGGTGAACAACCTTTTACAACGCTCCATGTCTGTTTTAAAAAAAAAAAGGGGGGTTTTGCCCCCTAAGTATAATGCAAAAGATCAGAGTGCGTTTTATGAAAGCGCACCACTGGACTGTAGTAAGAAGTAATCAACTGGCAAAGTTTCATAATGATATCTATAAGTTCAAAAAATCCCCATTCACCCCCATTCACTTAAACAGTGGTTCTGATTTGCTATGTCAGCCCGCTGTTGCTTTCCAGCAGCTTGTTGACAAGGTTGTCCACCCAGGTTGTGATCGTGGAAGGTCCTAGATGTCATTTTTGGTGAACAACCTTTTACAACGCTCCATGTCCATGAAATCACTTTGCCCCCTGGGTATTACCTGTTGTCCTTTCAATAAACAACACAATTGTTCTTTTGTTAATTAATGCAAAATGGAGAAAAACAAATGAGCTGTACTTAAGAGATAGTAATGACGCCAAACCAGTAATGTGTGTAAGAAATTTGTATTCAATAACCCAAGACGGAAAGCTAAATGTTTGCTGCCTTTTGAAACGCATAACAATGAAGTGAGGCCGGCAAGGCAGGGGTGGGGGCGTAATGCATGGCAAGTACATCAAAGCTGTAGCAATGGAAAGTGTGTCAGTAAACTGTGATTGGTGTTTGTAAGTGTTTCTTTTGTAGTGTTAATGATCTTTGTCCTCTCTCACTCACTCATGTATTTGTATCAATGTTTTCTGAGCTACGGAGAGCACTGGTGTTATGGTCCTTGTGACTTAAGCATGGAACACAGGTTTTCACTAGGTGTCTTGACAACGTGGTTTCTGTTTCACTTCTCAACATTTAGTGTGTTTTTAAACACAGAGTAGTGTTGTCTGTTCGCAGACAGGTTCCTTCACAAAGGCCTGGTGATGTTCTTAAGGGCATTGAAGCTCACACATATGGTGAGGATGTGTCGGGTCAGCTGTCTGTAGCTCCAGGTAATGCGTCACCATGACTAGTTATCAACTTCTGCAAACGCTTGTACACATTTTGATTCAATCTGACTCTTTTATTCTTCATGCTGCTTTTCCAGTATCCCTTCAATAGCCTAAGTAGGTTTAATATTAAAGCACTAAAAATAGTTTAATTAGTTGTTTCAAATGCACATATTACAAGGTGTTTAAAAGAGCTTTTCTATTTTTGTAATGAATCTTAATTATGTGTTTAAAATAAAGCCAATGCCCAGTGTTGTTTGCAGTTTCCTGAGTGACGGTGTCTCTGAATAATCCAGTACATGAGTTTCTAGTAAGGTGCATATACCCTGCAGCATCTGGGAGCCTGATCTGTTAGGTTGAGGACAATCTATATGAAAGTAGTGACGTGAGTGAAGTGGTGACACTGTTTGAACATGAGGTTTGGTCTCAGAGTCCACATTAGCTACAAAGAGATAAGATACAGGTTAGCTCATTCATTGATAGCTGCTTGCACTGCCCATAATAAATGAAGTTGTTCTTGAAGCATCAGCTTAATTTATTATGTAACTGAGGACGCTATGGCAAGTCCATGTCCATCCTCAAACAATGGCCACAGCCTTTATTCACCAGGGGCCTCATTTATAAACGTGGCGTACGCCCAGAAGAGGGCGCACGCCAATTTCTACGCAAACATTGGGATTTATAAAAAGCAAACTTGACGGGAAGATGTGCGGTCCTCCACGCAAACTCTGACCCATGCGTACGCACAGAAAGTGGAGAAAGGAGAAACGGCGACTCCGTCGGGACATGTATGAAGTGCGAGAACGAATGTGTTTGTGTAAAATGAATCCAGATATAGGCCTATTATAAGCCATGTAGGTCTATCATATATGGAGTTCCTTTTCAAAACGGATGAAGCCATTCTTACAACTAATAAAAAAAATGCCTCCACGGATTTTTCCATGGAGTGATACCAACAAAAACTAAACGAATTAGGATCTTAAATAGCCTACAAACAGTGAAGTTTATTATTTGAGAGCCTTTCACACTAAAGACAACTTAACATATCCCCCAGTCAATGCAAACTCAGAAATATTCTTTCAGGTTTAGATGTTTTTTTGTGTGTAAAATGTCCATTTTCATCAGTACAGAGTCATATCAGGCCCTTCTACCAGCCTACCCCCTGAAAACTGTTAAGCTACCATTTATAAAAAAATAAATTTCTTTAGAATTTTCACATCAAAGGTATTCCATCGTTCCTTTCATAGGCTTTTCATCTGAGAGAAATGAGGCTTGTTTTTAAGATGGATTAAGATCAATCAGGAGTACGTGAAAGAGGAGCAGACTGGAATAAGAGTATGAAAGGTTTTCCTGTTAAAACAATTAATAAATAAAAAGCTGAGATCAGCAGAGGGAAGAGGACAACTAGGTTGTTGTGCTGATCTAATAAGTTCTGTTGAAACGGACTGACGTCAGCTGCTGTAGTGGGTTGCAGGTCATTCCAACCCCCTTTTACGCCCCCGGCTGTTTGAATAGCAAACACAACCTTCTTTTAAGAATTGTGGGAAGTGTCACCAGTTTTATCTTCCAATGCAGAAACACCCAATAAACATACTGTTATCTCAGTTGAACAATATTGAAGTGATAACCAGTTTAGCAGATACTGTCCACTATAATAGGAAAAACATCTGTACTGTAGAGTGCCATCGGTAATATTTATCTCTCAAGCTTTGGGCAGGGACCTTTTCAAGCATCGACTAGAAACCCAAAAGCTTGTCTCAATAAAATAATATTTTGCAAATTGAAGTATGTGAATAACTTTCCTATATAATATTCTACATTGTGTTAAAGCTCCAGCTCCCACAACAAGTCTTTATTTTGTGAGTGATTTTTTTTTAAATGTATCTTGGATTGTAGTAATTATGTAGCCATCATAATCCCATTTACCTAAGTATCTTATTGGACCAAACACTTGCCTCCATTTGAGATAAATAACTATCTTGACAACAAATGCTAGGCTACAAGAAATGTTTTGAAGTAGCAGCTGTGTTCAGAAAAGCTGGCTTTCAAGATCATCTGTGTGTAGTCATTCTCTAGGTCATTCTGTCTCTGTAGTGTATTGAGGACAATTCAAATGGCTGAATCCCAAATTTGGCTTTGAAACGTTCCTGAGTTCAGTTGCAAAACAACTCTGCGTAGGCCGCTTTGCTTAATAAGGGAATGTAACATGAGGCCATCATAGTTTGACCCTTTTTCGTGACACCGATTTTCACCTCACTTTCAGAAGCATTGCCCTTCAGCCTAATATCTCTCCCGTGAATGCCCCTCGTTACCTTTATACACATTACAGAGTCCAGGTCCAAGTTCATTTATTTCTACAACCATTTTATGACGAGCAATGCTGCATGGTTCAAAGCAATCAGATTCCCTGACGCTGACTGAGCACATACTAAGTGCCGGGCAGAACATTAAAGAGTATTTTCACTGTGGACGTGACAATCGATAAGTCACTGGACTGTAAAGTTAATATTGCATAGATGTGGAGCTTTGGCTGGTGCCAGTGGCTGTAAAAGATAATAGCATTATCCAATACTATCATCTTTGATGGGCATATGACTTTTGGCCATCATGTCACCAAGCTTATCCAGTCCTGTTGTTTTCTTCAGCTAAATATCTCCAAAAATCTGAACCAATCTTTGTGTTATGCAGATTTGGAGTTATTAATTCACACCTTCATTTTTATCTCGATCTAGATTAGTTATTCCTTCTACGCATGCCTCAGTCAAGCTGTTCTAGAGCGTTTACAACTTGTCTCAAAGGCATCTGGCAGGCCATAAAGCAGCCATGGGTGTCATATTACCACAGTCATTACATTGGCTTAAGTCCTGAATACATTAGGACATCCTGCTGATAGTTCCACCGACTGCATGACCTTTCCCCCAGTTCATCTCTGAGCTGCTCAGTCCTCACTCCGCTTCTGGTCCATTCAGATTATTTGAATCTTTTATCCATTTTTGGCTGTAACTACCATCTAAAGGTGATGGTGCCTGTTTATAGTATCTTTATTGAAGTAAATGACATGCGTTCTTTTCCCTCGTTTGGAACGTAGATTACGATGTGTTCAAGTGCTGTCAGTAAAAATGTGTATTTTTCGTAGGTAACATCATAGTGATTAGTTCAATATACCAAAAGGTATTACCGTATAATTTGGGTAAGGTTTAAAGGTATTAAAAAATGGATACCATTACCAACCCTACTGTGCTGTTTAAGCTCCAACCTTCTGGAATCATCTCCCTCATTGTATCAGGTCTAGGGCCCGACTGATTTGGATATTTTCGGTCTGATTTATAGGCTGAAAAAAAATCCTATAACCGATTAATTGGCCGATTAAATTGTAATTTCTTCCTTAACAAAAAATGTGTCTAAAAAAATGAAGTGTTACAAATATGTCTAAAATGACATGGGGTATTTTTGAACTCGTGTTAAGCATGTTATCTTACTGCAAGTCATTAACAGTCAAGAGATGACCAATGCCTCTGCAATTGGTTGCAGGGGGAATTATCAATATAGTACATATTACAGCCTATTTGCTGCTGCTGCTGCTGCTGCTGCTGTAAATGGGCTGTAGCCTTAATGCTATTCATTTAGGCTACCTCCAGGACAGCAATGCATTTCACTTAACACAGTTGCTTGTAAAAAAAAAAGATGATAATCTGCCATTTTTTGGGCGATGCCGATTAAATCTGGCTGATTAAATCTGCCAGACGATTAATCGACCAGGCTCTAATCAGGTCCGCTGAGCTTTGGACGTTTGAAGCGTCTTCTAAAAACCCATATTTCAGCCATTCATTCATGATGATTGATGACCTTTGAGGAAGCAGACTGTCCTTAACCCTCTTTCCACTGAACAGCCTTTGTGTTGGCATGTATTTTTAACCACTACTAATCTAACCTAGGGTATTTACACTGTGTTTTTGTATTGTTTTTTTGTGTCTATTTGACTTATTTTCCACATGTTATTTCATGTGTTTGTGTGAAGCACTTTGTAACTGTGTTTTAAAAAGTGCTACAGTATATAAATAAAGATTTACTTACTTACTCTGCTGTTACTGTTAAGAATAAGAGGCTTAACTTTCTGTATGTTACTCCCATTACATTGTGGTTTTCTGTGCAACGTAATGTGCTCATTTCATTTTAAATAAGTGTGGGTCTGCCTGGTGCTAACGTTGTAGTTGAGAGGGTATTCTCCAATGCTAGTGTTATAAAATGAGTTCCACCACATTGAACTCTCAACCCAAGGTGTGTCATTCCCGTAGAACACTTTTAAGAGGATCTGTTGAAATGTGAAGTTCTTGGGGAATAGTTTGACAGTCCAGTCAGGATGGAATCATGCCAGTATTGAGCCAGATGTTGGCAGCTATAGGACTCAGACAGTTAGTCAATTTTTTTTTTTTTTTTTTTGATGAAACCTTAAATGAATTGCGTCAATGGGAAAATATGCGAGTATTACTCTTCCTGCATGTCTCCCTCACATGACAGGAGAGTTGAAGAAGGGATCAGTAAAACGAGAGGGCTAAACATGACATGGATGGATTCATAGATAGAAAATATATTGCAGAACACAGAGCACATCTGGTGGTGCATTTTAATATGTCTCGTCTGACCAAGTACAAATTGGACTCTCTCTCTCACTCACTCACTCACACTCACTCACTCACTCACTCACTCACTCACTCACTCACTCACTCACTCACTCACTCACTCACTCACTCACTCACTCACTCACTCACTCACTCACTCTCACACACACACACACACACACACACACACACACACACACACACCAGAAACATAATATAAGAATACAATCAGATGGCGTTTATGAATCATGATAATGTTGTGTTTGAGCTAATGTTGAACAAATCACTTTCAAGTCCACCCACCACAGTGTGATTTCACTGCTGTTTTATGTGCAGCTGTATGCGTAAACATGACGTCAGATCAAAATAAAGTGCAGCGATGTGTAGGCTGGAGTGTGTTAATGGCACTAGAATGTCATAGAACATGGTCCTCACTGGGCTGCCTGCTTTGTTCAGGTGAGAGTGGGTTCACTGAAGCAGGCAGATGATGGCGTCTTCTAATTCAACCAATTGGCAAACTGCAGAGGGTCCATGAGGTCATGGACCCTCTGAAATGGGCCAATATCAGGTCCTCATTTATAAAGCTCTGCGTAGAATCCATCCTAAATCATTGTGTATTCACAAAACCCAGAATGTGCATACACAAATACATAATTGAGATTCATAAAACTTGTACGCAGTCTTCCCTTCATAAATACCCAACTGCAGTGAATTGTCGGGGACACAATCTCCACTCCGTGTCATCCCACTTCTCCCGGTTTCATCCCACAATCTACCATAGATGGTGAAAGCTAAATATTTCCTGAATATGGTGATGCTTATAATAAGAACGGCACTTTGACTGACATGAGGAAAAAGGGACGAGACCAGCCGCAAAGAAATGGACGGGGAGGGAAGAAAGCCCATGCCGTGTGCCACATGAATTCACACACACGCACACACACACACACACACAGGCAAACACAGGCAAACACAGGCAAACACAGGCCTTGATATAAAATATGTTGTGAGAAGTGAAATAGTGCTTTATGGTCTATTGAAGAGCATTGTTTCTGTCCCGTGAGATCCATACATTTCCAAAAACTCCAGAATAGTTCAAACTTCCAGGGTGATGATATTGAAAAGAGATTCATGTAATCATTAACTTAATTAATAACATTTTAAACAACCAAGACATGAGACAGTCTTACAAATCCCCCACCCTTCCCACCAACAGGACTTGTAGACAAATAATACATTAACCTGGTCGGTTCTTTGCATGTCCTCCCCTCTTTGCCCCATTTCAACTCTGGCTCTCCAAATATGTCTAATATAGTGAACAACAGCAAAAAAGAATCTTAAAAATAAAGAATAATTATTAATTATATATTGGGTGCCAAGACTGAGCTGTATTTCGTGGTGTGACGAAAGTTGGCTTGGGAATACGGAAACTTTTCCACATAGAATCTTTCCATAAAAAACTACTTTTGCGTTGATCCAAGGGTTTTGTGCACAGAAACCTTTATAAATGAGGCCCCTAGGCTTTAATGGTGTGGGATGTTAGGGCCAGCAGCGTTGCACTGGACTGGTAGCATCCCCCTGCTCACTCCCTCCCTCACAAGGGATCCTTAGCAGCCAGACAATAGACTGCTCCAGCACCTCATCACTTCAAAGCAAAAACAGAACGACTGCCATTTCCACATTCCATTAGGACTGTAAACACTGATCTCACCAAAACCACCATCAAGACCTATGTACTTGTTATTTCCGTTAAACATTTATTTACTATTGTATATACTTATATACTTACTTAACAACTGTTAATTAAGGGTTCAAGCTTGAAGGGCCGGTCTATTATTCTTTCATTATTGTTTGTCTAATGCCACTGAAGAAACATGACATTTGGCCCAATATCAGGAAAGGTGTCCAAATGCTTCCCAAGATATATGAGCCACTATGGCCACATGGAGGCGCTATAAATAACAGAAGAAAATACAGTTCTATAAACAAAACTGAAAAAGAAAGTCTTTTGATTTGCCACACAGGTCCAGCAGATAGTTCCCTATTTGGACCATGAAGGTCACATCTGACGGTACTGTACAATAAATTTAAAAATCTTTGCAAAAGACAGGGTTTTAATAAATTGTCCATAACTCAATAACCATTGGTGCAATCATCATGAAACTAGGGTGGGTGTCTTCAAGTTGTGTTTGAGAATAGGACTGGGAAAACATTTTGAACAAGATTTTTAGGGCGCGCCACATATATGAGAAGTTTATATCTCGTCATCTACTCTGGGATCTGGGGGCATAATGTTCTCCTGAAGTTTGGTAATGCCTTGTTAAAGTTATTCCTGCACTCTATATCTAGCTTGTGTACCAGTATGTGACGAATAAAGTCCTTAAATCTTGAATCTTCCTCAGCCCTGAAAACTTCTCCTCCATTCTTGTTCTGGCGTATGAGGGGTAGAAGTAAATCCTGCATATGAATTGATAAATGGAGTGGTGAAACTTGATGGCAAATGAATAATAGATTGACAAATGATGAAATAATCAGATGAATTTAAATTCGATCTGAATAAAACAGTTGTGATGAATATAGATAGCCATGTTTTTATCAGTTATCCATTCAACATTTATCATACACAACAGAAAAATGTAATTCATCATATAAAGCAGAAGTGAGAGATATATTTGTTAATATACGTGTTAAATCGCTCTATAGTCATACAGTGATCACTTAATATGCACGCTTCATAATAACACAGGTCTCTCCGTCACTCCACTCAGCACGTAATCGGCAGAGGAACTTTTTTTGTAACCGTTTATCCAATCGGAAGAGAGAAAGCTTCCAAGAGGTGGGTCTCTCTGCCTGTGAACACACAGAAAAAGCAGATTGGTTAAATATCCTTCCCAAGTAGGGCTGTCAAGCGATTAAAAAAAATTAATCTAATTAATTACAGGCTATGTGATTAATTAATCTAAATTAATCGCATACTTTTATGACACTTTTATACCTGTTTATAAACAGCTGTATAGCCTGCTACAGTTTGTTTCTCTCTCTCTCTCTCGCTCTCCGTCTCTCGTAACTTCTGTCTCCACAACAGACAGCGCTGCACTGCCACAGATGCCTATGCCGATTCATTCCCCATCGTCGTACTCATAGGCAAAAATATTGACACACACACACGGGGCGGGTGTCCGTTTACGCGGGAGACGAGACAGCTAGCAAACAAAATTGTACACACGGAGGAAGATTGAGAGATACTTTTGAACCTACATTGTTGCACCCACTAAATCAATAATGCACAGACACTGCGGAGAATAAAGTAAGATGTCTTCCTAACTTAATGCTTATTTGCCCGAAGCATCCCATAAACCGTCCATAGAGCCCTCAGCCCCGCCCTTTCCCCCAGCTTCTCTCTTTACTTTTATCCCTTTCACCCGTGCGGGCCGTGTATGCAAGCTACAGGTTCAGCTCAGTGCAGCTGCGCACCACTTTTGCACCGGGTCAAAGTTTGATTTTGACAGCCCTATTCCCAATATTTGTTTTTATGGTTTTTATCATGTGTTATCGTTCTTACAGATCTGAGATGACGCTAGATTAATCTCTGCTTGAAGACCACTGTGTGTTAATGTGGTGACAAAGGGACTTTAAGGACAGTAACTGCAGGGATGAAAGGTATAAACATTAATTGGAAAAATGTTTGATGAAATCATATGTCAAAGGGAAAATAGGGATGAATTAGCATGTGTAGTAAAATAACGAGTGATAAAAATCCATATGAAGTGAACAATGGAGGGCACATTAACATATATGAAGTGATAAAAGGCGTTACGTTAATCAACTGAACTGACATTTATCATTTCAACATTTACAGTTACAGCCTCACATTTATCATTCAGTGAGGAGTTTCTGTTACTTTGTCCTAAAGTGTGGATCATAAACCATGCCCACTGACGTCTCTTCCAGCTTTCCATTCAGATCAAAAGAGAGTGAATGAGAACAGTAAGGCAGTGAAAGAGATGTGGACTTAACCCCTATGGCTAATGGTGCTGTAAAACAACAGTGCCTCAGAACTAGCATAACAATTGATTTTCATTTCGCATTCCACTTTTACCACTCAACCTTTTTTCTCCATTTTTATCACTTAATTTTTGTTACTTCTCATACAGGTGCTGTCTCTCCAGCAGTTACTTAAGTTGACAGTTGGTGGAGGTAGAGGTGGTCTGTGTCTATTGATGTGGGTGGAGGTATTGATGGGGCTGAGACCCTTTCACACATGCACTGTGACTCTGAATGGATGGTTTTATATCACCCGGATGAGCTGTATGTGTGAACACTAGGGAAGCAATGGATGTTTCAGTTTTGCAGTAACATTTTATGTAGGCTAACTAGTTTCAATGCTGTGTATTTCTATCTGCATTGGCTCTGTCAGATCTTTAGAGGAGCACATGAACGTGCCTCCCCGAACTGTGAATTATGTAAACAAATAAATCAAAAAAACATTTACCGTACTTTTCGGACTATAAGCCGCGACTTTTTCTCAATTTTTCGACCCTGTTATTACACAGCACAGTATATGTTCTGTAGCTACTAGGGATGGGCGTTAGTAATCGAGTACTCGAGTACTCCTCGTTTCAAATGAACTCGATTGGTGGATGAGGAAAATCGTTTTTTGTTTTTTTTTGTGTTTGTAGCCTTTAGGCCGGCCGGCGGGCCGCCCCTATTTTAAAATGTTATATACGTGTACAAAACGGCAAATAACAGATAAAATAAAGTTGAACAAAATTAAATATTTTGATGCAAGTGCAATAAACTGAGCGTTTTGTCAAAAAGCAACTGCAAATAACTGCCACCTCCGTGCCACCGCAGCAGCCTGTGTTCTCCACAGCACCACGGAGCTTAACACGGTCTCTCCTTCCTCCAGAACATTGTCAGGAATATAACTGTCCAATTATTTCAAAGCAGATGATAAAATTACGTTCTATAAAAAGGGGAGATGACACCTGTTACTCTCAGTAATGAGTAGCCTAGACTCCAGGTGAGCTCCGCTTGGAAAGAAAAGTAAAGAAGAAGCAAGGCTTACTTCAGGCACATTCGCTCCGAGCCAACAACAGTTAAGAAGCCTTCAATAGGGAATATGGGGATAAGATTCAAAAACCGACCGGTGTAACGTTCCGTTAATGAGGAATTAGTCGCGGTAATTAATCACGGACACGGAGTGAGCATTACGCGGTTGGATATATCTGCTTTGGTGAGTTATTTATATGTATTTAAATTGTAGGACAATCATTTAATATTATTTGCTGCCCTTCGTATTTTAAATGGTGACTTAGGCTATTTTTTTGTTACAATTAGCCTACAGCCAAACTTTTTTTCTCTTTTTTTCTCCCCAACGCAGACCTACTCGATCGGATTAAATTGTGACCCGTCTATTTAATTACTTTCAGTGAGGAAAATGTGTTTTAAACTTGTGGGAATAAATCCTTAATATCATATGGCAACTGTGACTGTTTGACAATAAGCATTGAGCGCTTTATTGCGGTGAACCGTTGTTCTGCAGACAGATGCGTTGCGTTCTAAAAATAGAAAAAAGTTTAACGGGGAATCGATTGATCCTCGAGGAATGCAAGCGATCACACGAGTAGTGAAAACACTCGTGCCCATCCCTAGTAGCTATTGCACTAAATGGTAACACTTGAATACGTTTTGCAAATATGCAACTTGTTTGTTGAAATGTTAATACATGGGAGCTTCCTCAAGCAGCCATCTCTTTCCCGACAATCCCCTCTGTGCACGAACTCTTACATATGGTAATTAAACATTATAACACCTGCGGCTTATGGTCCAGTGCGGCTTATAGTGCGGAAAATACGGTATATGACTTTGTGACTTTATGTTTACAGACATGTTCATTTCAAACTCAAAGAATTTAGGCTTCTTTATTTAAAATAGTGAATATATGTTTACAGGCATCTTTATTTAAAAAATGCCTGTATAAAAAAAACTTTTCTTTGTTGTTGGAATAAATAAATAAATAAATAAATAGCAATTGTTTTTGTCTTTATGCACAAAATGTACAAGTAAACGGAACCAAAACCATGACCCAAGAACCAAGATACGTACTGTATTGTTGCATCCCTAGTGAACACCACTCGAGCCGGTGCGGCTCAGGTGGGGTCGACTAGGTTACTCTACAGGTCCTTCTCATATAATTAGCATATTGTGATAAAGTTGATTATTTTCCATAATGTAATGATAATAATTGAACTTTCATATATTTTAGATTCATTGCACACTAACTGAAATATTTCAGGTCTTTTGTTGTTTTAATACTGATGATTTTGGCATACAGCTCATGAAAACCCCAAAATCCTATCTCAAAAAATTAGCATATCATGAAAAGGTACTCTAAACGAGCTCTTAACCTAATCATCTGAATCAACTAATTAACTCTAAACACCTGCAAAAGAGTTGACCGGACCCTGAGGAGGATTGTGGAGAAGGGCCGATTCCAGACCTTGGGGGACCTGCGGAAGCAGTGGACTGAGTCTGGAGTAGAAACATCCAGAGCCACCGTGCACAGGCGTGTGCAGGAAATGGGCTACAGGTGCCGCATTCCCCAGGTCAAGCCACTTTTGAACCAGAAACAGCGGCAGAAGCGCCTGACCTGGGCTACAGAGAAGCAGCACTGGACTGTTGCTCAGTGGTCCAAAGTACTTTTTTCGGATGAAAGCAAATTTTGCATGTCATTCGGAAATCAAGGTGCCAGAGTCTGGAGGAAGACTGGGGAGAAGGAAATGCCAAAATGCCTGAAGTCCAGTGTCAAGTACCCACAGTCAGTGATGGTCTGGGGTGCCATGTCAGCTGCTGGTGTTGGTCCACTGTGTTTTATCAAAGGCAGGGTCAATGCAGCTAGCTATCAGGAGATTTTGGAGCACTTCATGCTTCCATCTGCTGAAAAGCTTTATGGAGATGAAGATTTAATTTTTCAACAAGACCTGGCACCTGCGCAATGGTTTACTGACCATGGTATTACTGTGCTCAATTGGCCTGCCAACTCTCCTGACCTGAACCCCATAGAGAATCTGTGGGATATTGTGAAGAGGAAGTTGAGAGACACCAGACCCAACACTGTGGATGAGCTTAAGGCCGCTATCGAAGCATCCTGGGCCTCCATAACACCTCAGCAGTGCCACAGGCTGATTGCCTCCATGCCACGCCGCTTTGAAGCAGTCATTTCTGCGAAAGGATTCCCGACCAAGTATTGAGTGCATAACTGAACATAATTATTTGAAGGTTGACTTTTTTGTATTAAAAACACTTTTCTTTTATTGGTCGGATGAAATATGCTAATTTTTTGAGATAGGGATTTTTGGTTTTTCTTTACTTTTTTGCCAAAATCATCAATATTAAAACAATAAAAGACTTGAACTACTTCAGTTGTGTGTAATGAATCTAAAATATATGAAAGTCTAATGTTTATCAGTACATTACAGAAAATATTGAACTTTATCACAATATGCTAATTATATGAGAAGGACCTGTATATATGGCGAGCCTCCAACACCTCCCAGGCTGGGTTCAGGATGGACGGCGATAGCCGGCGCCAGAATATGGGTCAGCATTGAAACGACTGCGGTCAATCTAGTCTTCTCGTTTTTGCTTGGTCAAACCAGCCGCTCCTATATTTAAAGCCCCCTTGTATTGTGAACATATGTACTGTACATGAACAGACAAGGCTCAGGGCCAGCCGACAGGCACAGTGAGCGGACAGCCTCCTACCGTTACTATGGTGACATCGTAGCAGCGGTACACAGTGTAGCCCACTGATTCATTTAATAAAGAGGAGAAACAGAGTGCTGCGCGCTGATTTTTTGCGCTAAACACAAGACTCTCTTCACTCTTGCCACATGGCGGTTAAACGCAGAAATAATTATGTTGACCAATCTACGGAAGGCAGTGTCGAAAATAGGCGCAGCTCAATTTGTTTATTTATGGACCCTACTCTTTTGGCCATGGAAACACAAATAAAAGCCGGCTGAGCCGCATTAAACCGAACCCCACTGCTCAGTGGAAATGAGGCATTGGGTCTTTTGCAGGACATTTAATCAAGGATGACAGAAACTGGAACTCTCTTTAGTTTTCATTTATTTTCTCTTTACGCATGACACTTGGTCGCATATCATCAACAATCAACATTTCAAACAATTCAGAAGGTCCCTATATAACCCCCACCCCCGCTAATCAGTTCATTCACAATTGTCCGTGTGTGACATGACGTCACCACTAAGGTGCGCTTCTTTTGAGTACCTTAAAGCTGCAACAAGGTCTCAGTAGCACACCTATTGTGTCATATCCTGCCTCCTGCAGCCTTCTAACCAGGAACTGCCCCTCACCCAAACTACACACACTATTTCCAACATATGTGTGAACAGGTAGATCAACATATTATCCTGATCAGATTATTTGCATATTGTCCAGAGTTCATGTGTGAAAGGGGCCGTGAAGTCCATAGGGAGTTGATGGATGAGGGGGGCACAGGGTGGGTCCATGGACCTGTTACTTGGTAGGAGGCAGCGTAAGGTCCTATTGAAACTTCACTGGTGGCGGCTGAACATCCATGATGTGAATCTCTGGTTCCACCACACCCCAAAGGGGCTCTGTAGGGTTGAGATCTGGTGACTGTGCAGGCCATTGGAGTACAGTGAACTCAATGGCATGCTCAAGAAACCAGTTTGATGTACAATGGGTACACTGGTCATAAAGGGATATACATGGTCAGCAACAATACTCAGGTAGGCTGTGGCGTTTAAACGATGCTCAATTGGTATTAAGGGGCCCAAAGAGTGCCAAGAAAATATCCCCCCCACTATTACACCACTAACAGCCTGAACCGTTGATACAAGGCAGGATGGATCCATGCTTTCATGTTGTTTACGCCAAAATCTGACCCACCATGCAAATCACTAGATGTAATGTTTGGGTTGGCTTTTAACTGAAAAATCACTTTTCTTGTGGCGCTTGTGGATATTTTTTAAGGAAGTCTACTTCGAGGCAGATGTTCAGACACTCTTAAAGCTCTCTATTAGTAGACGATTAGCCTCACAGTGGACCGATGGAGCTCAAACTTTTTTTTAAATGTATTTTTAGCTGTCTCCAGACAGATGTGCAACATCACAACTCTCTTCCTGAGATCCTCTGAAATTGTCTTTCCCTTTTGGCATGTCTGACCTGTATGGGTTCACTTTGGTTGGCCTAAACTAACCTGTTTTTATCTCTGTTTAATCTAGTGCCGCCCAATTTCTTCTCTCTCATTACATTGGTCCATTTCATCTATCTATCTATCTATCTATCTATCTATCTATCTATCTATCTATCTATCTATCTATCTATCTATCTATCTATCTATCTATCTATCTATCTATCTATCTATCTATCTATCTATCTATCTATCTATCTATCTATCTATCTATCTATCTATCTATCTATCTATCTATCTATCTATCTATCTATCTATCTATTCGCCATCCATATATAGTATACACACTCCAGTGTGTCATGATGCCATATTGGACTCTTCATTGGTTCCAGAAGAGCAGTGCAGCTTCAATCACTTGACCCAGGTGATTGATTAAAAGTGTGTTTTGCCTTACTTGTAATGGAAATCGAAACGTACCATTTCTGAAAACCATGTCTCAAACCCTCAGGGCTTCAACTGAGTTATGTTGCCCTTTAATAAGGTTTGATAGAAGAGCTGCAGTGATTTGGAGATGTCTTCTCTTATTCTTTTTTCTTTCTCTGGTCTATTTGTGTGAGGATGGAGCCATTATTCTCTATCAGAAAGCTTTTCATCTCTGGAACACAGCTCACACAAATGTGGATAGTCCCTCCCCTGTCACCTCTCTTCATTTTACATAATGGCTTTGTATTCCAGCTTTGAATAATGTGTTGAATTATCCAGTCTTGTCTCTGCTCTCCCTTTGAAAGCCGTCATTGTTAGTCAGAGGATTGTTAGTCATCAGGATGCTGCTAACAGTCTCTTTAGAGAAGAGATGCAAAGTGGCTTGATCTTATTTTAACAAAGCCTATTTACATTAACACAGATACCTTGCTCAATTAGAGCCTTTTGCTGTTGACACTATAACAACTAACACAAACATTGGCCCCTGGAATGTTTGGCTTGTTTTAAGGCCCGGACACACCGGCCCGACAAATCTGTTTGGTGTGTGCCGTGAAATCGGTCGTCGGGCAGTCTTTCAGTTGGAGCAATTTGATTGGTGGAGGGCTAGCGAATCAGTGAAGCCCGGAAGTGAGGCGGGTAGCACAAACGGCTAACAACAGCTAGCCATTGTTTTAATGTGTTTGTTCGTTTCGTTCAGCTACTCACATGCAACCCTTGTTGACTGCTCGACACCATGCTCGACACTCTCTGCTAAAAATGGTGCTCTTTATGGTCCATGAATATAAATACGTATTTCTATCTATGTTTATGGTTTAGAGAGCTTTCCCATCATTTCCGGCTTCCGTATTTTTTTGGGCCACAATACAGATTAGCGCCGCCTGCTGTTATGGAGACATTGCGTCCTGCGCAAGCGCAGAGCGTACGGAAAGTCAGCCGTCGGCTCGGTGTGTTCTTGGCACTTTTTTTGGCCGCGACGGGAAGACTTGAGCTGCCTGAATCGGCAGTCACCATTTTCGGGTAGTCGGACCGGTGTCTCCTGGCCTTTAGGGAAATGGATTTGGCATTGCCTTGTAAAAAAGTGATGAGAGGTGGCCAGATTCACAATTGATGTGAATGCAAAGATATCCTGAATTGTAATAACTTGATCAAGCTACAATAAACCTGAATCATACATTCCCCATCACTCTTAATTCCCTTTCAAGAAAAATGGAGGCCCTCAATGCACCTTAACATACAAATATGGAAGTCTACGTGATAATCTAACAATACTTCATGTTTATGAACATCTGTTTAAATGATTTCAGGGTCGTTTCTGAACAATTGTGTATTTCTGGTATGCCGGATGGCTGTACATATTCAGTAGTAATGAGTTTGGCTTTGGCTGCTTTTGCGTTGAAGTCAGATGGAGGCAAAAAAAAGCAATACATTGTAATTACTTCGGCAACATCTTTAGCTTCTGCGTTCAATCCATGTTCAAAAACCCACGACAATCTGCTTATTTTGGTGGGAAAAGGGTATTGGTGGCCAACTAATTGATCTGTTGTGTTTGTTTCCACAGCATCCTCCCCATGAAGCAGGGTATCATGCTGGGCCAGTACCTGGGAGCCTTCAACCTCATGGACTCATTCAAGGGACGCTCTAAAAAACAGGAGTGAATGAAGAGAGAGAGAGGACAAAAACAAGCGAAGGACAACTGAGATGAAGTAATAAAGCCGTCCATATCATCTATCTATTTTAACCTTAATCTTTCTAGTCTATTGCTAATCACACATTGTAAAGCAGAACATTAATGGTGATGTCATAAATGTTATCCAGTGCTTATTACGAGCTCAGTTTTCTCGCCTACTACTGCTACTTGTTGAAGACCAATCCTCATAATGAAATGATATAGAGAATCAGTCCACGGAATCCACAAACGGCAAAGTCAAATGCTAAATAATCAGGTCAACATTTTTCGAATTAACTAATTCAACGTTAGTGCCTTTCTGTATATTGTGACAATGTGTCTGTGCTTCATGGCGTCTCCTTCCACAGCAAATACCAACCTTTAAAAAAACTAAGAAAATCTGATGGTGATGGTAGCCGCAAATACCATCACTTCAAACCTGCGTATTAGATGGAAACATTATTTAGCAGAAAAATACACACACACAAGCCTATCAATATACACGTATTATCAAAGCTGAACTTTTTTGATAACATTTATGAAAAACTGGTGAAGCTTAGTTGTCATTTTATAATGACAATGTGCTGATGTGAAGAAATATTCCTTTATAATGTAATATTATATAAATAATATAATATGTTTTGAATGTAGCCATAATAATAATTTATATTGGGTTTTTAAGGCAGACATTTTAGCATGTTAGTATCTGGGGCACCTAGTTTAGATACTTTTTAATCTGGTATTTTATTTTTTCCATATGCTAGTGTGAGTTGTAGACAGGAGAGCCCCATGCCTTTTCCCCGTTTCAATGAACACATTCAAACCCTAATAACGTGTTTTTATCATCCAGTGATGTTCTAAGGGATAAGGGATACCTCACCTTGTTAAGTTTGGTAGCCGAAGGTCCAGACCACTCAAAGCTCTAGTGGTTATGAAAGCTTGTTTATTACTGTATACTTCTCATTAATATGTGCAGCAAGAACACATAAATGGGCCTGTTTACTGTGAATGAAAAAAGTTGAAGAATAACCTGAAGTAATGTTTTTTTTTGGAATACATTGATTTGGAATACATCTCTTCAGTATTCCTTGAAGTATAATTTATTCCACATATATTTTAATGGTCCCATCAAGACATTTCTTATTATTATTTTTCTTATTATGCACTAAAATGTAACTGTAATCTGTAGTTGCGATATTATATGGATTTATATGCACATATCTGTAATCCTGGTCCTATCACATTATCTATCAAGGTGAAAAGCCTTGTTTTGTAACAATTCAATTCATTGATTGATGAATTTCACAAGTGTAATGATCTCTGACAAATTGACTGAATTTTCCCCCCAATGTTAATTCTACAAAAACTGATTGAAGTATTGATTACTATGGAAATGTTTTGAACGGATAGTAATTGTTATTCAGTTTTAGTTTTCCTTTGATTTGAAGTACTCCATGCTGCCAGATCATAGCAAAGGCTTGAAATGAAATGTAAGAATGTTTGCTTGAAGGTGACATACTTTTTAACAAGTTAATAAAGATCTCTGGCCCCCAAATTGTGTAATCTTTTGCTTAAAATCCCATTCAGAAGTGGCATAGCATCCCTGCATGCCCCATTGTTTAAGGCTCAGTGATGTTGACTCACACAGTGTGGAAAAGGTGACAAAGATGTAATAAATACCAGCTGTGGATTTACAGTTGATTTTTGCATGAGAATATTGGGCGGGCTGGGGGACTCACCTTAGAATGAATGTAATAGAACTCCAACAAAGAAAAGTAAGAGGACAAAAAGGAAAACATTCAAGAGAGTCCACAGTAAAGTGCTTTACATCCACACTCCAATACAATGAATCAGTCATGGTGTTGTACTCACACGTGTATCAGTAAGTTTGTAAGCACTGAAAAAAATGCTTTAGGTGTTACATAATAGGGTTGGGTGTGACCCTGTTGTGACTAGAGACTGACCTGTATTGTACAATCATTGATTAAACAGTCTATGGTCGGAACCATGGCATTGTACCTCTTAAAGACAGAGGGCTTTTTCCCTCTGTAGAGGCGTCCATGTACCAATGAGGTTGGACCCACCGGAGCCTTCTCAGACAAGCTCTTTTGGTTGGTGAAACCAGTACACTGCCCTCTCAATTGCACACATAATTTCTCCACACTTACCCAGATATTTTAAACACAATTTATAAGCATATTTAATTCAGGCACACAGATACTAATAGTTGCCTTTAAATATGAGCTAGTTGGACCTTTTCGGGTTGAAGATGGCCTCAAAATCAACTCCCAAACCTTGTGCCAGTTTCTAGAATATACTTTCTTCAAGCAGTGGTACAGGGAAAAGTCTGCATCTTTCAAGAAGACCATGATTTTTATGCAGGACAATGCTCCATCACATGCATCGAAGTACTCAAGTGGCTAGCCAGTAAAGGCCTTAAGGATGAAAAAATAATGATGTTGACCCCCTTCCTCACCTGACTTAAACCCCATTGAGAACCTGTGGGCCCTGCTTAAACGGGATATTTACAGTGAAGGAAATCAGTGCACCTCTCAGAACAGTGTCTGGGTTAGTGGTTGCTGCTGGACAAAAAGAAACTGACAGACTCCATGAATGGAAGGCTTGTGACAGTTATTGAAAAGACGGGTGGCTATATTGGTCACTGATTTTTTTTTTTTTTTACATGTTGGAAATTTTCATTTGTAAATTTTGAGTGGTTTTATTATTCTCACTTTAACAGATGAAAATAAACAAGTGAGATGGGAACATTTAAGTTTTTTTATTTAGTTGCATAATAATTCTGCATACTAATAGTTGCCTAATAATAGCAAAACATATACAGTATATATTCTCGTAAGAAAGACAAAACCTCACTTTTACTTTCTTAAACATTCAGGTTTAGGTTCATTAACATTTTGGATTGACCGAGAGCACTGTAGTTGTTCAATAATAAAATTAATCCTCAGAAATACAACTCGCCTAATAATTGTGCTCACAGTGTAGTGAGATTTTATATTATTGTTTGTTTTAATTGCTGTCACTTTCTGTGTGGACCCCAGGAAGACTAGCGAGCACTTTGTGGAAGCTAATGGGGATCCAAATAAATAATTGATAACAATCCTATTCCCTCACTGCACCCTCCTATAGGAATTACAGAATATTGTGCTTTATTAATCAATTCAAATCAGGTTTCAGTGATTCTTGAGAACCAGGACAAAAGGCCGTCTTCCATATGTAACTGCTGTTATGTTTAAAACTAAAAATATTTAAAATTGTAGATGTTATTATTATTAGGGATTAAGAATGAATGTCTGGAGCACAATTATCCCCTTAAATTAAATTTGATCATTATTATGTCAAATATATGACACTTGTTATCTTCTCACAACGTCCAAAACAGTGTGTCCTCAGAGAAGGTTTTAATCTTTCATGTGCAATAAAACCTATTAAAAATGTACTTTAAAGAGGACCTATGATACTTTTCGACTTTTATGACCTATAAACATTGTTTTAATGATTTATAGTCATGTTTAACCATACTAGAGTATCAAGTAATTACGTACATGCATTTCGACGTATTCCCTGCTGACCGTCTGGGGTGGCTGTGCAGAGCACTAAAAACTATGGCAGCCAGTCGAGCCGAACTTGTTCAAATTTCCGGTATGTGTGTGTCACCAGGGTTCCGTTCTGTCATGTTTCCATATATGGTAATGCTGCAGCCCTGCTGCACTCAGGCAAGCTCCCAGGTTGCTATAGCAGGGGGTGACATTACTAGCCCGGTGCTCGCTTAGCTCAGCCGGTAGGGAGATCGTTTACGAATCAGTAGATCCGAGTTTGCGTCCCGCCCGGGCTGTTTCTTTGCAGACTAGACATTTAGAATTTTTTCACTATATTTTATCAAAGTAGGCCTACAGGTTCCTATCGTTTAACACTGATTCAGTGTCATAAACCTTTTTGTATTATTTGTGTGCCACTGTCACCTGCCATTTATACTAATAATAGTACCTTACAAAGCATAAAATTGTCATAAAATCTACTACACCAAATACCATTGCTGTAGTAGGCTAACTGCTAGATGCACCGGCAAAAGGAGGAGGGGTGAAGGAGCACGACTTCCCTTCGCAAGGTAACCAATCACAACGGAGTTGGGTTTGCAGGAAGGGGGGGAGGGGGCGGAGATGGCAGAAGCAAAGTGTTTACAGGGCCTGCTGGATCGCCAAAATAAGAGAAAGAGCTTCCCGAAAATCTACATAGTTTTTTGTGATGTGATTCGTGTCCGGTTGCTCTATAGCAGTTTTAAACAAGAAATTAAGACCAGAAAAGTAGTATAATAGGTCCTCTTTAAGAAAGCTGCAGTAATATATAATTTTTTTAAAGTCAAAAATAGGATCTCTTTAATGATTAAAAATAGCTTTTTTCATCAAAAACAACACTAAGGGCCCGTGTCCACCTACCGCCTTTTTCCCACCGCAAGCGCCTTTTTTCAATTGATTCCCAATGAGAAGCGGCCGCCTCGGCAAAAGGCGGCCGCTCGGAGAAAAGGCACAGCGCCCAGCGTTTTTCTTCCGAGCGTTTTTGCCTTTTTGTGCGGCCGCTTCGAGATTTGCAAGTTGAAAAAAGTTCAACTTTTCAGAAAGGCGGCGGGGACGTCACCGCCGCTTTTTTCAAAGGGTCAATCAGATAGTAGATCGTCGGGACTCGTCGTCTTGGCAACAAAGAAGACGGAAGAGAAACTGCTTTTTCCGTCTCTGTTTACCCGAAACTGTACGAAAATAGTGACTTAAAATGACCAGAACAGAGGGAGGAGAGCCCGTTTGTGGGAGCAGATTAGGTGAACACTTGATTCGCTGTATTTTTTATCTCCTACGGATCGTTTCATGCGCACACGTCAGCCTACAACTTGCTCCGTGTGTGTTTGCAGGAGCCGCGATAACTCCTCATCCAAACAGAGGATGGTGGAAAGTATTCTCTGTTTCATAAGACTACTCATATTAAAATGTAACGATTTAAATAGAAAACAGCAAGCCTAAACAGTTAAACCAGTGTTGATAGGTCTGACTGACAGGTGACGATCAGCATTTTCTCTCCCCCGATCACAGCACTCTCTCTCCCAGCTCATAAAACGCTTGAAAAAAGCGGTCGAAAAAAGCGGTCGTAAAAAACGCTCAGTAGACACACTCCCGAGCGCACAGCCAGCGTTTAACGCTGGAAAAAGGCGTTAGGTGGACACGGGCCCTAAATAATCTCTCTCATATTTTCTTCAACACATGTTTTATATTGTTTCTAAGTGGTGGGACCACTTTAGGTCAACACCATCAGACATTTCATTAAAATGTAATAAAATCAGACGACATAAGGGGCAGCTGTCACTTTGAAGGACCTCTTTTCAAATTCTACCTCTGCAGAGTATATTAGAGTCAGACAGATAAGTGTTGTAGTTTTAGAATATTTTACATTCCGAATCTTGAATGTCCTCTGTCACACTCACAACCATGATATGTCAACACCGACTTACAATTTCTGAAGAAGTTATTTGAAATGTTTTGATAATTTTATTTTCCTGAAGTAGTTCATACCAGCACCTAACATCAACAGAAAAACCAAATGGCTAGATAAATTCCATTTGTTATGTAAGAAACGTTAAATATGTCAACACCGTCAGACAGGAAATCTGACGGAGTTGACATCTGAAGGTGGTGATAGGCCAATGACGGTAAAAAAAACAAAAGCTGGGAGGTTGTGTCAAAGCTCAGCTCAGTAGCTGTATGTTGGATACATGGATAATTTAATTTGCCGAAACATAGGGTTTGTATTTTTTCAACATTGCACCCTGTTTTGTCCCACTTCTCAAGAATCACTGTTATACTTATGTCACTATCACTAATGTTCTCTCTTTTCAACCCTATAATATACTACTACATATTCAAATCAGAAATCCTCAGAATTCTTAACAGCCCTCACAATAACAATTAGAATGTTGTTTTCACAATAAAAAGTATACAAAGTGTGGGATGTTATATGCAATTAAAGATACATTCAACTAAATATTTCTGTTGTCATCAAGTGTACAAATGTTCTTGTACCAGACGTATTGAAGGATGTTTTCACATCTGTCCCGAAGCACTGGGTTTTAGTTCAGTGCCTATTAAATCATTCTTTTTCATAATTATTCTAATTCAAGGCCAAATGTAATGTGTTCTTCAGCTTAATATCTTCTGTGCAGCTGCAGTTATAATGTCATGTCAGCTGCTATAATGCCAGGCCGACCAATCAACAGGTCAAACAGACTCTAATAAAATGAGTGCTGATCATGGTAACAACTCTGTTTATGTTGGCTGTATTTACTATTGAAAGCATAATGTCATACATGATCACTTCACCCAAGATTGACACATCAAACATAGAACTGCTTTTGATGATTGGACATTTTAGCCGAAAGACAAAACTTTTTTGAATTAATCATTGATGTGAAACATACTGGTTGTGACCATTCCTCTGCTATACATACAGTACTTAGCTGCTCTCTGATATTATGTCAGGTATTTTCCTGGAATGTCTGTAGCCATGTTTAATGTGTTCAAGCAGTGACAGTTTGAGAAGAGGCTCATGTGACAAGCACAGCAGCAGGCTCCAAGCACAGCAGAGGTGTTCACACACACACACACACACACACACACACACACACACACACACACACACACACACACACACACACACACACACACACACACACACACACACACACACACACAAACACACACACACACACACACACACACACCACTTGCTCGCCGACTCTTCAAATGTTTACATAACATCACATGGACAGCCATAGTGCTTTGACTGAAGAGCAGTGCTACTTTTAGCAGAACAGTAATTCAGTTGTTTCAATGAAATCTGCAGATTCATCTACTAAGCTCCTTCCTCTGTACGTAGGTAATGTTCTCAATGTTTATATGTGATGATAATCTTTCACAATACTATTTGTTTGTTTAAAAACTGAACATCATTTCTGTTTATATGTAAAGATTAATTCAATTCAATGAAACAGTTAAACCCTCATACACTGTATCCTATGAAATCATTTGTGTCTAAGAGCTGCGCACATACACAAATGATACTTTTGATGGTAAATTTCCCTTTTGACTTCAAAGATATTACACCACAAGAACGTTGAGTTATAAGTCTGTATTCTATGGAGCAAGAGCATTAGCTGTGTCAATGAGTTCATAAATGGCATTCACTCTAAAATGTCATGGTTATGATCTAACTGTCAACTAACTCCAGATTAATTATTAAGAATGTCTTTGCTGGACCATTCATTCAGATTCATGTCAACATCCTAGTCTGCTCACTGTGTTAAACATACCAAAAGCTGATAGTAGGTCATTCAAACCTTAGCTCTCTTACGGTCTTACTCCAACAATGATACCATTTCCAACCTTCTACTTTACATTGCTCAATGTGGAGAAGCTAATAAAGATAACAGAGCTGATGTTCAATTGTGTTACAACTCCAGTGTACGGGCGATTTATTTTGCAAATTGGCTCATTAAATGGCACTATGTAGAGAAGACACAACGTTAATAAAACTATTAATAATATGCCTCTGTAGTCGGTATAGCTCCTTTGGAAGAGTGAAGCTATATATCAGAGCTGACATGTTTCTCATTATGAGATATGGAAAGCATACTGTGATCCCTACTGACTAATGACCATAGATAGTACTAATGACAGGTGAAGAGGAGGGGCTCAGCACAGTTAGTATGGCTCTTAGTTGGATTGCTACTGCCACCTTGTGGACTTTCTAAATAACAAACTTTAGATCAAACATTTCTCTTTAGACAGACTTTACCTGTAAAACTAAATTAGCGTATGTTCCCCGATGTAGACCCGACCTGTGATAGCTGTAAGAGCGCACCGGCATCACTCTTTCACATGTACTGGTTGTGTCCCACCTTGACTGAGTTCTGGACATCAGTTTTTCAAACAATTTCTGAAGTACTTCAGCATCAAATTGAGCCGAACCCTTACATTGCAATTTTTGGCATTGCTCCAAATCCGGGTTTGCCTAAAGTGAAGCTAAAGGTACTGGCCTTCACCTCATTACTTGCTCGTAGGGCTATCTTACTCAAGTGGAAAGATCCTGCTCCTCCTTCCCACTCACATTGGATTAGAGACATTATGTCATGTATGAATTTAGAGAAAATATGTTATACTACCCAGGGATCCGAGAATACATTTGACAGAATTTGGCGCCCCTTCCTAGATTATTTTAAAAAACCAACAACAACAATACAAGAGTAGCTTTTTTTTTTTTCTTTTTTTTTTCATATCGATTGTTTATTTGTTTCTTGTAGCGTGTATTTCGTTTATGTAATTTTTTAACATTGTGTATTGTTTTTTTTTGTGTGCTGTTTTTTTTTTTTTTTTTTTCAATTTTTTTATGCAGGATTGTTTGTGGTTGGGTGGGGGGGGGGTGGGATATGAGCGGGGTGTGTTCGGGGGAAGAAAAAAGGGGAAAAACTAAATCATTGTACTGTATTTGCTTTGCAAATCTTTTGATGAATAAAAAAACCTTTGAAACACATGAGAGTCCACACTGTATGGGGTAGCCTATTTACAATCAAGAAAATGTTGGAGATAATGAGATCATTTCTACTTATCATAGATGATAACAACACTGTCTGAGATGGACATACTTGAGTCAAAGAATCAGACTTTAACCCTACAAAATGGAGGATGAGTTGTGTAAAGGCCAGGACACACCAGTCCGACTTGTTCCGACTTGTTCCGACTACGCAAAAAATGGAGTCGGCCGTTTCAAGAAGCTCCAGTCTTCCCGTTGCGGCCAAAGAACACACCGAGCCGACTGCTTATTTTCCGTACGCTCTGCGCTTGCGCGGGACGTAATGTCTCCATAACAGTAGGGGGCTAGACTTTGTCAAGGCTGGCTTTATCAATCATCCTGGATATCTTAATACCACTTTTATGCAATAGGCCCCGGGTGAACACCGGCCGTAGTAAACATAGCCTAGCTAGCTGGACACGATTTCAGTACAGTAATATCAACTCTGGTTATATTCCATTCACAAAATACAATCAATAGTACGGTAATGTTAAATCTTACTTGTGAAAGGTAATCCCCCGAGCCCTGTTGACGATGGTCCGCCGATTCGAGCAGCAAAACGCAGCACAGTGCTCTGGCATCTTGTTTACTATCACCGAGTGGGGACATTTGTTTTCATCAGTTTTGACCGGTCCAAGATGGCGTCCGCATTTCTCGCGCTCAACGCCCAACGCAGCGTCTATCCTTTATTATGTCTATACCTTCAACCATCAACCCCCACATCCAGCCTACATCGTCTTTTCAAACTAGTCTCCTTGCTACCTCAAATATAATGGATTCATTAAAAGAGGGCACTTTACCCCACAGCATTTGTCTCACTTTACCCCACTGCCACAATTTGAGAAAAAACTACCTCTCTCAGCAATTCAGGCTAATCTTCAGTTATCATCATCACATGGTTTCATGTTGGTTGTTCATCAACATGTATGAATAGAAGTGTTTCTACCTGAATCAATTTGATTAGGCACAACAATCGATTAAGTTGACAGCAGGAACATTTACTTTTACATGCAAAAAAGAATTTTTTGTGAAAGAAACATGCTTACAACATCACCATGAGGTCCTAGGGGAGGACGGGGCCTGAGTTGTGCCGGTGGGGAAGTTGTGCCACTGCCACCCCTTGTTTCAAGAAAACTGTGGAAACAATTGGAAATGTGACCACATATTTAAGAAGAGCCATCCATTTGACTCATCCTGTAAAGAAGGGTGACACAAGGAATAAGATATAAGCACATTTAAGATAAAAGGCAGAGGTAAGATAGTTAATGGGGAGGACAAATCAGGGTGTACATATGGGTTTTGAGCCTTGATTTAAAGGCATAATTGGAGGGGGAAATCACATTTGTCAGGTGGCAGTTGGTTCCACAAGCATGGAGCAACTAGTGCAAAGTACATTTCTGAGAGTTGCGCTATTAGCATGGCTGTATACGCTGGTCACTAAAAAGAAAGTGATTGTCTACAGTAGCTCAGAAGAGAGTGACATCTCCATTCCACTTAACGACACCACTGACAGTTCAGATGGCCAGAAAGATGATGTTGGTGACTTTGTCATTGTGAGCTTTGCTAGATCTGCTAGGCCTTGTTTAAGAAAATTGACCTTCAATCTTTGTAAAATATTTACTTTAAATAGACCTTAAATAAGTAATTGTCTTATGAATTTGTCTTGCATTACAGTTTATGAGATATATATCAATGGCACAATTTACCCCATAGTATTCTCTCTTGTGGCACAACTTGCACCACACCTGGGGCAAGTTGTGCTATATTTCTTAAACAGTTTATTCCAGATCCAAAGTTTTTATTGCCAGGGATGCACAACATCCTGAAATATATGTACATATTTGAGTTGGAGACATAACAAGGCCTCACTTTAAAATCACTTTGAGTAAAAAGTGGCACATCTCACCCCACTCTCCCCTATATATATTTTCATTAAAAAAATATTTTTCCTTTTTTTAAATAAATATTTCTTGTGCATGCTGCCCGCAAAAAGAAAACAGATTGTAGTATCCAGTTGGTTCGTAGACAATTTATGAGATGATGGGCCACTGGGTACAGACTCTTAAAGCCCCCCCGCACACACACACACACTCCTACCAATCCAGTCAGGTACACTGACTTTTCCGCACAGATACAATTAATGGCAAAAACATATATAAGGACGTAAGTGTTTCCCAAAGGATTTAGGGATTGTTGGGGGGCATCCCCCGGAAGAAAATGTGTGCCCTTTGAATTAAAATGCATCAATCTGGTGCACTTTGAGGGGAAAATTTAGATGCTATATCAAATCCTGAGATGCAGAAGGAACATTATTTTTCAGATTTTTCTTAATCAGGCAGCACTCTTTACTCTGCAACTGTAAAAACAGTACAGTAGATTGGTCTGCAGACCCATGTTCTAAGATGGAGAGACTCATTTCAGCTACTTTTTATGAAGAGTATAGAATTTACACATAGAAATCGTATTCCTGTATGTGTGTGGGGGCCCTAAAGGCTCATTATGAAGCCCCTTAGACAGAGCTACTAATGCTGTTTTCTTATGCTTTTGTATTTCTCCCCTACTAGTTGAGGGGCCCATTGTTACGGCCGACCATGCCAGGCTCTTTAATCGGCCAGCAACACTAAAGAAATACACCAAAACCAGGATAAACGCTTAAACAATAATGAATGTTTATTTAATCGATCCCTAAAAAAGTCACGTCAACCGGAGGACTGTGAAAGAAAAACAAAATGTGAGGAAGCCTGGGGCAGCCACAGTTGGACTGCCTGGCCCAGGACTTCCTCCCACTAAACTATACCCCGGTCCCTCTAAACTATGATCAAAACAAAGCAACACTAAATGAACAGCCCTGTTTCAATTGAATGGGTTGAAAAACATAGCTAAGGCCACTACTGCACACACACACACACACACACACACACACACACACACACACACTTCTTATCGGGGGTAACTGTGACACGACACAGATTCTTACACTGCATCTTTGTTTCTTTCATAAGCAGGGATGATACAGGAATTTAAAAAAGGGAACTTAAACCACCTTGGGAAAATGTAGAAATGGTCCCCAAAAAATTGAGACAGAGAGTAGGCTATTTAGTTGCTTAAGTGAACTCCCCTTTCATTATTTAAAATAAACTCCATTTAAATTACAACCAATCAGGCCCGGTTCTAGAAAGTCAGACTTGGGTGGGCCTGTAGAAATTTTGGGTGGGCACACTGGGCAGGGAGACCGAAGAATTGTTTTGCCCTTGTAAGATCTCTGCGTCTGCTTTTTGGCACATTTACTGTGAATTGTGTAGAACACAATATGCAAACAAACTTTGAGTGTTGTTGTGTGGAAGATTTGATTCTTGGATGTTTTTTTTTCGAAAATGTTTATGAATAACATATAATATACATTATATACAACATAATGTATCTTTTTTTATCGCAGTATTAACTGTAGGCAGCCTGAGCTGATTGAAGAGAAAGCTTTGGGACTGGGCAACCTGGATGGTGGTAGTCCAGAGCTATATACTACACACTATATAGATATAAAGTCCACTATTGCGATGTCCAGCTGGGTGAAAATAGTAGCCAGCCGAGGTCACAACCCTGCTAGGGGGGTCCGGGGGTATGCCCCCCCGGGAGATTTTTTTTACCTTTTTAAAGTGAAATGCATGAATTTGGTGCACTTTGAGAGGAAAATTAAGAGGCTAAATCTGAGGAATTTTGTGTGAACAAATAATTTGGAGACACTGGGTCGGATGAATTAGAAGCTATTGAAGAAAGACACATGGATTTTCCATATTAATATAAATTAGAAATAAAATATTATGCAGGGTCCTCTGGGATGGGCTTGGTGCTCTTTTTCTTTTACGGGACATATTTTTCTGTAATATAATGAATTCATGTAATGCAGTGAGGGGAACGAAGCAGAAGAACTCTGTTCTCCAGTTATAATTTTTTCCACAGACGAGGCTCAAATAGGCTATAGACTATACACAGTGCATGGGCAACTGAAGTCAGCCCCATTTTCAAATATTTTTAAATAAACTCAATACACACTGTGCATGCCATGGACTTGAACGTGACGTGATCAGTTAACCTCGGATTACCTCCCAGATTAACTGATTCAATCATTAAGATATTAATCTACCAAAACATTGTATTCCTTTTATTGTATGATAATTTACATATTCATAATATGATGTTGATATCAAACACACAAAGTGGGGGACCCTAAGCAACCGCTCATTTCGCTTATGCCTCGGGCCGGCTCTGCTGACCAGTGACCACTATAAGCGGGTGGGTAACTTGGAGGCAGGCTGTCCTGCCCACCCAATAATAAAATTAGAAGCAATGCATGGTAATGGTATATTCTTTAGTATTAATTTATTGTCTGAATTGTATTTGACATTTTCTTGGACAGCGAATGAACAGGTCCGTCCGATAGTGGGTCTGGACGTCCACCTAAAAAAAAAAAAAATTGTTTTTTTTTTGATTGGGTGGGCACAGCCCACATTTGGGTGGGCACGGCCCACCCTGGCCCCTGGCTACAACCGGCCCTGCAACCAATGTGTGTTCTCCGTTCCTATGTGAAGCTGGAGCGGATGATCCAAACAAGAAATGAAGAATGCAGAAGAGGGAATATTACTGAGTGTAATACAGGTATTCTAGCTGCAGGGGGCAGTGGTGCAGTTCTAGAAGTCCAGCGTCAAGGCTGAGCTGACAAGCCAGATATTATTTACTATCCATGAGTAAACCCGACTGTAGAAATATCATTATCATACCTCTACGTATGAATGCGCTATTCCAGACTATGACTCTATGACTGAATGAAAGCTACCATCATAATAACTTTAGGCACGTAGATTATAATCATACACAAATTGGACTCATCTATTTAATTGCAAACAGGCCTAGGTCTACATATTTTATTGTAAGTTTAATACAACATGATAGGCTTTATTAAGTGTGAACAAAAGTTAAAATGATGCCGGTTTGACAGGCAGTTGGCAGAAACACTAGCCTACATGGTGAGCAGGCTTAGTAGGCCTCTAGTATGACCAGGAGCAACAGGCTAATATACAGTTTGAGCCGCCATACGAGTAGCGGAGTGGGGGGAGGATGTGAGGAACAGCGCTATAATCCTCTTCCACAGTCCGATGCCTCTTAATTCATCTTCATGGCTCCTCACCGGGACGTCCCGCGCTGCTCCGCCGCCGTTCAGAGTGACACCGCCCCGCGTCCCTTCTATGGTGAGTCCTGAGAAATCTGCACGGGTGACCGCTTCACTGCGAACTCAATACAATCAATACTGTTTATTTTCCCAGTATAGGTTTTGATTAATAGGAATAGCCCTATCATATAATACGCTATATCATTGGAATTAGTAGTTTAATTAGGCTAATGAGTTAACATTAGTAGGCTATCTGCATTAATAAATTTAATTGATTGATTGTAACCGACCAAAAGATACAACCACAGGCAGTTTGTTTTTCAAACTCATGCTAGTGTTTGTGAGACACTTTCTTCAATACTAGATCTCCCCGATTCCCTTTGACCAATAAGATCATATCAAGAGCAGAATGACACATCGTGTCATGGTTCTTGTTATCAACAGTAGGCTACATCTCCTCTGCCATACTGTCACAGTGAGGGCTGCATGTTGTGGTTGAGGCTTGTTGACACTACTTTGCGCTAACACCTGCAGCTAGCAACACCAAAACTAGCACACCAGGGGCCTATTGCATAAAAGTGGAATAAAGACATCCAGGATGATTGATAAAGCCAGCCTTGACAAAGTCTAGCCTGGGCACTTTGGATTAGTCAGTTGCATAAACGCCAATCCAGGATGTAATGGGGCTGCTTTGTCAAGCCCATGGACCTATAAAGAAAGGTCAAGCCAGGTGTAAGTAATTCTGTTAAATGCCAGCCCACAGCTTTCAGAAGTAGACCCAAAGATCGAACACAGATTTACTGATGGAAAAATGGAAAAGACGGCCCATTTTCCCACAATGCCTTGCTAGTTTAAACCGTAAGTCAGGGGTCAGTTCATTTCATACAGGACATGTATTCTCTGCCAACTGTTCTTGATGTCCCTGCATTGTTTTATGATAGAATAGTTGACAGTGAGCAGTCTGCAGGTGTATCTAAAAAAATGAATATCATGGAAAGTCCATTCAAAAAGTGAAACTTTCATAGATTCATTACAAGAAGTGAAATATGTCAGGCCTTTTCTTGGATGATTGATTGATCATGGAATAAAAAATCCAGTATCTCAACATATTAGAATGTTACATACAACCAATCAGAAAAAGGATTTATAATACAGAAATGTCGACCTTCTAAAAAGTATGTTTATTCTAGATTAATTTCACTTCATGTGTAATGAATTTCTAGAATATATTCAAGTTTCACTTTTTGAATTCAATTACAGAAAAAATGAATTTTTCATTGATATTGAATTTTGTTTCAGATGCACCTCGATATAGTTATAAGTACAAAGTGAATTTATTTGACCCACACTTGCAACGTCATCTGCCATCGATAATCAATTGTATAAATATAGCCTGCAATATGAACAGACTATCACATAAATTATTATAATTTATATCATTGCATCTTAATCTAATTATAATTAAGTTAATTATAAATGGTTCAGGTTAAATAAATAAAAAAGAAGAACTATTTAACTAAATGACAATGCAGTCTTTTATGTGGTACCTTAAAACAGGCTAATGAAAATAAAGCAATACACGGAAGATCATGGAATAACTGTTAAACACCTTAATTTCAGATCGGAGTGACAGCTGACTGAGCCAATCAGGCAACAGAATAAGTTTATCGACCAGGCTAAACGTAAAGGATAAATCTCCATGGTAACTTATGTCCCTCCGCTTTTATGCAACCAGATCATGGCTAACGCAAGCCAGGATAACCGAAATATCCTAGGTTAATCCCTTATCTTAGTTTTATGCAATAGGCCCCTGGACGAAGAGCACGTGTCACTTGTTTCAACAATAATGTTGACATTTTATTTTTAAAAGAAATCTATAAACACAGTAACAACGGCCATTCATTAAAAAGAGTTGGACACAAGTGGCTATTTTGGTCGTAATCAGGATAAAGATTAGCTGAGTATTACTGTTCACTAAAGCCATCAGCTGACTTCAGGTCTATTTATCTCAACCAGCATGTTTCTGACTCAGCCATTTTGCCTAATGTAGTTGTGGTCCAAATAATGTTCACACTAACTTTATATATATATATATATATATATATATATATATATATATATATATATATATATATATATATATGTATATGAACCGGGACAAAAGGCCATCTTCCATATGTAACTGCTGTTATGTTTAAAACTAAAAATATTTAAAATTGTAGATGTTATTAGGGATTAAGAATAGAATGTCTTGAGCACAATTATCCTCTTAAATTTAATTTGATCATTATTATGTCAAATATATGACACTTGTTATCTTCTCACAACGTCAAAAACAGTGTGTCCTCAGAGAAGGTTTTAGTCTTTTATATGCAATAAAACCTATTAATTTACTTTAATGATTAAAAAGAGCTTTTTTCATCAAAAGCAACACTAAATAATCTCTCATATAAATAAAAACTGTTTTTACAACACATTCATGTTTCATAAGGATTCTAAGTGGTGGGACCACTTTACTGTAAGTCAACACCGTCAGACATTTCATTATGTAAAATGTAATAAAATCAGGCGAAATAAGGGGCAGCTTTCACTTTGAAGGAGCTCTGCAGAGTACATTAGAGTCAGACAGGCTCTGCATAGTGTTGTTGTTTTAGAATATTTTACAGTCCGAATCATGAATGTCCTGTGTCACAACCATGATATGTCAACACTACAATTTCTGAAGAAGTTATTTGAAATTGTTTGATAATTTTTATTTTCCTGAAGTAGTTCATACTAGCACCTAACATCAACAGAAAAACCAAATGGCTAGATAAATTCCATTTGTTATGTTTAAGAAACGTTAAATATGTCAACACCGTCAGACTGGAAATCTGACGGAGTTGACATCTGACGGTGGTGATAGGCCAATGACGGTAAAAAAACTAAAGCTGGGAAGTTGTGTCAAACCCATAGATAGTAAATAATGTGGATGTAGCATCCGGGCTGTGCTCAGTCATTCACACGGCATCCAATAATCCTGGTTTGTGCTCGTCGCCATCTTGTGAGATAGCTGACGTATACCTCCGAGGCAAAGTGAGGGACAACGGGCGGAGAGCTGTCACTCAAGAGATCGCGCCAATACATTTTAACCTCCAAAAGAATAAAAACTAGTGTGGGCCAAAAAAATTCACCCCCACAGTGTTGTCATGGAGATATGACCTAAACATACAGACTAAAATGGTTTTGTGGCCCAGGCTGTAAATAGGTTTAATAAGACTTTGAAAACGGCCTATCTAACAAGTGAGTCAAAGAAAAACTGCTCGTCTTGGCGCCACCCCCAGTGGCACTTTCTGGTTACTACAGTTGTAGGTCACTTCCTTATTGGATGCCGGTAAAAATCGCTGAGGTTGGGGCTTGGTCAAACATTAGCTCTGTAGCTTAGTATATGTTGGATACATACATGTAATTTAATTTGCGGAAACATAGGGTTTGTATTTTTTCAACATTGCACCCTGTTTTGTCCCACTTCTCAAGAATCACTGATACATATCTATATATATATACATCTATACACACACACACACACAAACACAAACACAAACACACACACACACACACACACACACACACACACACACACACACACACACACACACACACACACACACACACACACACACACACACACACATACACACACACACACACACACACACACACACACACACACACACACCGGTAGTATGTCTAAACAGACACTTAATTACAGCCACTGTTATGTATGAGTCAACCAGCTTTGTGGCTGCTGAGGGGATTCAGCACTGCAGTATTTTGCAATATTAAAAATGAAAAGTACTGTGCATTAAATGCAATTATATAAGAGTTATAGGTATTATTTATTTTTTAACTCATATTTTTCTTCTAAAAAGCTTTTTGAAGGTTTTAGCTATAATAAGAAAACATTCAGAGGGATAACAGGCTCAGCATTGGTAGCACAACTCTAAATCAGACATCTGAGCTCTAGTTCTCTCTTCCACATCCAGGTTAACAACATTCATCTGAACACGTTGATCAACCAGAGGCCAGATCATCTGGGTCTGTCTAAAATGACTTAATAGAACTACTGTGTTTCTTTTTCACAAGAAATGGGATTGAGAAATGATATTCACATACATTGCAATGTTAAATGTGAAAAATAGCAACGCATTCTTTAACTTTTGAACAATCAATTACACACCTCAGATGTTGTTAACTCTGTGGTCTGACTTGATTGAGCCAGGTTTAAATACATTCTAAGTTTGTATCTGTTACTTCCAGGGGAAGCACACACATTTGATTCTTCCTTCAGAGGTCCAGTCCACAGAAGGTAACTACATACTTCCTTCTTTGCATAGAAAGCAGTTGGGACACTTTTATGTATTCTGTATTCAAAAATTATTAAGATTTTTCAATGATTTAGCTGGTGGCTTTGCCTTCCCCTGCACTGTATTACACTCAACAAAAATATAAACGCAACACTTTTGTTTTTGCTCCCATTTTTCATGAGATGGACTTAAAGATCTAAAATTCATTCCAGATACACAATATTACCATTTCTCTCAAACATTGTTCACAAATCTGTCTACATGTGTGATAGTGAGCACTTCTGCTTTGCTGAGATAATCCATCCCACCTCACAGGTGTGCCACATCAAGATGCTGATCTGACATCAGATTAGTGCACAGGTGTGCCTTAGACTGTCCACAATAAAAGGCCACCCTGAAAAGTGCAGTTTTGTCTCACAGCAAAATGCCACAGATGCCACAAGCTTTGAGGGAGCATGCAATTGGCATGCTGACAGCAGGAATGTCAACCAGATCTGTTGCTTGTGCATTGAATGTTCATTTCTCCACCATAAGCCGTCTCCAAAGGCGTTTCAGAGAATATGGCAGTACATCCAACCGGCCTCACAACCGCAGACCACGTGTAACCACACCAGCCCAGGACCTCCACATCCAGCAGGTTCACCTCCAAGATCGTCTGAGACCAGCCACTGAGACAGCTGCTGAAACAATTGGTTTGCATAACCAAACAATTTCTGCACAAACTGTCAGAAACCGTCTCAGGGAAGCTCAAATGCATGCTCGTCGTCCTCATCGGGGTCTTGACCTGACTCCAGCACGTCGCCGTAACAGACTTGAGTGGGCAAATGCTCACATTCGATGGCGTCTGGCACGTTGGAGAGGTGTTCTCTTCACGGATGAATCTCGGTTTACATTGTTCAGGGCAGATGGCAGACAGCGTGTGTGGCGTCGTGTGGGTGAGCGCTTTGCTGATGTCAATGTTGTGGATCGAGTGGCCCATGGTGGTGGTGGGGTTATGGTATGGGCAGGCATCTGTTATGGACGAAGAACACAGGTGCATTTTATTGATGGCATTTTGAATGCACAGAGTTACCGTGATGAGATCCTGAGGCCCATTGTTGTGCCATACATCCATGAACATCACCTCACGTTTCAGCAAGATAATGCACGGCCCCATGTTGCAAGGATCTGTACACAATTCTTGGAAGCTGAAAATGTCCCAGTTCTTGCATGGCCAGCATACTCACTGGACATGTCACCCATTGAGCATGTTTGGGATGTGTTTGACCGGCGTGTACGACAGCGTGCACCACTTCCCACTAATATCCAGCAACTTCGCACAGCCATTGAAGAGGAGTGGACCAACATTCCACAGGCCACAATTGACAATCTGATAAACTCTATGCGAAGAAGATGTGTTGCACTGCATGAGGCAAATGGTGGTCACACCAGATACTGACTGGTTCTGAGTCCCCAGACCCCCAATAAAGCAAAAAAATTCACATTTCAGAGTGGCCTTTTATTGTGGACAGTCTAAGGCACACCTGTGCACTAATCAAGATGTCAGATCAGCATCTTGATGTGGCACACCTGTGAGGTGGGATGGATTATCTCAGCAAAGCAGAAGTGCTCACTATCACACAGTTAGACAGATTTGTGAACAATGTTTGAGAGAAATGGTAATATTGTGTATCTGGAATGAATTTTAGATCTTTAAGTCCATCTCATGAAAAATGGGAGCAAAAACAAAAGTGTTGCGTTTATATTTTTGTTGAGTATAGTTTGATACCTTTTTTGTAATGTGCATTTTAATAGTAAATGTAGAATAGAATATGGAAAAATAGATAAATTATAATAATTGTATGTATTATTAAAAAATATTCACAAAACATGAATCAAATAGCAATCATGCTTCAGAACTTTCTTCAATCAGATTCCTAAATAATTGCCAAATAGATTATTTTCTATACTGATATATACACTATGTGCACAATTATTAGGCAAGTTGTATTTTTGAGGATTCATTTTATTATTGAACAACTACAGTGCTCTCGGTCAATCCAAAATGTTAATGAACCTAAACCTGAATGTTTACGAAAGTAAAAGTGAGGTTTTGTCTTTCTTACGAGAATATATATGTTTTGCTATTATTAGGCAACTATTAGTATGCAGAATTATTATGCAACTAAATAAAAAAACAAACATTTTCCCATCTCACTTGTTTATTTTCATCCGTTAAAGTGAGAATAATAAAACAACTCAAAATTTACAAATACAAATTTCCGACATGTCAAAAAACAACCAGTGACCAATATAGCCACCCTTCTTTTCAATAACTGTCACAAGCCTTCCATTCATGGAGTCTGTCAGTTTCTTGATCTGTTGACAATCAACTTTTTGTGCAGCAGCAACCACAGCCTCCCAGACACTGTTCCGAGAGGTGTACTGATTTCCTTCACTGTAAATATCCCGTTTAAGCAGGGTCCACAGGTTCTCAATAGGGTTTAAGTCAGGTGAGGAAGGGGGTCATGTCATTATTTTTTCATCCTTAAGGCCTTTACTGGCTAGCCATGCAGTTGAGTACTTCGATGCATGTGATGGAGCATTGTCCTGCATAAAAATCATGGTCTTCTTGAAAGATGCAGACTTTTTCCTGTACCACTGCTTGATAGATACTAATAGTTGCCTTTAAAGATGAGCTAGTTGGACCTTTTCGGGTTGAAGATGGCCTCAAAATCAACTCCCAAACCTACTGCCAGTTTCTAGAAGATACTATCTTCAAGCAGTGGTACAGGAAAAAGTCTTCATCTTTCAAGAAGACCATGATTTTTATACAGGACCATGCTCCATCACATGCATCGAAGTACTCAATTGCATGGCTAGCCAGTAAAGGCCTTAAGGATGAAAAAATAATGACATGACCCCCTTCTTCACCTGACTTAAACCCTATTGAGAACCTGTGGGCCCTGCTTAAACGGGATATTTAAAATGGTAAATGGTAAATGGACTTGACTTATATAGCGCTTTCTAGCCGATTTTCTCAGCCCCAAAGCACTTTACATATCTTAGCACATTCACCCATTCATACACACACTCATACACCGATGGTAGAAGCTGCCATGCAAGGCGCTCTCTGAACCATCGGGAGCAATTTGGGGTTCAGTACGTACATTTTGAGTTGTTTTATTATTCTCACTTTAACAGATGAAAATAAACAAGTGAGATGGGAATTTTTTAATTTTTTATTTATTTGCATAATAATTCTGCATACTAATAGTTGCCTAATAATAGCAAAACATATATACAGTATATTCTCGTAAGAAAGACAAAACCTCACTTTTACTTTCGTAAACATTCAGGTTTAGGTTCATTAACATTTTGGATTGACCGAGAGCACTGTAGTTGTTCAATAATAAAATTAATCCTCAAAAATACAACTTGCCTAATAATTGTGCACACAGTGTATACTTAAACTATAACTATAAGGGGTCATAAGGTTAAACAACACTTAGTTTGACTAGGTAAAATACTCTTTATTCCCCAAGTCAAAATTGCATCCGTACCGTGAAAGAGATGACCATTATATGTGGTGACTAGTTGGCAATGTCTCCGCTGCAGTTTTTGTCAACTGCTAAACGAAAAAACTGGCACAACTCTCACCAGTCTGCACAACAGCAGTTGATGTGGACCAAACTCTATTTGGTTTTTCATTGCTTGAACACATGGCTTTAACCACAACCTTTACAACACTGTGGATTTACAGCACTTTGTTCAAATGCTAACAAACTGCTGCCACACATCCAAAACAGAATGGATTTCAGCTTGGTGCATTTCAAACATTGCTGATGGTCATTTCAGCTGAAGAAGCCTAAGAAGGTATCTTGTTCTAGACTTGTTATAGAGTGAAAACACTCTCTCTCTCTCACACACACACACACACACACACACACACACACACACACACACACACACACACACACACACACACACACACACACACACACACACACACACACACACACACACACACACACACACACACAATAAGGTGTTACTCCTCCAAATAAATATTCCAAAATGTCTTTCTTACCTCACAGCACAGAATATGATTGATAAGGACATTAAAGGGATAGGTCAGTATTTTTAAGGTGGGGTTGTATGGGGTACTTAGGCATAGTAAGTATTTCTTAATGGAGCTGGCGGTCAGTGCAGTCATTCTGAGGAGTTTAGGGGAGATGTCACTGTAGCAGAAGTCAGCATTGTATTGTTGCAGACAGGGCCAGAAGAAAAATGTTTTTCATTATTTTTGTCTTCTTGTGTCTCTTGAATAATCCACAGTAACTCTGAGTCATGAGGCTGATTGGGTCATGACTAAAGCAAACTAAAGCTGTGGAAAAAAATCTCAGTTTAGTATAGAATTGAACAGATATCAAGGTGTTAGGTGGAGAAATTTTTTTTTTCTTCTGGCCCTGTAACAATTTCAATGCTGACTTCTGCTGCAGCGACATTTCCTTCAAACTCCTTCAAATTACTGCACTGATCTCCATCACACTATGCCTAAGAACTCCATACAACCCCTCTTAAAAAATACTGAACTATCCCTTTAAAAACTGTTTTTGAGCATCACATTAAAATAATTGAGCCTCATTAAGGCTTTCACTCTAGTGAAATGATTCAACTTCACTTAAATGAGTGGTTGCTTCTCAGGCATCACGCCTGATATATCATATCATAGTACACAATAATCAGACTTAAAGGTGCTGTAAGCAGAATGGTTCTTTTAGCTAACTTCCTGTCAGTTACTGCAGTTAGCAGTCCCCTCGCTCGTCCCTACGTCACCACATTAATGCACTGCGGTCTTCAAGCAGCAAGTTATCTAGCATCATCTCAGATGTGATAAAACACGATAAAAACCATCAAAACAGACATTGGGAAGGATTTTAACTGCTCCGCCATTGTAGGTGCATACACATTCACCCATCTGTTGCTCTGGCGTGCACCGGCAGTGAGACCATGGAGTGTATATACTATATATGAGTGAGACGAGTGTCGGATTGTAGCGTTCTCTCTTCTGATTAGATAAAAATTTGGGGATACTACAATAAGTTTATTTGCAGATTACATGCAAAGCAGCTGACTGAGATTTCGACTTTATGAAACGTGCACATTATGTAATTGATCCCTGTATGAATAAAGAGCGATTTTACACTTATATTAACATAAATAAACCGCTTACTTCACCTTTAAGTCTTCACAATTATTCACTTTCACATACAAAATACTGTATGGTAGCTGGCAACACATACACATGATTTCTCTTAGCATCCTGCATGTGTCGGTGAGAAATGCTTGCTGTCCAGCATAGATGAAACAGGTGGGCTTTTATTTTTCCTGATGAGGACTATCGAGTTGTTTCTAAACATCCAGAATCAGTACCTGCTAGAGACAGTGAATAGTTCTCACGGATCCAAAAGAAACCAGACTTTTTGAATGAATATTTTTGCTGTGGATTACAAGTGGTCTCTGCTTTGTCTCTGTAGAAGCTGCACTGATGTCCTCTGTTGTTTGTTCTTCATTATTGTCATCTTCTTATACATGGCCCTGGGGATAGTGGGTGAGTCTTTATATACACACTCACATACAAACACACAGTGTTAGAAAAAGCCTTATTGCTCACACAGACAATGTGTTGAGTCAGAGCGCTCCTGTCCGATCGCTGTCCACCTTAGGTGGTGCTGAACCAATCCATGCAGGTAGAGACAGTGCTGTCATTGGTTTGTCCATTGTATCGCTACTCACAACTTGGGCTATAAATTGGCAAGAATCTGGCAATACGAGACGTATCCCGATACAGGGGTGACGATACAATACATTGCGAAATATTGCGATCTACAAAAAAGGCGATATAATGAGATATATTTTTTCAGAAAAACTTTCATAGTGTCTACACACAATGTTATATGCATGAACAAATACTTTTCTATGCAATCAGACTCAGAACAGTTTGACCTGCGTTTGTATTTCACAGTTATAGATTCAACTTTATTCATTAGTACATCATCCCAGTACTACTTCTTCTGCAGTTTAGACAGGAATTAACATCTGACTCAGTCAGTGAAAAACTCAAACCTGCATAGCAGCATAAGCTATTGGCTAAGATTTGTTTAGTTTTTCATGGGCGCAACACATATACTCAACTCTGCTGCTCATCCCACAAATGCATTATCCTTACATACTGTATGTGGGACCATTTCAAAGGGAAATTAACAGGCTTTCCAATGGTATAAGATTTATTTCCAATAAGCATTTTTACAACAAAGAAATGATCGACCAAACACAAGCTGTTTGGCTTTGGCAGAGAAGATTTGCCAAGTTTTACATGGGCGCAACCCACATGCTCAACTCTGCTGCTCATCCCACAAAAGCATTTTACTAACAATTGTGGCACCATTTGAAAAGGAAGTAAACGGACTTTCCAACGGTATAAGATGTATTAAGAAGCATTGTTACAACAAAGAAATCCTCAACCAAACACATATTGGCCTACGTTTTGTGTATATAAACATATTTTTATGCGTGTCTTGTGGTTTGCTTAGTTCAATAGGTGACAGTTTGTGATTTTGATAGGATATCAGCTAATTAACATTAGTGAATTTAAAAAAAACATTTTATCAGACTGGCCTAGTGGATAGTGTTTCGCCCCCATTTGTGCTGAGTCTAGCTCCGCCCCTGGATGAAGAACATCAACAAATTGACTGCATAATATGTGACTGTTTCAATTCAACAGAAAGTTGTCTGTAAAATACAAATATGTTGGAGGAGCAGGTTACTAAGAAGCCACCTTTCAACACAACAAAACATTTTCATTTTCTAAATGTGTTCTAACTTCTTTGTGTAGTCAGTGATTGTCATTTGAGCCAATATTCCATAATATTAGCATAGACTAAATACAAAACATCAAGCAAATCTTATTATTCCAGTTGTAGAATACATATTGCCTTTTCCAGATTTCTTTTTTGAAACTGTTAGTCTGAAGCATGTGAGCAAATGACTACCGAAAGAAAAAAGTACTTAAAACACATTTGATTTTACATTTTACATTGATGATGCTATATTTCAAAACTGGTCTTTTGAGTGATTATGTGCTACTTAAGGACAACACAACATGTATATTGTAAGAGCTGAATCTAGTCTCCAGACAGTAGAGCTGTTTATAGGATGCAGTCTTCTGTTAAAGGCTCTTACTTCTCTGTCTGTACGTCCAGCCTGGATTCATGGGGACCCCAAGAAGGTGTTCCATCCTACAGACAGCTATGGACACTTCTGTGGTCAGAAGGGAACTTCAAATGCGTAAGTTATTAACCTGTACACATCAGAACTTCAATGCCTCTAAAAACCAGACTTATCAAACAGCTTCCCTTCCCATATACTATTTCAAATGATTTTCACAGGAGTCACAGGCATACACTCATTTGAAATGTTGGAACATGATCATGTTATTGGGTCATTTATACCTTTTTTGGTAACACTTTATAATAACTATCCGTTGTAACTCGTTAATAGATCATTAGTAAACTCTTAATTAATGATTTATTAATGATTTGTTAAGTGTTTGTTAGCAGTTTGTTAAGGATTTATAACAATGCCTTACAGACAGTTGATTGACCATTAATAAACTTTTAGTTAATTGGTTATAAATGACTTGTTAAATGACAGTTAACCGTTTGTTAAGGATTTATAACTGTGCTTTATAGCATCGCAAAGGGCCATTAGGACGGATAATCCATGACATTGCCGTGATGTATGGACATTAAATGTCCCTCTGAAATTCTGTTTATCCATGTTTACCACAAAAAGTTCCCAAACCTCATGGGTTTGTATGTTGTTGTATACTTTTGTATACTACTGTTATGCCATGTGATGGCTCAGTATGTGTGTTTCTATAGATTAAACACAATGTTCAACATTTCATCTGTGGTGTTTCTTTGGTAAAAAACAGTACACAGAACAGCCTATGGGTGGAACAAGGTTGAGGTACAAAAATTTGATATTTTAAATATCATGTAAAATTTCTGTACCTTGAACTTGTTTCACCCATGTGCAGTTTTACAAAGTTTCACTGGTATTAGTAGAAGGTTAACAATCTATTAACAACTGATCTGTAAAGTGTGAGTTAATATATTAGTTAAAGGCCTACTTCACCGGTGGGAATATGAAGGTGTATTAAATTCTGAGATCCTATGTAGTATAAATGTGCAATTTTAAAAAAAATCGGTTCATCATAGCCTGAGAAAAGGCAGAAAGAGTGTTTTTTTAACCCTATACTTCTCTTTCTCGTGACATCACAGAAAGAGAAATATAGGGTTAAAAAAAACGTACTTTGTAAATATTACTGTGATGTCTTTTACTGTGACATCACAGTAATATTTACAAAGTACGTTTTTTTTAACCAGTTTATATTACATACAGAGATATGATTTAGTCACGAGAAAGAGAAATATAGGGTTAAAAAAACACTCTTTCTGCCTTTTCTCAGGCTAGGATGAACCAATTTCAATTTCTTTTGCACATTTATACTACATAGGATCTCAGAATTCAATACACCTTCATATTCCAACTGGTGAAGTAGGCCTTTAAGTATTAGTTAATAGTTTATATATGTTATTGGGACGTTATTCTAAAGTTGCAACTATTCCTCATTTACAAACAATTAATAAATGAGGAATAGTTGCAACTTTAACCAAAAAACTTACTTTGTAAATATTACTGTGATGTCTTTTACTGTGACATCACAGTAATATTTACAAAGTACGTTTTTTTTAACCCTATATTTCTCTTTCTGTGATGTCACGAGAAAGAGAAATATAGGGTTAAAAAACACTCTTTCTGCCTTTTCTCAGGCTAGGATGAACCAATTTCAATTTTTTCAATTTATTCCTCATTTACAAACAATTAATAAATGAGGAATAGTTGCAACTTTAGAATAACGTCCCGATAACACATATAAACTATTAACTGATACTTAATAAGCCATTAGTAAGGAATTCACTACTAGCTTGAAAATTATCTATCGGCTATCTATAAAGCACAGTTATAAATCCTTAACAAACGGTTAACTGTCATTTAACAAGTCATTTATAACCAATTAACTAAAAGTTTATTAATGGTCTATTAACTGTCTGTAAGGCATTGTTATGAATCCTTAACAAACTGCTAACAAACACTTAACAAATCATTAATAAATAATTAATTAAGAGTTTACTAATGATCTATTAACAAGTTACAACGGATAGTTATTATAAAGTGTTACCAAGCCCGGTTTGGCTTCATTCTGTGCGTCCAGACTGTGTCCATCCTGCCTGACATAACATTATTTCATTTCATTTTCATTTAACTTTTATTTGTCCTCGAGAGACCAATTGAGGAGTGACCCTCATTTTCAATGACGTCGAGTCAAATTAAAGGTCACATATTATGCTAAATGCACTTTTTAAATGTGTTCTAACATATCCATGGGTCCACAGTGTGCCTAGAGACTGCCAAAATATTTTAAAAAATAACAATCTCTCCTTTTCTCACTCTCCCCCTTTCTGAAACCCCCACCCCTCCCCCCCAATATACTCCAGTCAGAATTCTCCTCGTTTCTGACCTCACAAACTGGAAAGCCAGAAGCTTCCACTGTGCAGCCCACACCCCTATTTCTTATTGGTCCACGGCCCTGACAGACAGAGGGCGAGGCGTATCTGGCTTCGCTTCCGGACAGGGGGCGGGGGGAGCTCAAAGATTATATACACTCAACAAAAATATAAACGCAACACTTTTGTTTTTGCCTTAGACTGTCCACAATAAAAGGCCACTCTGAAATGTGCATTTTTTTGCTTTATTGGGGGTCTGGGGACTCAGAACCAGTCAGTATCTGGTGTGACCACCATTTGCCTCATGCAGTGCAACACATCTTCTTCGCATAGAGTTTATCAGATTGTCAATTGTGGCCTGTGGAATGTTGGTCCACTCCTCGTCAATGGCTGTGCAAAGTTGCTGGAGACGGCTTATGGTGGAGAAATGAACATTCAATGCACGAGCAACAGATCTGGTTGACATTCCTGCTGTCAGCATGCCAATTGCACGCTCCCTCAATGCTTGTGGCATCTGTGGCATTTTGCTGTGAGACAAAACTGCACATTTCAGGGTGGCCTTTTATTGTGGACAGTCTAAGGCACACCTGTGCACTAATCTGATGTCAGATCAGCATCTTGATGTGGCACACCTGTGAGGTGGGATGGATTATCTCAGCAAAGCAGAAGTGCTCACTATCACACATTTAGACAGATTTGTGAACAATGTTTGAGAGAAATGGTACAATTGTGTATCTGGAATGAATTTTAGATCTTTAAGTCCATCTCATGAAAAATGGGAGCAAAAACAAAAGTGTTGCGTTTATATTTTTGTTGAGTGTATTTACGAGGGGAGCTGCAGCTCTTTTTAAAAAATAGGCCATTGTGAGATTAGCTGAACATCTGTAAGTTTTTTTCAGCAAACAATTAAAGAAAAACGTATTAGGGACCACTAAGACCATATAATATGGTGTATAATAGAACCGAAAAGTGTATAATATGGGAGCTTTAAGGACTCTGGGCAGTAGACAAACTGCTGGGGGAGACGCCAGCAGAAATAGTAACAGTGTGCTCACTGTGCTGGAACGACCCAGACGAGATATGTGACTGTTTCTTGTGAGTGGCTACAAATAACTCATCCAAAAGCTCCAACATGGCTTTGCTGGATGGACGATATGTCTGGATTATCTGTGTTTCTGTCAATCCAAACATAACACGAGCAGAAAGAAACCTTTATCTGTTTGTCTGTCATGTGTCCACCTCACCAGCCGTCAGTGTGCAACAGTTTAACACCTGCTTTTCAAATGTATTAAGTAAAGACGCAATCACAACGGTGGCAATTCTTTTCAGGCTTTGTAAATCACCGTGCGTGTGCTAAATACACCTTTTTTATCTTGTCCTCCCATATTATGCACACTCGGAAATAAACACCTGATTTAGCATATTCATTCAGGCAAACGTACTAAATGGACAGCGTGTGTGAGCAAAGATTAGTAAATCGACTTGAACCTTTTTTTGCAGGTGAAGTCCTGTTTGCACATACGTGCAAACGTTTAGTAGATCAACCCTTAAAGGGGCAGTAAGTGATTTGGTCCTTTTAGCTAACTTCCTGTCAGTGACTGCCTTTAGCGGTCCCCTCCCTCGTCCCTATGTCACCACAGCATGAAAGTGCAGCCTTCTTCATCAGATATATCAGATCATGCTGCGATGGAGAGCAGCCAGTCATGGTTCACAGGCCCAGAGACCCGCCTCTTTATAGCATTCCGTCTCCTGATTGGATAAAAAGAGCGGGATACTCTAAATTTTAACTGGCAATTACTGCATTGCTGAATGACTGGAAGACCTGTGTTATGAACTGTGCATACTGTTTAAGTTAACATTCAAATTGCCACTCCCTCCCGTGCACTCCGCTCCTCCTCCTCTGTTCACCTCACTGTCCCCTCTGCCCGTCTCACCACGATGGGGAGCAGAGCCTTCAGCCGCTCTGCTCCCCCCCCCCCCCTGCTCTGGAATGCACTACCCCCGACATCCGCAGCACTGACTTCATATCCCTGTTCAAATCTAAACTCAAAACTCATCTTTTCAAATTTGCTTACCCCTCCTGATCTTCCCATCCCATTTTTGTTTTTAAATCAATTGATTGTACTGTATTTGTCACATTGTACGGTGTCCTTGCGTGTCACGAAAGGCGCCTTTAAATAAAATGTATTATTATTATTATTATTATTAAGTGATTGCTGTAAGAATATAGAGAGATTTGAGCCTGGTCCAACCAGACCATCGTACTTCATTTCATTTGTACAGAAGGTCTGGAAGTGCTGTAATTGGCAAACGTTCACTCACTTGGAGGCGGGTGTCTGTCGAAGTTTAAAACTATTGGATCTGCCCAGTGCTACTCTGGATTAGCCAACCAATCGCATCACGTTTGGTCGTCACGTGTGTCATGAGCCGGCTTTTGACAGTGCGTTCCAGTTGGACAGGGAACTCGGAAATTTCCGACTTCACTACATATTGTAGTCTATGAATCTACCGGTACCTGGCAACAGTAACTTGTTAGAGCCTAACGTTTAGTTATTTGGACTTTCGCGAGCAGATGCACTGGAACACAGACAGGTCGGAACTCGGAACTACCAAGTCGGAAATCTCCTTTTTCCGAGTATAAAGGAACGCAGCATTCAACTGAAACTGGAGCGCGACTTCGACGTCATCGTTCTCAGCCACTCGCTCTGTTCGCTGATTGGACGAATGTAGATTCTCCGGATAAAACTGGGAAATGCACTGTACACCCAGACTGACTACTGAAGGGAAAATTAAATTTGGCCGGAAGTAGGCGGGCGGGCGGAGCCAGGCTAGAGAGATTTAACAGTATATTAACAAAACAATTAGCCTGGCATTCCCAGACCTGCCACTAGGCGCTGGCAAATTAAATTTGCTGCGCCTGTTGGTCTGGATACTCTCCGTTGAAGCTTTTTCAAAAAGACCAGAAATCTGGGCTGACGTTTCAATTGGTTCTATCTAATATGGGCGCGCCAGAGCCCTTTATATGAATGAAATATTTCATTAGCAAGTAAGTGGAATGTTCTGTTTTGCCGACCGACCACGGCAAAAGTTTAATTTAACAGTTTAACAGCTGTTTGCTAAACAAACGGGGCTTACGTCACCTTGTGCATCGCTCTGATTGGTTGTAGTGCTATCCAACTGCGTGCAGTGGCATTTGAAATGCACGAGTAGGAGCTGCCCCTTGAGTTGGAAATGACTATTGATCGTGGCCAGACCCTCTATCGTTCAAGATATCAGGGTCTGGATTTCCATGCTACAAAACAATATCACTTACTACTCTTTTAAGAGCCATATGTTTCTTTTGTAAAAGTGTACTTCTCCAACCACTAGGTGGTGCTGTAAACCTTAGGCCAAGGCAGCGAAAGGTCATTTAAAGGTCACATATTATGCTAAATGCACTTTTTAAATGTGTTCTAACATATCCATGGGTCCACGGTGTGCCTAGAGACTGCCAAATGACAATCTCTCCTTTTCTCACTCTCCCCCTTTCTGAAACCCCCACCCCTCCCCCCAATATACTCCAGTCAGAATTCTCCTCGTTTCTGACCTCAAAAACTGGAAAGCCAGAAGCTTCCACTGTGCAGCCCACACCCCTACCGAAAAGTGTATAATATGGGAGCTTTAAGTTGATGCCAGTCGCACACCGGTGTCTGCTGATTGGGAAAGGCACACCGTTTTTTCACTGTGCTCGGTGTTCTGTAAGCTTCTGTTGTACTTCTTTGTGGTTTGGTTTTGGTAAATGGATTCCTTTTCTGAGTGACTTAGTGGAGGTCCGGGACTCACAGAGTGGACGATCAAAGCCCTTTGATAAACCTTAATTTGGCAAGACAGATATTATTAATTTATCTGAGCGTAGTCAAAGCACGTCTCAACATTAGTAGCAATCAATAGCGTGTGGGGCTTTGTAAGTACAATAACTGCAAAGTAACTCCAGACCCCAGACTAGTCAATCAGGTTGATACTGTATGTGTGATTTAACATGAAAAATTTTTTTTGCAGGAAGAAACCCATGCTTTTCCACTTCAACATCTTGAAATGTACCAGCCCAACTATACTCATCAACCTACAGTGCCCCACTACTCAGGTATTCCATCAAGCATTAAAGGTCACATATTGTGCTAAATGCACTTTTTAAATGTGTTCTAACATATCCATGGGTCCACGGTGTGCCTAGAGACTGCCAAAATATTTAAAAAAATAACAATCTCTCCTTTTCTCACTCTCCCCCTTTCTGAAACCCCCACCCCTCCCCCCCAATATACTCCAGTCAGAATTCTCCTTGTTTCTGACCTCACAAACTGGAAAGCCAGAAGCTTCCACTGTGCAGCCCACACCCCTATTTCTTATTGGTCCACGGCCCTGACAGACAGAGGGCGAGGCGTATCTGGCTTCACTTCCGGACAGGGGGCGGGGGGAGCTCAAAGATTGTATATTTACGAGGGGAGCTGCAGCTCTTTTTGAAAAATAGGCCATTGTGAGATTAGCTGAACATCAGCATAGCACAATAAATTATCTGAAAGTTTTTTTCAGCAAACAATTAAAGAAAAACGTATTAGGGACCACTAACACCATATAATATGGTGTGTAATAGAACTCTAGAAGTGTATAATATGGGAACTTTAAAGGTCCCATATTATGCTAAATGCACTTTTTAAATGTGTTCTAACATATCCATGGGTCCACGGTGTGCCTAGAGACTGCCAAAATATTTTAAAAAATAACAATCTCTCCTGTTCTCACTCTCCCCCTTTCTGAAACCCCCACCCCTCCCCCCCAATATACTCCAGTCAGAATTTTCCCCTTTTCTGACCTCACAAACTGGAAAGCCAGAAGCTTCCACTGTGCAGCCCACACCCCTATTTCTTATTGGTCCACGGCCCTGACAGACAGAGGGCGAGGCGTATCTGGCTTCGCTTCCGGACAGGGGGCGGGGGCAGCTCAAAGATTGTATATTTACGAGGGGAGCTGCAGCTCTTTTTAAAAAATAGGCCATTGTGAGATTAGCTGAACATCAGCATAGTACAATAAATTATCTGAAAGTTTTTTTCAGCAAACAATTAAAGAAAAACGTATTAGGGACCACTAAGACCATATAATATGGTGTATAATAGTACCGAAAAGTGTATAATATGGGAGCTTTAATAATGAGGATATCTGCTGCAGTAATTCATTACTAGTGTATCACCTTCACATCAGCTTGTATTGATAAAGTAATGACGAGATTGATGACGTAACAGTAGTAAATATCTTAACTCCATAAAGTAACACATTTCTCCCCAGGTGTGTGTGTCAGCGTGCCCTGACAGGTTTGCTACCTACACTGAGATGCAGCTGAAAAACCAACTCAGCGGGAGTTACTGGGAGTATTACAGACAGTTCTGTAAGCCTGGCTTTAATAACCCTGAAAAGGTACCAACACTGATTTATGGAATATATTTATGATTTTGAAACATATACTGAGCAGCAATTACTGGAATAACAAACAGTTTATTGATCACATACAAGAAATGTGACTGTCTTTTGCTTTTGATCTCTATAAGTCTAAATGAAGAATAAGTATAAAGAAGTAAAAAAGAAGAACTTGCTCAGGTATGAAAAGTATAAGCTAAACGTAAGAGAGACAGCAACAGGCTGCATGTTTTATTTTGACTGACTTTCTGTTATTTTTATTTTATTTTATCCTTCATTTAACCCTTTTTATTATTACATCTTGTCAATTTACCATTGTTGATTCTACATATTTTTTATATGTACTTATAAATTCGTCGTCACTGCAAAGAGGTAAACCTCTGTGTTCTTCGAGTATTAATAAGGGTTGATTGATTGAGCTCACTACAATGTTTGTGTTCTCTCTCTTTTTGCAGACCAAATATCTTCTCAAAGACCAATGGACCAGGTCACACACATGTGTGGCATTATTCTAACCGCACTCTCTCTTTCTCTCAGCCAGTATCTCAGGTTCTACGAGATGAGGACTGTCCTTCCATGATTGTTCCCAGCAGACCATGTAAGAATGAGACACCAATCTATGTACTGCCACATTTCAGCTTGTTCAAATCAGTCTTTCAATTCAAACGTGGGTAATAGAAGTCTCCTCTTCACACAGTTAGATTTGAACCAAATACATCTGATTGTGTTAATACGATACAATCCATGGTGTAAATGCAGCGTTAAGAGGAAGACTGATTTTGCCTCTTTTTATTCAGAGTTTTTAATCATGGACATAGTTCAACATTGGGATGTTGGGAAGTGGATGATCATGTTGCTTAAAGTGCAGATGGGTATTGGTATTAGTTCTCAATGTCAGGTCACTCTGACTGTGTTACTTTGAACTGTAATGAATTGATTTTGAGTATTATGAGAATGTGTCTGTTTGTGTATTTCAGTTCTCCAGAGATGTCTGCCAGACTTCATCACTCTGAATGGGAGCGTTACTGTGGCTAACAGAAGCAGGTTTAAAGACGCTCTGGAAGAGGCACACAGTGTGACTGAACTCCAACAGGCTGCTGAGTACTGACACTTCTTCTCTCACATATTTGAAATGCTTTTATTTTGTGGTTTTGACGTGTCTAAGATCATTCAAACGCATTAACACATTTTCCAAACCCCAAAAGTACCCCATGGGTGACTTACTTTCTAACCATTGTCTTGTCACTAGTGGACTGGTGACATTTAGCTACAACAGACTTTTTGCAAGTCTCTGATTTAGTTAAGAATTTAGTTTTGATTGTTAGGGAATGATGACTAGAAAACATACTAGATATTGGCATTAGATGAAAATAACATTTTACAAGAGATCAGATATTGCTGGAATATAACATATCAAGACTAGGAAATCAAATGGGTAAAAATATAAGTATTACCGTCTACAAAGCTTATGTTCATGGATCCTAAAAACATGTCTTTTCTCTGAAGCTTTTGTCTTTAATATGCCTTTTATATAGCCTGGAAATTCAGACCTGCCGCTGGCTAATTTAAATTTGCTCAGCGTATTGGCTGTGGATATGTTGTTTGAGTTTGAGACGGCTTTGGCCTCGACCCTTTAAGCTCCCATATTATACACTTTTCGGTTCTATTATACACCATATTATATGGTCTTAGTGGTCCTTAATACGTTTTTCTTTAATTGTTTGCTGAAAAAAACTTTCAGATAATTTATTGTACTATGCTGATGTTCAGCTAATCTCACAATGGCCTATTTTTTAAAAAGAGCTGCAGCTCCCCTCGTAAATATACAATCTTTGAGCTCCCCCCGCCCCCTGTCCGGAAGCGAAGCCAGATACGCCTCGCCCTCTGTCTGTCAGGGCCGTGGACCAATAAGAAATAGAGGTGTGGGCTGCACAGTGGAAGCTTCTGGCTTTCCAGTTTGTGAGGTCAGAAACGAGGAGAATTCTGACTGGAGTATATTGGGGAGGAGGGGTGGGGGTTTCAGGAAGGGGGAGAGTGAGAAAAGGAGAGATTGTTATTTTTTTAAATATTTTGGCCTGGTCATGGTACTACTCCCTCAACATGGTCAATCGGTAAAAAAAAGGGGTAAAATCAATTATTTAGTATTTTTACTCTTCAAAGTGAAAATGATTTGCCTTGACATAACTGTCTTGAACATTTGATCTAGCCATAATATATAATCAATGTTCAACTACAGTAAAAATAATGAATGTCAGAAGGGGAAATATGCTTCTGGGATCTGTCGCTGTTAGCTCATCCAAGCTGAGGTAGATTTATAGGCTAGGCAAAGTAAGGCATCACACTGACCAAATATTCATATCTCTTATAGGCTCTGTGCACTAGAACCCGGAAGTCAACTGACGGTGTCGGCATTCTAGTTTCCGGTCTACTTACTGACTCAGTCCATACAGTTGAATTTCATAATATTTTGCTCCAACCAGCAAGCGGGAAAGGGATTTAAGTTTGATATTTAAGTTATTTGTATAAGTAAGAGGTTAAGTAAGTGGTGTACCGGATTTTTAATTAACAGCGTAATTTTTTTTTTGTATTTGAAACACCAACTGTCTCTTATTGTGCTTACTTTAGGCCTACTAACGTTACGCCCATCTCTTAACATTTGAAGTTATTGTCAGAGCAGTGACCATGAAGAAAATAGAGAAGCCTCACAATCTGAGTGTATGATTAAGCTATGACGATAAGCCAAATGTTAAACTAACCATTATACGCCCGTTCCCACTGTGTTCATGGGGATAGCTACGGTCATATTATGCAATACTAAAATATATAGAAGCTGGCTTTTTTTACACAACGGCACCGACAAAATAGGCACGCGAGCCGCACACACAGACCTATTATTTACTATCTATGACACAGACACACGCACAATCATCACCAGCAGCGCATTGCCTCAAACAACTAAAATAAAATAAAAATCATTGGATATCACAGCATGAATGAACTTTCCTATACGCTACTCTGTCACCCCCAAACGTTTTTAAACTCACAGAATCCTCATACGATAGGCGGACGTGTACCTATAAATCCCATGGTAAATCCGATAATATTCCACTTTTACCACAATTTGTCCGATGAAAGCAGCTTGCAACCAGTTAGTTTTCCTGCAGTCATTATTCCACGGGTAGCGTTGCATTTTTAAAGCGTGAGGACAACTTGATAGGGACTTCAGAAAGAGCCTGACAACAGCAATTAAATGTCTTATTCATTATTCAATTACAAATCTATTTTAATTCTCATTTTATCCTGATTTCCTATGAAGTTCGCTAGGGTTGGTGTCTGAAATGCTTGAAAATAAAGTTATCCAATAAAATATAGAATATTGTTGTCTCTAGGCAAAACAAAGAATAAAAGGTAACAGCTCGCTCACTCATTGGTTAGGACGTATGATCATTTAGTAAGTGACGGGTGAATCAGCCAACCACAAGTTGCTATTCACGATTACTGTGGACAGAGGGCCACTGACAGGTCTGACGGGTCAGTGAGCGCGAAGTGTGAAATTAATGTGATTCACGGCTGCAGAAGAATAAACTATATTGCTGCAAGCTTGATAGCGTTGCATTTTCCAAGACGCGATTTCGAAGATGATCGGATCAATAAGAATGGAAAATGAACGCCAGCATTAACGCAAAAGAGGAACATTGTTGGAAGGCATTTTACCAACAAGTAGAAACGACATGGGATAGACTGACTGCAGGAAAACTAACTGGTTGCAGGCTGCTTTTTTCATCGGACAAATTGTGGAATATTATAGTGGAATATTTGTGGATTCACCATGGGATTTAGCCTGCTAGCCTAACAGCATCGTGTTTGAGGATGCTGCTGCACACCTGCAAGCTAGGGTGAGTTTAAAATCTTTTTAGGGTGGCAGAGTGGCTAAATAGGAAAGTTCATTCATGCTGTGATATCCAATGATTTTTATTCTATTTTAGTCGTTTGAGGCAATGCGCTGCTGGTGATGATGGTGCGTGTCTGTGTGTGCGGCTCGCGTGCCTACACTGTGTCGGTGCCGTTGTATGCGCTGTAGGTTGGAGCTTTTGCCTGCTGTGGCTGGCGATGAAAGTGTGCTTGTGTGTACAGTACATAGCAGCTGTTTGTCGGAGCTTGTTCTGCGGTGTTTTTGAACTATTGAACAACGTGGTGCTCAAGATCCTCTAGGCCGGGGTCTGAGCCAGTTTATGGGCTTGATGCTCGTGTTCTGCGCTCCCAAACACAGGCCCGTATCTTTGATAACAACACAGTTATTCCACTCAAACAACGATAGGACGTAGCTTGTAACTAGTACCCGTCTACTCTTATCAGTACTGATGATTAGCTGGTCCTCAAAATGTCGGCTGCATAGCTTTACTTTGTATGTGTTGTCCGAAACCTCAATCCTTTTAATCCAATGTATCCACTGCAGTGGAAGCTCAAACCGCTATTATATCTACTCTAAACTAAGCAAAGTGTTTCACAAAAGTGTTAATTCAACCTACCGGCACTTCACTGTTGTTTAAACAATCCCATAGGCTACATTTAATCCCCTTTTTCCAATGAAATACTCGTATATTAGTGTATGGTTACCGTGGTAACTGAGACACCGGAAACTAGTATGCCGACACCAGGCGAAACCGGAAGTTCGCTTCTAGACTTGTGCACAGAGCCTATTCCTTCCCCTAAAGGGTTAGGGGGAGGAGCTTAATGTGGCAAAGAGGAGGAGCTTAATATGGTAAAGAAGAGGAGCTTAATATGATAAAGGGGAGGAGCTTAATTATGTAAAGGGGAGGAGCCTAATATGGTAAAGGAGAGGAGCTTAATTATGTAAAGGGAGGAGCCTAATATGGTAAAGGGGAGGAGCTTAATATGGAAATTGGGAGGAGTCTAACGTGGTAAAGGGGAGGAGCCTACTATGGTAAAGAGGAGGGGCTTAATGTGGTAAAGGGGAGGAGCTTAATATGGAAATCGGGAGGAGCCTAACGTGGTAAAGAGGAGGAGCCTAATATGGTAAAGATGAGGGGCTTAATGTGGTAAAGGGGAGGAGCCTAATATGGTAAAGAGGAGGAGCCTAATGTGTTAAATGGGAGGGGGCTAGCGTGGTAAAGGGGAGGAGCTTAATGCGGTGAAGGGGGAGCTTAATATGGGAAATGGGAGGAGCCTAACATGGTAAAAGGGAGGAGTCTAATACAGTAAAGGGGAGGGGCTTAATATGGAAAAGGGAAGGCGCTTAATATGGGAAATGGGAGGAGCCTACTATGGTAAAGAGGAGGAGCTTAATGTGATAAAGGGGGAACCTAACGCGGTAAAGGGGAGGAGCTTAATGTGGTGAAGGGGAGGAGCTTAATATGGAAATGGGAGGGGCTTAATATGGGAAATGGGAGGAGCCTGACATGGTTAAGGGGAGGAGCTTAATATGGAAAAAACTAATATATTTAAGGGGAGGAGCCTAACGTGGTTAAGAGGAGGAGCTTAATGTGGGAAAATGGGAGGAGCCTAACATGTTAAAGGGGGAGCCTAACGTGGTAAAGGGGAGGAGCTTAATGTGGGAAGGGGAGAAGCCTAACGTGGGAAAGGGGAGGAGCCTAATATGGTAAGGGAGAGCTTAATATGGAAGATGGGAGGAGCTTAATGTGGGTGGGGCCTGTTAGGGCCTGTTTGAAGAGTCAAACAGAGGTAAAGGATTGTAACTTTAGGGATTTTTGAAGTTGGTTCCAGCTGTCAGCGGCCGCAAACTGGAAGGAGGAACGGCCCAGGGAGGAGTATGCCCTAGGAGCATTTAACAGAATGAGGGGGGCAGAACGGATGTTGTGTGTAGGGTGGGGGCGCAGGTGAGGAAGCTGAGTTAGATAGGGAGGAGTGAGACCTAGAAGAGTTTTAAAAACCAGCATCAGCCAGTGGATGTTGCGCCTGATGTCCAGGGGTGGCCAGTTTACCAAGGTGTAGAGGTCACAGTGATGGGTCCTGTACGGGGCGTTAGTTGCAAAACGAATGGCCGAGTGATAGAGGACGTTAAGCCGTTCAAGTGCTCCTTATGGGCGGACCTGTAGATGACATTGCTGTAATGGAATAGTGGAAGGACAGTAAGCTGAACCAGGGAGCGTTTGACAGAGGCAGTGAATGAGGAGCGTTTGACAGAGGCAGTGAATGAGGAGCGGTTGACAGAGGCAGTGAATGAGGAGCGTTTGACAGAGGCAGTGAATGAGGAGCGGTTGACAGAGGCAGTGAATGAGGAGCGTTTGACAGAGGCAGTGAATGAGGAGCGGATGCGATAGAGGAAGCTGAGTCTGGCTTTTGAAGGCCCCCTCACACATACAGAAATAAGCTTTCTATGTGTGAATTATAAATTGTTCATAAAAAGTAGCTATCCACCCTTTATCTTTTCAAATGGGCCCCTCCATCATAGAACATGGGTCTGCAGACCAATCTACTGTTTTTACAGTTGCAAAGTAAAGAGTGCTGCCTGTTTAAGAAAAATCTGAAAAATAATGTTCCTTCTGCATCTCAGGATTTGATATAGCCTCTAAAAGTTCCTCTCAAAGTGCACCAGATTGATAGCCTGGCATTCCCAGACCTGCCACTAGGCGCTGGCAAATTAAATTTGCTGCGCGTGTTGGTCTGGACACGCTCCGTTGAAGCTTTACCAAGAAAAACAGAAATCTGGCTGGTGGTTTCAATTGGTTCTATCTAATATGGGCGCGCCAGAGCCCTTTATATGGTACTCTGGGGAGGACGTAACCGGATGACGACAGTGACGTGCATGCGACGTCGAAGCCGTGATAGTAAACATCAGAGATGGCTGCGGATATGTTGTGTGAGTTTGAGACTGCTTTGGCCTCAACCCTTAACGATTTGGAAGACAGCACTCAAATCTGTCATTAGCAAGTAAGTGGAATGTTCTATTTTGCCGACCGACAACGGCAAACGTTTAATTTAACAGTTTAACAGCTGTTCGCTAAACGAAAGGGGCTTACGTCGCCTTGTGCATCGCTCTGATAGGTTGTAGTGCTATCCAACTGCGTGCAGTGGCATTTGAAATCAGTGGCGGCTCGCCCATAGAGGGCGATAGGGCGCCGCCCTCCTTGAGCCATATCAGCAAAAAACGAAAATATAATAATGAATAATAATGATGTTTTTTTTTTTTTTTTTTGTATTAATAATCATAATTTATGATTTCAATACAGTTTTTACCTGCATCTAAGTCTGAATATCATTGTACAATCAGCGTCTGTGCTCTGTACCGTCACTCTGGGGCGATGTCGGGCTGGTTGAGAATCGCCCCCAGCGCTCTCATAGACATCAATGTAAAACTTTTTTTTTTCAAACTGCAAGCCTCGCAATGCAATCTCTATGGGTTCCAGGGGTGCTCGCCCTAACGTGTTGTCGTCATACGTACAGTAAACAATAAACCAATTACAGTGACTGATACAGTCACATGTCCAGTATGCAGCCCAGAGCGGTCATATTCAAGACCAACACAACTTTATATCAACTCAGGCTAGGCTGGCAAGCTACTTACTTGATCGGACTCGGACTAGGTCTTTCCCAGACAAAATGTAACCATCAAGCAAGTATCTACCAAGATGGATTGGGGGATCTTATAAACGCGGATTTTCACGGGGCTCGTTTGAACGGCTAACGAGGCTAGCAGGATGCTAATGCGCTAACGCTCTGTCCTGCTGCCGCTGCATGATGATATGGACTGTATACTGGCTTTTTATCCATCCTGATGGCAGCACAGAGACCGCATGGATAACTTTGGGTGTCACCCCTATGCATCATCTCTCAGAAAAGGTAAAACAAACATTAAACATCAATCTGCATATACGAGCCAGCGCCGTTCAACAGCTGATCGGCTATTGAACGGCGATCAGCTGTTGAACGTCGTTTAGCTGACAGCTGCTTTCACCGTCCGACATAAACCCGCCTACCAAGTGCTGTAGACAGTAGTAACCCAAACCAATGTGATGATTAGCACTGTTAATGTTGCACATGCTATGCCAGCATCCATTTTTGTCTCCTAACTTTTAAAGGAAGCCTATCTGAGGAGCACACTGGTAGATGACAAGTTATCTGTGATGGCCACAGCCGGATAATTAAATCATTTTAGAGCTAAAATAATTTTATTCAAGAAATTAACAAACTTAATTTCCAAAAATACTGTACAGTGCAATGCTTGTCTAATGTTGCCAGAGTGGTTATGCCAGATGAACAGGAAAAACAAACAGTTAAATGCAATATGACATTGTCATATGCTATCTGATTTAGGTTAATTTTGGGTCATATTTCCCATCATGGCAACAATTGCCCCCCCTGAGATTATTGTCAGGAGCCGCCACTGTTTGAAATGCACAAGTAAGAGCAGCCCCTTGAGTTGGAAATTACAATTGATCGTCGCCAGACCCTCTATCGTTCAAGATATCAGGGTCTGGATTTCCAGGCTACCAGATTGATGCATTTTACTTTAAAAAGGTAAAAAAAATCCGGGGGGCATGCCCCCGGAACCCCCCAAAAAGGGGTTCCGGGGGCATGTGGGGGGCCCTTTAAGAGATTGTGCCCAGGGGCCCATTATCTCATAATCCGTCTATGGTGACAGGGGACCGTGGCTGGCGTAGATCAACACCGGTGCTTCGCTGTACTTGTCGTGATAGTCCCCCGGACATAGCCGTCATGTTTGGGTTCATAATATGAGGCGCTAGCGGCACACAACAGGGTGAGTTAAAGGGGTAGTTCAGGATTTTAGACATAGGGCCTTATTCCCAAGTTAGCCTGGTGTTCTTTACCAGTGGAGACAGTTTTCAACACATTTAATTCAGTCCTTCTAGTTGCAGAGTGTGCTCGTGCTAAGCTAGCGCACGGCATTGGGGGGATACTAGCTGCTACTAAAACAGTCTTACCCACTCCACAGTACACCTGAGGCTAATCAATTATAACGCCAGACTATCGATGTAAATGTCTGTGTTGATAGAATAATTTTTTAAATAAATCCAACCTCGCATCGCATGAATTATCGCATTTTGAGGGACTACTTTCTTAGCAGCAGCGGACTTTTACTTTGCTGTGTAACCGAATCACTACAGCAGAAAGTAAACAGAGCAGCGTGGGACAGAAACTGAAACTGCACTGCCACCAGTCTACCGTCGTTCTGTCCCGGTTCTCTGCTGCAGCTCCAGCGGGGGCTGTCTCTACAGACGCTCTTTCTCTTTCTGCCCTTTGAGCATCTATCTCTCTCAGTTCTTCATCAGTGTATTCCAGCTCGTACAGGTACGGTTCGTTGGATACAAGAAATTCCTCATAATCGTCTTCAAAAGCAGACGCATTGCTAAGTCCTCCAAACGTGGCCATATCTTGTTTATTGCATAGGCTAATACAACTCCTTTGTGCACGGTACTCTGCGTCTGTAGCTATGACAGCAGCAGGTAAACAAACTATTATAGAGCCTGTAACCTAGGTATTAGTCCGCCGCTGCCGCAGCCTACAAGGAATAAAGTCCCTCAAAATGCAATATGCGAGGTTGGTTTTATTTCTAAAATTATTCTATCAACACAGACATTTACATCGATAGTCTGGCGTTATAATTGATTAGCCTCAGGTGTACTGTGGAGTGGGTAAGACTGTTTTAGTAGCAGGCTAGTATCCCCCCAATGCCGTGCGCTAGCTTAGCACGAGCGCACTCTGCAACTAGAAGGACTGAATTAAATGTGTTGAAAACTGTCTCCACTGATAAAGAACACCAAGGCTAATTTGGGAATAAGGCCTTATGTCTAAAATCCTGAACTACCCCTTTAACTAATGCTATACGGCGCTAACTTTGTTTATCGGCTAAAGCACAGCCGCATATATTCACTGAATTAACCAGGAAGTCCATTCTCCTGGTTTACTCTCCCCACGTCTTCTATTCCCGAGCTGCCGTCATACAGCACCGGCCGCTTGCAATATATTTTCCTTTTGGGTGTTTCTCAGCCTCTGTGTATGTATGTGACATTATATGTTCCATTAATATCAGTATGGAATGGACAAGTGTATCATTGTCTGGAGATCAGGTTGTCCCCCTGCATTGGATTGATACGCCCAGGGAGTGTGCCAGGTCTACATACAGTGTACTTGGCTGTAGCCCCTTTTACACAGAGATTGCGGCATATTGACGGAACAACATCACTCCAAAATGCCGGCTTTGCTTGCTTCTGTGTTATTTACACAGAACCAAGCAACGCCGGCCTGCTGGCGCATCAGTAGTCCCTTTTACACAGCGCTCCGGAATGAAAGAGGTGCTTGTAAACAGCGTCAGGTGTGACGTAAACATTTAGCGCCGCGCCGGTCAGCTGCTTTACAACAACAACAACAATGGCCGGTGAATTGAGAGCAGAAGTGCTGGAGCTTGCAGTAAGAGGGCCGTATTTTACTGTCCCCACGATGTGCCAGTTGATCTCGCTACGCGCTGAGTCCAACATCACTGGGACAGTTAACCAAACTGACTAAATCAATCCGACCGCTTCACCTCTGTGTGTGTGTGTGTGTGTGACAGGTTGGTTGTGAGCGAGTCTCTTTGTGAGGGCAGCGATCTGCCAATCAGACATACACATACACACAGTGTGTGAAGTCACGTTACTGTAGACAGAAATAAAGTGTGGATATACGCTCAGACTTAGGATAATAATAGCGGCGGCGGAATGTGTTAGCAAAACAGTAGCTCTGTGGCTAACAGCTGAGCCGGAGCCTTCAGTCAGCTGAAGCAGACAGTCTAGCGGGGCGAGCAGACTATTCCCCCGTTACTAGGTCGACCTTCAAGCTGAACAAGAGCCCTCCGCTGCGCGTCGGGCTCCTGCTTCAGCTTGTCGGTCTTTATTTCTAGCAAGTGACCCGTTCGCTATACTTTATCCCTTACTTAGCCTAGCCTAGCTTTCCATTGTACAACTTCTCCTGGGCAGAAATAGACTCATACACTCTGCAAAGTGAAGCGCGGGGGTTTGGATTGAGCAACGGACCTTATGATCAGCTAGATTATACACCGTTCCTTTTATTTGGTGATTTTTACGGGACATCAGGCCGCCGTGGTTAATGTTAAACACACGTCGTTCAACTGCTAACATGGTCGCATGTTTAGAACGTAGGGCTATGGAACGTCAAACGCCCCCCTGTTCCGCAACAACAAGCTGGAGCATTTAAATAGAGAGGCGGAACTGATCGTGTCGGGAATCTTACTACCCCCCGAGGTAGTAAAATTCCCGGAACGATCACTCGCACCTTTCTTCCCTCGTTCCGCAACTGTCGCATTTACACAGCTGGGGGGAGGGCCGAAAGGCCGGCATATTCCCGGCTTTCACTGGCTGTGTAAAAGGGGCTAGTGAAAGCCCCTATGATACTTAGCAGCTATCACACTGAGGAGCAGTAGAGCTTTGTCCCCCTCTTGAGGACACACAATAACATGCCTGCTACCAATGAGTACAGAGTAGAAGCAGGTTTCAAGAGATTCAAATGGTTTATTTGTCATATGTACAACAATTACAGCAGCAGTCACTGGCAATATAATTCAATAAGTCCCAGGCTCCTCTCAACAATGTGATATAGTAAAAGAAAAAACACAAGTGAAGAGAGCAACACCTGAGACACAAATACACTGATAGATAGTGCAAGGACACAGTGCAGGGGAAAGCGTAGAGATAAGGTGCAGCAAATAAATATAAAGTAGAATGCAAAATTAAATGAATGATATGTAGATGAAATATAATACTGCACATGGAAATACAAATAACTGCAAGCAGTTATCGTTAAACCTTTACTAAGCATTGTTTGTTGCTTTATGAAGGTAAACATCTTTATTAATCAATTATTAGCAGTTAACTATGCTCTATGAACAATGCTTATTAAGGTTAATAAGTCCTTTATTAAACAGATAACTATGCATTTTGAAGGTACTGGATCTAAAGCGAGAACATCGCTTATTATGGTTAATAAGTCCTTTAATACACTTAGAATTAGAAAAACTACATGTAAATACAATGTTAGAGCGCTTAAGCACAAAAACACACTTTAACACAGCTCTTTTGAAAAATATATTTTTATTTTCCTTTAAAATCTTCAGAACTTCAATGAAAAATATTCTTGAAAATCAATAATTAAGGAAACAAATCACATAACAACTGTGCATTTGTAAAAATCAGATTTTTTCCAGAACTTTCAGAAACAACATTTTACTAAGTGTAAAAAAAAATAACTTTTGTAAAATAAAAATGCTGCCTGACATCGATTCAAGTGTCCAATGATTAAGACTGGACTATTAATTTAAAATATTAAATGAATAAGAACAACAAAACAATTAAACAAGTACAGCAAAAAAAACTTCCATCAAACAATAATTTAAAAAAAAAATGTTGTAGGGAAAACAATATAAAACGACGTGGGGTTGTATGAGTTGCTTCTGCTTGTTGAATCTGTAACCTTATGGAGATGGCAATCATCACTATAAAACTTTAGGCGAGACGTTGCTGTATCAGAAGTCAGCATTATACTGTTGCAGATAGGACAAGCAGAAAAGTGCCTTTTCACCACATATATAATTGCTAACCTAACAAATACAAGTCCATTCAATTGTTCTCTAAATGTATGATTTTGTCAGTTTGGTTCGGCCATGTATTACTATGTAAATCAGCTGCTTTAACTCAAATTTGATGATTTATTCGCTGCTCTGTGCTCTGCACCGACACGAGATGGTGTGTTAATACATGGCTGAACTACACTCGAAAAGAAGTGCAAAAATAAATGGCTGTCTGGTTGCAAACTAAAGCAGTGAAATTATTAATGCATACATTTGAACAGATCATTTTATATACAGTATGTGGTAAAAAAAAAAAAAAAGCCCTCTACTGCTGGCCCCCTCTGCAACAGTACAATGCTGACTTCTGCTATACTTCCTCTTCCCATCGTCTGAGGAGGAGTCAGACGACAAAGGACTTGACTCAGACGAATCCAAGTCGGGCTTTTCCGTAGCCTCAGGGGAAGGTTGAGTCAGGCTGGTCTTTCTTGTTACTGTATAAAGACAATACAAAGAAACATTGACCACAATTAGACAGATAGCAGACAGGTTACAATAAGCATTTAAGCCATTTGGACATGGAATCTGCAAAAGGGGGTGCAGTATCAAAGTAAATTGTGTCTGTAATGATAGGGTTTAGGCCTTTGATAAGTTTCCGATTACTTCAGATGTTTTGTAAAACTGTAGAAAACATACAAAAAACGGACTTTACAATATATTCATACAAATGAACACACACTATACAAAAGCTATGTAGTTAATTCTCTTACTGGGTTTGGTGGTATGGTGGGATGAAAGAAGAAACAGGCTGACGCAGTCGAGGAGGTTTCCAGGAACGATTCTTTTATTTTAAAACAACAAACTCATACTGCAGTCAAACGAAGCCAATGAATAATTCATGCAAAAGGGGCTCAAACCAAGTACTTAGTACATATGCATGATTATACTTTCTAGAGGGCCGACATTTCTGTATTTAAAATCCTTTTTTTATTGATTTTATGTAATATTCTAATTTTCTGAGATTTTGAATTTGGGGTTTTTATAAACTGTAAGCCATAATAATCACAATTATAAAAAATAAAGGCTTCACATATCTCACTTTGTATGTAATGAGTCTGTATAAGATATTATTTTCACCTATAAAGTTGAATTACTGAAATAAATGAACTTTTGCACGATATTCTAATTTTTCGAGTTTCACCTCTAGTTGCTATGCCACACAAGTGATTAAGAAGCTTTAAACATAAATACTCACAGACTGAGACTTTCTCAGGACAACAAAGCTGAGAATTAACTGACATGCTGTGCTCTCTTGCTGGTTGCATCAAACTAAACTCAATTAAACTAAACTAAATCACACATGCAATGCCGTTTTTAACCACCAGTTGTCTAAAGCAAAAACAAATTGTGGGGGCAGTTTGGTTTCAGTTTTATATGATAGCGTAAGCTAAACTTAGCTCAAAAAGGAAGCTCACCAAAGCTTCTGAAATAAAGTAATGTAAGCCAGGCAAACAACTAGCAAGCTAGAACCAGCTAACGTTACTATAGCATTACATTCTTAAACTTACCAGAAGAGCCATCCTCCAGGACCTCACCCTCTTATTTTTCAGAGACCTGGTTTGGGGTGCTGACGACTCCGACATGTTCTCCTTATGTTCGTGAAACACTTTGTCAAGCATGGGCGTCAAGTATGGGCATCAAGCTGGCGTCAAGCCATCAGCGACTTGCATAAACGGAACTTCCGGTTTTACAACTACCTTCAAAATAAAAGCCTTTAATGATCTGATGAGGCACAAAACCGATCATACGAGTCATATTCATCATAGATTGTGAAAAATATACAACATTCTCGGGGCATCTAATTTTAACACTCACTCAACATGTGCGCGCACACAAAGAGTTGAAATAATCACTTCAGAGCAAAAACAAATATATTATGCTCATTATGCTAGATGCCAAAAGACAACATTTTGGAAAGAGGGATAAAAATCAGTGACTTTACTAAGATATGGCGCTGCAAACCAAACTCAGAAAACTAATTTTTGAAGGTACTTCAACTAGAAAAACATTAAAGCTAATCAAATACCTTCACCGCTCCAACATTGTATATGTCGTTTTTCTCATTGTATCCACCTTGACAAGATATAGTACTTAGTAACTGTTAAAAAGGACTTATTAACCTTAAAGGTCACATATTATGCTAAATGCACTTTTTAAATGTGTTCCAACATATCCATGGGTCCACGGTGTGCCTAGAGACTGCCAAAATATTCAAAAAAATAACAATCTCTCCTTTTCTCACTCTCCCCCTTTCTGAAACCCCCCCCCCCCCCCCTCCCCCAATATACTCCGTTCAGAATTCTCGCGGTTTATGACGTCATAAACTGCACAGCCACATCCCCATATTTTCTTTATATGTCTATGCTTCCCCCCCACATTAGTAGCCAGAAACTTCCACCGTGCAGTAGTCTATGATAACCCCACCCCCCCATTTCTTATTGGTCCACGGCCCCGAGATCCTCTGGAAAATTTTCCGAGCGACAGCCATGTTGCTTTCCCCGCTAAGCGACAAGATGCCCATAGTACAGCCTGATTGTTACATACACCAACACAGAATGCTTTTGCTCATACTCCACTAATTTATCTTAATCACAGCAGTCTATGCCTCGTTTTTAACAACGGATAGGAAGCTACTTGTGGGTTTTTTCAAACAGTGAAACTGAAAGAAATTATTTTATTGGTATTTTTGCCTGACTTGTGTATAGCTATTAGCTTTGGGAAAAGCATTCAGCTTTTGCTCATAAAAACATAATTCTATTACCCACACCAGTCTGGAAATGCCTCGTTTTTAACAGGACAAAGGATTGGAACTTAATAGAGTAGAAGTCAACTTTGAAGATATTTTTTTCACTGATTTGTGTGGTATTTTTAGCCGGTAGCTTCCGAGCTAGCTTCGAGACAAGCATTCAGCTTTTGCTCATAAAAACATAATTCTATTACCCACACCAGTCTGGAAATGCCTCGTTTTTAACAGGACAAAGGATTGGAACTTAATAGTGTAGAAGTCAACTTTGAAGATAATTTTTTCCCTGACTTTAGTGGTATTTTTAGCCGGTAGCTCCCGAGCTAGCTTCGCAGTAGCCACCATCTTTTGCAGCATTTTTATTGTGAACACGCCGTTTCCATTAGCTTGGAAACGGCAAGTCAGTGCATCTGTATGAACATAGTCTTTCATGTAGACAAGAATAGGTCATGTCAAACTGTTCAAAGTGCGTTACTAGCACATGGTTCTTCTCATGGGTAGGCTAACGGGCCAAGCAAATACGTCATCATTGTTTACAAACAGACAGAGGGCGAGGCGTATCTGGCTTCGCTTCCGGACAGGGGGCGGGGGCAGCTCAAAGATTGTATATTTACGAGGGGAGCTGCAGCTCTTTTTAAAAAATAGGCCATTGTGAGATTAGCTGAACATCAGCATAATACAATAAATTATCTGAAAGTTTTTTTCAGCAAACAATTAAAGAAAAACCTATTAGGGACCACTAAGACCATATAATATGGTGTATAATTGAACCGAAAAGTGTATAATATGGGAGCTTTAATAAGCATTGTTCATAGAGCATAGTTAACTGCTAATAATTGATTAATAAAGATGTGTTACCTTCAAAAAGCAACAAACAATGCTTAGTAAAGGTTTAACAATGACATAATATACTCAATAAATAGGTTTGTAATGCTTTTATTAACAGCTATCAGAAACTCATAAGACTTTTATTAATGCTATTAAGCAATCAATAAATAGTTAAGAAGTTTCTTATAAGTGCTTATAAAAGTCTTATAATCACACTGTCAACGTGTTTATTATGTTATTATTAACACTTATATATAGTCTTATTAACACAAATTAATGTTAATAAGCATCTAATAAGGTCCTTATTACCTATTAACTAAGGCTTACTACAAGAACCTTAATATAAAGTGTTACCGCCGAGTGGTCCGTGCTACCTGCTTGAGCGCCCCTAACAGTGGTATGTGGTCTCTGACTGGTCCGTGCCAGAGTAGCGTGTGTGAGTGCCGTCAGTTAATGAGTGAGTGAGTGAGTGAGTGAGTGAGTGAGTGAGTGAGTGAGTGAGTGAGTGAGTGAGTGAGTGAGTGAGTGAGTGAGTGAGTGAGTGAGTGAGTGAGTGAGTGAGTGTGTGTGTGTGTGTGTGTGTGCCCAAGCGTCAGTAGCCTACAGCATAAGCTAATTGCAATAAAATATCTGACTTTTTTATTTATTTAAAAAAAAAAACTTCTTCCTCAGTTATGCTATAAACAAATCAGAGAGTGCTACAATAATGAAATAAATGCAGAGTCAATGGATCTCTATGTTTAAAAGCATTGCTATTACAGCCATGTTGAAGAGCAAGTGAGACCAGTGAGCAGTACTGTCTGGTCCGTGCCACTAGCTTTAGCGCCCCTAGTGGCAATGACCACTGGTCCTTAGTGGTCATGACCAGTTGTATGTGGTCGCTGACTGGTCCGTGCCACTAGCTGAGTGGTCCGTGCCACTGGCTGAGTGGTCTGTACCAGTACCTCCAGCACCCCCTGGTGGTGGCACACAGTGGTCTGTGGCAGAGACCATGGTCAGTGTACAGACCACTGAATCGGCTACAACCCCCTCTCCCCTTGCGGGCGACCGTCTTTGATGACATTCGCCAGCTGTCACAAACAGTTCACCGCGAGAGTGACAGTTTATAGCTGGAGTACTGTATGGATTAATACCAAGCGCCGAACTCCCCCCGTGTTAGTGCCGCCGGTGGCCCCGGACTGGCCAAGCACCATTGCCGCTGAAGCAGCAACAAGTGCGGGATTATTCAACGCCGCGCTTCCATCCGAGCCCGAAGGGTATGACTGTAGCCGCCGCACTAGCCCGACATGCTCTCCCAGCACGGCCGTGGACACCCGGGAACCCAGCGCGATACCTCGAACATCGATAAGTGGACTAGCCCGTCCACCCATCCATGTCTCCCCAGCGGAATCGCACCGATCAGTATCCCCTCCGGCGAGCCGACTCCCAAGACCCATGACCCCCGTGGCGATGCCAGGACAGACGCTCTCCTGCATCAGAGTCTGCCGAGTCTGGGTGAGCTGCAGCGGGGTTGTGATAATAACCGGTTGGAATGGATGAGTGACTTCAGACGATTCCGACTGCATCGGGATGATATTTTGCTCGGTTGAAATAGCTGGTGAGCGAAAAAGGGGTCCAGGATTTAGATGAACATCTCCAGATAGTAGTAGCAATAGAAGTAGTATTTTGACAGAAGACTGGCTGTTATGCCGTCCGATTGTAGTTGTGAGTACTGGCGTCAGCAGCTGGCCGTCCTTGAGTAACCTTGTGTAGGCTGTGACATATCCAAATCCTAAGAATTTGAACTGTGCATTTGCTGATAAAATGCCCAGTGGATCAGCGGTTGTAGGCCTGTGGGGATGGTTGTCTTTTGCGGCCAGATTCTCTGGTGCATCACAGGTGACCAACACCGGTATCAGTAGTAGGAAGCCACAGATGAGGAGGTACAAACCGGCATTGCTTTGTTCATGCTTGCCTTTATTCTTTCTGAACAGTTTCAAAATGCCATGCACAAGATTGTTTAAAGGCCAGATAATCTTAAAAAGTAGGTGGATTAAAAGATTAGGATTAGGAAAAGATTAAAAACAGCAATGTTAAAATATCTTTGCACCTGAGTGGAGCCTGCCAAACCACCCAGAGCAGCTGCTGCCATCTTGATCAGCGCCACTTGGCCAGTGAGTGACGAACAGATTACACACTAATGATTCTGATAAGCTTTTCGTGTCTGTTCTGTGAATACATACATAATCCTTTTGGCTTTTTATGTGTATTTTTTCTTCTTCAGTTACACAGATATCGGGATGTATTGTAGATTAAATGTTGTGTAATATATAGATCACGTAAATATTGCGTATCGTGATATCGTCGTTGTATTGATCGTCAATTTCTTGTATCATCCCACCCCTAGTCTAATCCACCTTTTACACTCATTGATCTCATGTGTTTGCAGCGGTATAACAGGACTGATTGACACTAAGGACCTGGGCTTGAAGATAGTGGAGGATGTTGCCAAGTCATGGACATGGATACTCATGTAACTATACATACACTAACAGAGAAACAGCATTTGTGTTTTAATTTTTTAAGGTTTCTGAGTAGTGTTTTCCAAGTTGTCACCATCACTTATTCCTCACCGTCTGATTACCACCCACAGAACATTATAATAATTGCTTGATAGTTGGCTGATGTATGAATTTTATGATGTTAAAAGAAATCTGTCACATTGACGTACAATTTGTCATCTTTAAATCCCATGGTTACAGCAAACAGGTTAATACTTCAGCAAACGAGAGCAGCTGGTGTATGTGTTTAGGCAGTACCTAAATAATTCCATTTGGGGTAATTGCTCAAGGGCTCCTCAGCGCAGGGGGGGGGGGGGGGGGGAACTTGCAACTCTCCAGCTACCAGTCACAAATTAAAGTTGGTTAAAGCCACTACTAGTAAAATGGCACGTTGGCGTCCCCTTTGGACAAAAGCGGTAGTATTTTTACGACGCCAGCTGTCGTGAAGCTGTTTTCTAGCTCGTGCTGGGCGTGCGAGATTCAAATGATCAGGAAGCAATATAGTGCATGTCCGTGTGTTGAAAGTGTGAGGGCACCGGACTCTTTTCGGCTCCGTGAGAGTGGTTAGTGACACAGCATCAACTAATGCCAGTCAGTGCTACACACACACCTGATTGCAATGAGTTGATGCAGTGTCACCTCTCACGGAGCTGAAAGAGTCTGTGTCCTCACACAAAGCAAATGAACGAGAGACGGCAGTTAGTATGGATCACGATGAGGTAATGTGTTTATGTTGTTGTAAATAATGACTATTTCTGATGAATAATGGTCATCTGATGATGCTGGTGAGGCAAAGTAAACTTTGTTTTAGTAGGCTACCGCTCATTCATTTAGGAGTAAACACTGCAGTCTAGGTTCGCTCCGTGAAATTGTGTATACGTTGCTTGGCAACGCCCTCCCGCCCGCCTATCACTCTCCCTTTTAGCTTTTCTTCATTGCATTTTCTTTTTTTTTCTTTGATGGTTCAGCTCCGTTATCGGTCATTATGACGACAAATAACTGTCTCAAACAAGGCTCCCGCTCCCCTTCCCTCACCTGGAGGGATAGGCTTCTCAAATCACGTTCCTGCGCCACACTGAAATCTGCGACCAATATGGATATGTGACCATAGAGCATGCACGCGTGAACCAAAAATCGGACTGGGTGTGCGACCAGACCAAACGCAGTAATAAAAACTATTAAAACGTATTTCTTTGCACTGATGGTCTCGTTTGCTGTTAAAGGTAATTTATGATTATGTGAGGAAACATGAGGCTGTTTAAAATATATTTAAATGTTACTCGTAGCCGCTTTAAGGTTGACCAGTCTTAACCAACGTGCTCATGCAAATTCAGTTTTTATTAGCAGTACCATAATATAGAGTGATGTACTATGAATGGATTTCAAGATAGTCCGGCTTTAGTTGTGTTAACTGGTACCATAAAACCTATAACAAGGGTATCACAACGAAGTTTATTAACTTGACTTGATAAACCAGGTTTCTCATTCAGACTCTGTGCATGTTCACATGAAAGGGATGTTTGATGTGTCATTTCACTCTTCCTTTTCACCCAATGGAATGATCGCCAGTGGTAGACAGAGTAATCTACCAGTACTCCTGGTCAAATACTACTTAACTACAAGTTAAAGTTGCCCAGTAAAATATTTACTCAAGTTAAAGTACCAGAGTACTTGCTTTAAAAAGCGTAAGTATTTTTAAGTACAAAGTGCATTTTTGCTAGATAAAGGCAAAGGCTTAATGTAGGACCCGGGTTTCAAAATGGCAAGGGGAAGAAGTGGTGAAGTGTAATGACACATATTTCGCTCAAATTATAATATTACATTTTAATCATTGTTCGTCTCAAATTTACAATCATGCCAACATGTTAATCTGGAGAGAAGAGAAGGTTTATATATAGTAGCTCAACGTGCTCATGCTGGACGGCCAGTTCTTGACAGCATACCGTAGATATAGTTTGTTTGGGGTAATTATAGTAGTGTGGTAGATTTGAATGGTATTCATCAAGAGTGCTGAGCAGAGAGACTCTAAAGGTTAACGTCAGATCCCTAGATGGACGTGTGTTCAACTTTGTGCCGCACAAGCAATGAAACGATATGTCTATTTGCAGATATTAAGACACATGATACCCCACACACACACAGATATAAACGGGTCCTGTAACTAGCAACTTCAGTGCCATTGCGGCCTCAGACTGCTTCGATGCTCCATGAAATCCTCTGTAAATGTCTGATGGAAATCTCTCCTGAAATAAACCTGAAACACACAATGATGATTGTCCAGTCTCACCCTTTGTCCTGGTCGCGACGGGGAATTCGGCTACCACATTTGGCGTCACGATAACGGATATAACAGGAACACAATGTAATCTACCTGTACTTGGACGGAAATCATCTGATGAGAGGAAATGCAGAACAAAGTGGGAATCCCAGATGAACGCTCAAGTTGAAAGGTTCATGTCTGTTCCAGTACCTAAAAATAACTGAGAACTGCTACGGGAGATGAGGTGTAAACGGCTGATGTGCTCTGTGCCAAGTTCAAGGTCACGGCGTGAGCGTCCGGGCTGGGGGACTAAACACAGAGGCTCCGTTATGGCCAGGTATCCAGTAGTTCCACTGTTATATGAAAGAACCGTGTGCTTGTTTTATTGACTAAGACTTTGGGAAAAAGGCTGGACTGGATTCGAGCTTGTTACGTCGCTCTGTGCTTTATGTACGCTAAAAAACTGAGGAAAAAGATTGGAGACCAATGTCTGTCATCAAGAAAGCTGACTGCTCGGGGTACTGCCCCCGCGCTGTCGCAAGTGCATTCCGTGGTCATGGCTGATAGAGGAGATGGTCAAACGCATACCAACCGCATACCAGCTTGGACTTTCCTGGGCCGCTGGCCACCAAATTCCACGTCTGGCGGAGTCTGCCAATTTTGAAATGGAGGAGCCATCCTCTGTGCCAAAGTTGGATGGACTACATTTCCCATGCAAGCTGATCACGTTTCGAAATATCTGAATTTGAGACTCTTGAGATTCGGCTGCAGAGGGCTCTCGCACCCTATTCTCATTTTATCTTCGTTCAGTGTTTAAGCAGTTGCATTGTTGGTCCCATTCATATGTAGTTTGCTGCAGTAATGTGTTACACCGATGCATTGTCTTCTACATTACTCATAAAGAGTGTTTCTGTGTTTTCTTGGAGGTTTCTGTTAGGCCATTCAAATATGTATGGTTACATCTGATTTTGGTAGAAGTAGTTACTTCTAAATGGAGGAATGTGGTAGATTTGAATGGTATTCATCAAGAGTGCTGAGCAGAGAGACTCTAAAGGTTAACGTCAGATCCCTAGATGGACGTGTGTTCAACTTTGTGCCGCACAAGCAATGAAACGATATGTCTATTTGCAGATATTAAGACACATGATACCCCACACACACACAGATATAAACGGGTCCTGTAACTAGCAACTTCAGTGCCATTGCGGCCTCAGGCTGCTTCGATGCTCCATGAAATCCTCTGTAAATGTCTGATGGAAATCTCTCCTGAAATAAACCTGAAACACACAATGATGATTGTCCAGTCTCACCCTTTGTCCTGGTCGCGACGGGGAATTCGGCTACCACAGTAGTCTAAACATTTTAAGCAAAGCGAGTCAAACATTGAGAGTGGCCAATTGCATTTAAGAAAATAAATTAACAGATGACTTCAAAGCGTTGCCTGAGGAAGTAACGAGTAACGACAAGCTACCTGGAAATGTAGTGGAGTCAAAAATGTTGTCTTTGAAGTGAAAGCCATAGGTTTCCAAAAAAGTTAAGTATATACACCTTGTTCCAAATTATTATGCAAATTGGATTGAAGTGTCACAGTTAATGTTTTTCAATGAAACTCATGAATGATATTGTGTCTCAGGACGCCTTGGATCATTGAAATTAATCTCATACACCTGTGATAATTAGTTTGCCATGTGAGCCCAATCAAAGGAAAACTACTTAAGAAGGACGTTCCACATTATTAAGAAGGCCACATGTTTCAAGCAATATGGGAAAGAAAAAGGATCTCTCTGCTGCCGAAAAGCGTCAAATAGTGCAATACCTTGGACAAGGTATGAAAACAATAGATATTTCAAAGAAACTGAAGTGTGATCATTGTACTGTGAAGAGTTTTGTGGCTGATTCAGAGCACAGATGGGTTGGTGCAGATAAAGGCATAATGAGGAAGATTTCTGCCAGACAAATTAATTGGATTAATAATAATAATAATAATAATAATTTGAATTTATATAGCGCCTTTCAAGGTACCCAAGGTCGCTTCACAAAAAAGGGGGGAAGTACAGTGATTAGGAGAGCAGCTGCTAAAATGCCATTACAAAGCAGCAGTATTTGAAGCCGCTGGTGCCTCTGGAGTCCCGCGAACCTCAAGGTGTAAGATCCTCCAGAGGTTTGCCGCTGTGCATAAACCTATTATTCAACCACCCCTAAACAATGCTCACAAGCAGAAACCGTTGCACTGGGCTCAGAAATACATGAAGACTAATTTTCAAACAGTCTTGTTTACTGATGAGTGCTGTGCAGCCCTGGATGGTCCAGATGGATGGAGTAGTGGATCGTTGGTGAATGGTCACCATGTCCCAACAAGGCTGCGACGTCAGCAAGGAGGTGGCGGAGTCATGTTTTGGGACAGAATCATGGGGAGAGAGCTGGTATGCCCCTTTAGGGTCCCTGACGGTGTGAAAATGACCTCGGCAAAGTATGTTGAGTTTCTGTCAGGGTTTCAGGAAAATGACAGACAAGAACCCAATAGCAAGACACTGGATGCAGTTCAGGTTTAGAAACAGATTTTGGGAAGCGGATGACAAACCAGGTCGACAGACAGCATGGCAAACAAATCCAGTTGGGGCAGGCAAAAGGGAGGTCCAAAGTCCAGAATGCAGGTCAAAAACAAATAGCAGGCAGGATCGAGATGCAGGATAATGTCCGGAAGCTGGAGAGCTTGGGGAACACACTAAACAATCTGGCAACTGACTGAGGGGAAATGGAGTGGAATATATACTGAGGGGCTGATTAGCTGATGGGGAGCAGGTGAGTATGGGCAGACCAGGTGAATGTAATTAGGAGCTAGTGCAGAGCAGGAGGGGTCTGAAATGACATGAGTATTAGAACTAGGAAACAATGTGAAAAAAACTAAATGCTGGCTGAAGTTGTGACAGTTTCTGACTGACCACTTTCTTCCGTGGTACAAAAACCAGTGCCTTCCGTAGTAAAATCATCTTCATGCATGACAATGCACCATCTCATGCTGCAAAGAATACCTCTGTGTCATTGAAGAGCTTGAGCCTGTGTGTTCCCCTAAGGTTAATTCAAATCAACATAAATGTTTGGGTATCTAACCAATAAGTTCAATGTAATATCACCGTATTGTAAACCCAATTACAAAGTAACAATGAACAGTTCAAAATCAGTAAATATACATTTCCAAGATAACAGTCCTTTAGGCCATGTGTTCCTGCTAAGCTAAGCTAACTGCCCAGAAGTTCATACGATACCAGATGATGATACACAGCGTTTGTTGCAGTGTGAGAGGTTCTGGGTGGAACAGGGGTTTTGCTTGGCAGGGTCGGTCTTGATTCAGTTCGGAAGAACTGGTCCTTTGGTTCTTCAGTAGCACCCCCAGTCTGTTGGGTGGTGCGTGGAGAAGAGAGAGAGCATGTAGCCAGCTCACTAGCTATCATCAAAACAGCAAAACGACTTCTGACCAATGGCAGAAGAGACAGGAGTCATGTGGGACATCATGTCTTGGGTCAGGACAGAGCAACCACAAGGTGTGAAAACACAGATAAAGCCTTGGCTTCAACCAGAGGAATGTTGGGGGTTTTGACACCAACATTTTGAGTCAGAAACAAAGTCTTAATTCACTTTAGAGTCAAAAGTCTTAATGAATGAATGAACCCATGTACATATTCACTACAGTGTGCAACTGAGTAGGAGCACTGATTCAATAGTGCACACACCGGCCACGCTGCATGGGACTGCGTTGTCTCCGTCTGGAGCAGCTGGGGGGACACTGAGGCACGGGGGCTGCATTCATTCAAAATGTTAGCCACAGTATTAAATATGTAGTAGGCCTACACTGCTCTTTATGATAAAAGATACACGGCACAACATTCAGTTTAACATTTTATTTATTTGACGCACTTTTTAGTGTTCAAATCTCTGCAGACGTGTATTTATTTTATGGGGACCATTACCGGACAGTTGGTGCATCTGTTTCTCGGTATCGAAGGTACTGCACTCAGCTGGCTTCATTCATATCTTTCTGACAGATCTAACTTCATCTCCCTCCACAACCACACATCTGCCACAGTCACCGTCACACAAGGTGTTCCACAAGGTTCTGTACTCGGCCCCTCCTCTTCATCATTTACCTCCTCCCCCTTGGTCAGTTACTTCGCCATTTCTCAATGGACTTCCACTGCTATGCTGATGACACCCAAATTTACCTCAGTACCAAATCCCCCCACAACCCCCCCATCTCCCACATTGAATCCTGCCTGTCTTCCCTTACACTCTGGATGAAAAATAACTTCCTCAAACTCAACAGCAACAAAACTGAACTCCTCCTAATTGGCTCCAAATCCACCCTCAGCAAACTCACAACCCCCCCACCCCACCCACACACACTCACTATTGATGGCACCATGGTCTCCCCCTCCCCCCAGGCCCGCAATCTTGGCGTAGTTTTTGATCCCACCCTCTCCCTTGAACCCCACATCCGTCACACCGTCAAAACCTCCTTCTATCACCTCTGTAATATTGCAAAGATTAGATCCTCCCTCACACCCCACGCTGCTGATAGACTCATCCATGCCTTCATCTCCTCCCGCTTTGACTATTGTAATTCACTCCTTGCCGGCATCAGCACCACCTCCATCAACAGACTCCAACGTGTCCAGAATACAGCTGTCCGTCTCCTCACTCACACCAACTTGTGGAACCACATCACCCCAGTCCTCAAAAAGCTCCACTGGCTCCCCATTTCATTCCGGATCGATTACAAACTCCTGGTCCTCACCTACAAAGCCCTCCACCATCTGCCCCCCCCCCCCCCCCCATATCTCACTGACCTCCTCTCCCCCTATCAACCCCCTCGGGCCCTCAGATCCTCCTCAGCCAGTCTCCTCTCCACCCACACATCTAAACTCTGCAGCTTTGGTGACAGAGCTTTCTCCAGGGCAGCTCCCAGGCTCTGGAACAGCCTCCCCCAACATATCCGTGACTCTGAGTCCCTCACCATCTTCCAGTCCAAACTCAAGACCCATCTCTTCTCCTCTGCCTACCCCTAGTTCACCCACCAACCCAACTCTACATGTTATTTTTGTTTGTTTATTGTTTTTGTAAAGTGCTCTGAGTGAGAGAAGCTATATAAATCAAATTTATTATTATTATTATTATTATTATTATTATTATTATTATTATTATTATTATTATTATTATTATGCCCGCACCCTCAGTTGGTTGCATTTCAGAACAGCAACACGCTTTTTTTAGTGGCGATTTTTGAGTCAGACCACTTTTTCTTCATCAATGTAAAGAAATGGCAACATATAATTGTATGCTGTTTTATAGCATTTGAGCGATAGTAGCCTATTGATGTAAACCTAAAATGCAAAATCCTCAGCTGGAGATCGTTTGTCAACACCAACGCTGTTGACCGCAGCAGTTATTTCCTTCCTAACTGCTGCCTTCTGTCGTTCTTTGATGCCGCTTGTAATGCTCCGAAATGAAACTCTGGTTGCGTTCCGAATCGCATACTTTCTACTATATAGTATGTAGAAAAAAGATTTTGGATGTCCCGTTTCTTGTGGCCAGATTTAGGATGGTTAGAAGTACCCAGATGTCCTACTTCATGCGGCCAAGATTGTTAGTGTTGAAAAGTGCATCCTATTTGGGCGATTCTGACCCACAATCCAGTGCGCACGTGAAGTGACGTCACATCGACGAAGCCTCCATATGAAAACAAACGGGGATGCGACAATATAAAAGCAAAAGGCAAGATCAAGGCGCAATGTTATGATGAAATAAGAGAGTAAAGTATGTCCCAATAGTATGCCTACTGCATCATAACTAGATTCTTTTTATCGTCGGATGTAGTATGTAGAATAGAAAAAAGAAAGAGTATGCGATTCGGAACGCAACCTCTCTTTTTTTCTACTTTCGCTGTTATTCTGTCAATTTCTACTTCAGAGAAGTTCCTCTTCTGTGCCGTAATGCGCATATCCATGTCGTAAAACCTCTGGGCGAGGCCTCTAAACTGAGAAAATATAGGGGCGTGATACGATCGTTTTCAGCCGCCGCATTTATCAATAATGGCCTGGCGTACGCTGAGATTGGCGAGATACGACTGTTTGATAAATCCCACACGAAACCTGGCGTAGGGAGGTATTTGCGCCAGAATCTGCACCAGTTTCCACGCAAGTTTGATAAATGAGGGCCACTGTCTGCTATGGGCATACAAGGAGAGAACCTCATGGTATGGCACCAATCTTCCCCTGACCTCAACCCTATTGAGAACCTTTGGAGCATCCTCAAGCAAAACATCTATGAGGTTGGGAGTTCACATCAAAACAGCAGCTATGGGAGGCTATGCATCCTGCAAAGATATTCAAGCAGAAACGCTCCAAAAACTCACAAGTTCAATGGATGCAAGAATTGTGAAGGTGATATCAAAGAGGGGGTCCTATTTTGACATGTAACTTGGCCTGTTAAGATGTTTTTGATTGAAATAGCTTTTGATTTCACTAAATATGACCTTCACATCCTGCAAATTCAACAAATTACCATTTTTTGTTCTTTACAACCTATAAAATGTTTTGAAACTCTGTTGTGCATAATAATTTGAACGGTGCATTTTGAGTATTTTAGCTCTAGCTGGTGGGGAATCACAGCTGAAAGCAAAACCTTTGCTGCAAAAAAGGCAAGAGAGGAAAGCTGTGTGTGTGTACAGTATTTCTCCAAATGTGTAGTATACTGTGTGTTACTGTGTGGCAGACAGGCAGGCAAGCAGGACCCAAATGCAAGACGTCGTAGCAAAGAATAATTTATTAAGCTCAAAAAGGTAACAAAAAAGGCCAACAGGCAAAAAGTTCAGGAACAAAAGTAACACAGGGAACAGAGAGAACCCACAGGGAACAGAGAGAACCCACAGGGAACAGAGAGAACCCACAGGGAACAGAGAGAACCCACAGGGAACAGAGAGAACCCACAGGGAACAGAGAGAACCCACAGGGAACAGAGAGAACCCACAGGACAAAGACTCACCGACACGACAAACCATAATGCACAGACAAGGAACAAAGGAACACAAGGAGTATATATACAAGACATAACGAGACACAGGTGAAACACATCAGGGAAGGGAACAGCAATCAACAAGAGGGAAGCTAGACAGGACATGGGGAGGAAACAAGACAGAGATACCAAAATAAAACAGGAAACCACCAACACAAGACAGGACAAAGACAGACCATGACACTGGTTGCGTTCCGAATCGCATACTCTTTCTTTTTTCTATTCTACATACTACATCTGACGATAAAAAGAATCTAGTTAGGATGCAGTAGGCATACTATTGGGACATACTTTTCTCTCTTATTTCATCATAACATTGCGCCTTGATCTTGCCTCTTGATTTTATATCCGTCGCATCCCCGTTTGTTTTCATAACATGGACCTATAGGCTTCGTCGATGTTACGTCACTTCACGTGCGCACTGGATTGTGGGTCAGAATCGCCCAAATAGGATGCACTTTTCAACACTAACAATCTTGGCCGCATGAAGTAGACCATCCGGGTATTCTAACCATCCTAAATCTGGCCACAAGAATCGGGACATCCTAAATCTTTTTTCTACATACTATATAGTAGAAAGTATGCGATTCGGAACGCAACCACTGTGTGTGTGTGTGTGTGTGTGTGTGTGTGTGTGATCTACTGCGTCTTCAAATAAAATGTGAAGGATTGTATAACCCACCCCATTTCATGTCAAAGTAAATGTCATACTAGTTAAAATAGCTTATAGTGAAACCTGGGATTTTATGGAAGATTTCTGTTATAGCCAGTGTTCGCAAACGGCCAGATATCATTAAAACAAATAATACTGTGTGCAGTGCTTTTTGCAAAGCCGTTATTGCTCTTACTGAACTGCTGAATTGCACAGAATTTTATGCTGCATCCTTTTTAACATAATCCTTTGTGTGTTTGAAGGCAACCTGAATCCACAAAGCAAGGGCTGACCCCCCCCCCCTCCAACAATAGAAAGTTAGAAACAACTATACAAAGGGACAACAGAGAGTAAATACATTGAACTATTGCAGGAATAAAAGTCTACCAAAAATAGCCATTAACTGGATTTTCCCAGCATTTAAAGTGAAATTATTAAAGTCAATGTAACTATTAAAATTCAAGATTTCAACATTTACTTTATTGTCATTTCAGAGCTGTAATTGCATACACCACTGAAACAAAATGCAGTTTCTCACCAGCGCCAACATTACAAAACTACGCCAAAAATACAATCTTACATGAAAACTTTTTTGTCATTCCCTCCCCCTTACAACACTGATGCATTGGAAATCGGTTTCAGAGAAGTGATTGTGTGTATTTAAGTTTCAAGTTGCAACTCCATCCATGGTTGCTTTCATTTTAATAATGTGTTTGTTCTCCCTTGTATCTGTAACAGAGGTCTGCTGTTGTCCATGGCTGTGAGCCTGCTCTTCATCCTGCTGCTGAGGTTCACAGCTGGGTTGATGTTGTGGACAACCATCCTCACTGTGGTGCTGCTGCTGGCATATGGTGTGTAATCAGGGCTCTGCACTCTTTAACGCAAATTACCCTTAGCTTTTTTTGGTTTAGTTTTTCAAATAAAAGCAGCGTTTCTACATATGGCGTTTCTACATATGGCATGCTTTATATTATTATTATTATTATTATTATTATTATTATTATTATTATTATTATTATTATTATTATTATTTCATTTATTGGTGAAATTGTACAAGACAGAATGTGTGCAGACAAATAACAACAACATTAAACAACAAGGTAAACAAAACAGGGGATATCGTGGTACAACATACAGATAATTTGAAAAATTACAGGCACTGAACTAAGAGAAGGGAGTGAAGAAAGGAAAAAAGGGGAAAGGAAGAAGACAACATTATTTTACACAACAATAAAGTTCAATTAGTTAAGCAGTGAGAAAATAATAATAATAATAAGTACTTAGGGGAGAGTGGGTTAAGTTGTGCCACTTTTTACTCAAAGTGGCCTTGACAGTAATGTCTCCAACTAAAATATCTACAGTTTTTATATTTCAGGATGTGTTGCATCCCTGGCAAAAATATCTAGCTATAATATATAGCTTTTGGAAAAAAAGTGGTCTTGTCCCACAACTGGCCCCCAATGCGGGGCAAGTTGTGCCTTTGGAGAGATTATGTTGGGGTAAATTGTGCCATTTATATATATCTCATAAACTGTAATGCTATACTCAACAAAAATATAAACGCAACACTTTTGTTTTTGCTCCCATTTTTCATGAGATGGACTTAAAGATCTAAAATTCATTCCAGATACACAATATTACCATTTCTCTCAAACATTGTTCACAAATCTGTCTAAATGTGTGATAGTGAGCACTTCTGCTTTGCTGAGATAATCCATCCCACCTCACAGGTGTGCCACATCAAGATGCTGATCTGACATCATGATTAGTGCACAGGTGTGCCTTAGACTGTCCACAATAAAAGGCCACCCTGAAATGTGCAGTTTTGTCTCACAGCAAAATGCCACAGATGCCACAAGCATTGAGGGAGCGTGCAATTGGCATGCTGACAGCAGGAATGTCAACCAGATATGTTGCTCGTGCATTGAATGTTCATTTCTCCACCATAAGCCGTCTCCAAAGGCGTTTCAGAACTTCGCACAGCCATTGAAGAGGAGTGGACCAACATTCCACAGGCCACAATTGACAATCTGATAAACTCTATGCGAAGAAGATGTGTTGCACTGCATGAGGCAAATGGTGGTCACACCAGATACTGACTGGTTCTGAGTCCCCAGACCCCCAATAAAGCAAAAAAAATGCACATTTCAGAGTGGCCTTTTATTGTGGACAGTCTAAGGCACACCTGTGCACTAATCATGATGTCAGATCAGCATCTTGATGTGGCACACCTGTGAGGTGGGATGGATTATCTCAGCAAAGCAGAAGTGCTCACTATCACACATTTAGACAGATTTGTGAACAATGTTTGAGAGAAATGGTAATATTGTGTATCTGGAATGAATTTTAGATCTTTAAGTCCATCTCATGAAAAATGGGAGCAAAAACAAAAGTGTTGCGTTTATATTTTTGTTGAGTGTATATAAAAGCAAGACAACTCCATTAGAAAATTACTAATTTAAGGTTTATGTAAAGTAAATATTTTACAAAGATTGAAGTTCAATTTTCTTTAACAAGGCCTGGCAGGTCTAGGTGGTTTTACCTGCAAAGCTCACAATGACATAGTCACCATCATAATCATCATCGTCCTGGCCATCTGAATATATATTAAATACTGTATATAAGAGTTAGGTCCTTATACTTATAGGTAATGGGTGGCAAAGCTCCACTGAACTGTGGTGACTCAAGAGTTTCCCTGGTTTGGCTAGTTTCAATGATTGATGGCTGAAAGAGCTATACTGTAGAGCAGGGGTGTCAAACATACGGCCCGCAGGCCGGATCCGGCCCGCGAGATGATTTGATCAGGCCCGCGACCTGTAGAGCATAGATTTCTGAGTATGTCAAAAAAAAAGTAAGTCTCTAGCCCATTCCTGTGAGGAGTTATGAATTTTTAAAGAAATGTTCACTCCTGCCGCTAGGGGGCAGCCTAAATAAAAAAAAGCACATTTTAGCAACGTGGGAAATGGTAAATGGCAATCCTGCTTCACCGCTATTAATGTTTCCTCCAGTGCTTTATGGCAAAGTAAAAACCAAAAAAAAAAAATAATTATTATTTTTAGTACATTTTATTTTATTACTTTTTAATAAAAATAAAAAATAAATTATTTTTAGTGCTGAACAATTAATGTACTAGCAAGCGCGGTGTGTCTGCGGCTCTGTGTGTGCAAAACGAGCAGGAGCATGCTAGTGTAGGCCTACAAGATTTATTTCCTAATTTTCAATGCTGCTTTATTTTTATGTTTTAAATTGGGAAAAACGAATTCCAAAACAACCAATAACCTCTGTATTTAAAAATGAATCAAAACAGTAGAAGTTGCACTTTTATTTAATTGTATTTTGTACAGTCTGCATGTTTGCACAAAATGTGTACCTGTACATATAGTAAACAAAATTGGACAACTGTAAGGTCAGTGCCTGTTGTATTTGTGTATTCAAATAAACAGTTGTTTATTTCATTAGTGCACATTGGCATCTTTGAGCAAAATACCCCCAAAACTTTTGCTGCGGCGCACTGCGCCACACCTCCTATTCCCATGGCCAGCAGCAACCTTTACTAAGACATTTCCTGGGGGGTACAGAGATCCCTTGTGATCCCTGATAATGTAGGTTACAAATGTAGGCTGAGTGATAAAGCATATTACTGAAAAACACAAGTTAGGGATTTGGGGTTATTTTGCCATTATTTTACTGGTCCGGCCCACCTGAGATCAGAGAGGCTGTATGTGGCCCTCGAACCAAAATGAGTTTGACACCCCTGCTGTAGAGGGTAACTCTACTCTAGTGCAGGGACGTCTGACCAAGATCTCTGATTTAAAGGTTCGATCGTTCTTTGGGACCAAAGAAGGGTTCGCCTAAGAAGGAGCGCTAAGATACGGGTGTTTCCCAGATGCCGTTTTAAGTCCCTTCTTTGGAGAGCCGTAAGATGAAGCGAAAGAAGCATCGAAAGACGCTCTTAGTGGGAGCTGTCCACCGCGGTGGGGCTGAAACTGAATAAATCGATGCCAGGCAAATCGATCACCCACCTCTATCAGTGTATAAGTCACACACAGCGCCCCGTGGTCCCCCACACACAGGTGGAATTAGACTACGCATGTATCGTGTGTGTGTGGGGATGTGTGGGTACGGGTGTGTGTGTGTTTGTGTCTGTGTGTGTGTGGCAACAAGTGTCGCATATATACCCCCGTGGATATAGGCACACACGTGAGAATGGAAGAAACCGGCAGCAAAAGAAACAAGCGGGCACCGTTGTTTACCGCGGAGGAGATGGGCGTCTTAGTGGGCGAGGACTGGCCGCACCGGGATGTTTTATTCGGGGGAACAAGGGGCAAAAAGAACATCACGGTGAAGAACCGTGTTTGGCAGGCCATAGCCGAAAATATGTCCCCCTCCAGCCATGTGGCCTGCGTGACTGGCGTGCTGTGAGGAAGAAGTGGCAGGAGTTCCAGAACCAAACAAAAAGGAAGAGTGAGAAGGTTTCACTAATCAATCTCCCTTTGTTGCAGGTGATGCAGACGCCCAGTAAAGACAGCGCGGAGTAACCCCTCCCCCATATGGTTTCGATAAACTACTTTGGTTTCCTTTTCAACCATGTATTGTGTGGATAATTTTGCATTGAAATGAGGGTGTCAAACCTATAGCAACAAAAAGTCCCAGGCAATTTGTAATTTATCTAAGCGTAGGATCAAAACGTGTGCGTATTGTGCGCCCTTTCAGCACAGCATGTTTTGCCACTAATTTCCCACTTGTTACATGGTCACCTCAGAAACGTGGACACTATACTCCCACATACTGTATGCAACACTACTTCCTTAACATTCCAGTGCCAGACTTTCAGGTAAAGCACGCGGACACTGCAGCAATAAATGATAGTGTGCAGGACGTTACATGTAGCCTACATCTGCTGGTTCTGTTTATTTATTTCAGCCTTCAGGCCTGACAGTTGATATGGGTGATGTGGTGGTTTATGGTTTAGTGATCAGTGCTTGCTTGGTGACTGGTGGTAAAGGGGTAGGGGCTGGGGTTGTTGGACCTCAGAAGAGGTTGATATGTTCCTAAAAACGCAGCGCAGTCAGGAGCTGCATCTCCGGGCTGAAGGGAAAATTGCAGCGGGTTGCTCTGGATGTGTGGAGACACCAGAGTGATCAGCTGTTGGATCTACGCATGGGGCAGCCGGTACTTTGCCTGGACGGCCCGGTCTGATAGCACGTCCAGTGGGGAGAAGTGCCGACGCATGTATGCATTTATGTAAAACGTCTGGCTTCGCGCACGGCGATTGTTGGTTCGCAGCGAGAATGTGTTGTATTGCAGCCATGGTTTCTCACACACGTGGACTTTGGCAACGCCTTTGTAGCAGGTGTAGCCGCTCTGGATGAGGTTCAGCTGTTCAATTAAATTTGTTTCCTTGATATCTGTGAAATGCCACAGGGTTGTTGATGTTTTTTTATGTGTAGTACTATAAACTCACATGTGTGTGGAAAACGTAAACGTCTAATTCATTAAAACATTTTTTTCTCTCTACTATTAGTTTATGTTTATTGTGCCAGGTCCGCATTGAGCATTGTCTTATTATTCCGAAAAGTGGAGGAAATAAATTTCCCTGACGCGGCATGATCACTGACGATTTGGTCGCTAAGAAGGTTGTAAGAGTGGGTCAGCGCCGTCGTACAGTTCCGTCTTAGTGAAAGAGCTTTTTTCGCTAAGAACGACTCTGGGAAACGCATTCTTCTTTCACAGCGTTCTTAAGAGCGCTCCAAAGAAGCACTGAGCTCCAAAGAGGCTCTTAACGAATCTGGGAAACGCGGCCATTGTCAAAATCACTTTTTTGTCAAAATCAGTGAATATCTCCTCAAGATCTGCTAACTGTCCATCCATGTGTGTGCGCTGAAAAAAAATCCAGTGTTAATACACAGCCTAGGCCCTGTTAACTGGTGTAAACAACGGGTATAAACAAAGGGCGCCAACCTTAGCTAGCAACATACCAGTTTACAGAGCATAGGATGTGTATTATCATCAGTGTTTTTTTTAAATGTACACACTGTATGGACAAGTAGCGGATTGTGAGGAGCTATTCACTGATTTTGACAAAAAGTGTCTCCAGAATAGCTGATTTCATCTTTTATGAGGTTAATTTGGTGCATGATTAAGCAACACTTGACTTTGCGTTGATGGCTGCGTAACAGAGGTAAACACAAGCAGATTATAACACAACAATTCAACCATTATCCATCATTTTAATAGCGCACAGCAAAACGTTTATAAAATCACATATTTGAAATGATAGAACTTCACAATATAAGGCATAAATACTAAAATACATTGTGCAACGTGTTCTGAGATCTCCTGCTAGTCTTCTTCAAAATCCTCTTTGTGTGTGTGTGTGTGTGTGCTTGTGTGCACAGGTATGTGGTTCTGCTCCATGAAGTTGTCCCAGCTCAGACACATGTCAGGCTCTGATGTTTCCATTGCAGAGATGGGCCTTCACACTGACCTACAGGTCTATCTACAACTCACACAGACCTGGTTCATACTATGTAAGTCTGTCTCTCTTTTATCACATGTCTTTACATTTTTTTTACAAGGCCAGCTGTAGTTCAAATTTACAGACAGTGACCGCAACCGCACAAAGCCATTAAGAAAAACTATATAAAAATATCTATCTTTCGGGGTGCTCCGGTGGCGTAGTGGATAGAGCATGTACCATATTGGCTCAGGCCTCGTTGCAGTGGTCGCGGGTTCGAATCCGACCCGTGGACCTTTACTGCAGGTCATCCCCCCCTCTCTCTCTGTCTCCCCATTTCAACTCTGTCCTATCAAATAAACTTGAAATGCCCCAAAAAAATCTTATCTTTGCACTGATCTTGTTTGCTGTTTTAAAAAAAAAGATCATCAGATGAAAAATTGGAATGTTTCACAAATATTTAAAGGTTCCTTGTAGCTGCTTTCTAACATCAATATCAGACTGTTCAAATTACATGTCCTAATCATTCAATCCTTAATGAAGCTGGGCTTATCAGACAATTGTTGACACATCTGCCTTATTCATGCATCATGCCTCATTTGTCATTTACCAACCGTGCAAAAAAACTTAATCAGACATTGTTTTTGTAACCTGTGTACTAAATATACTGTGTGTATATATATAGGGAAAGGAAAAGGAAGAAAAATAATAATAATAATAATAATAATAATAATAATAATAATAATAATAATAATAATAATAATAATAATAATAATAATAATAATAATAATAATAATAATAATAATAATAATAATAATCTGTACACATTCATTAATTCAGGTTATGGATTCATTAATTATTATTGTCCTGAACATTTTCATCGGATTGATTTAATATTACTATTATTTGGGATTTTGAGCAAGACTTCAGTGTATCATGTTTGGATAATGTTTTCTTCTGCTCTCTCACACACACACACACACACACACACACACACACACACACACACACACACACACACACACGCACACACATATATACACAAAGTGACACAGAGTCCCACACAAGAAGTTTCTTGTTATCACCAGCTTTATTATACTTAAGCTTAATGTTCTATAATGTTCTATTATTTTCATGCATATATATTTAATCTCCCTCCTTGGTTCCCTCTCCACCCCCACCCCCAGCCCCAAGTCCCCCCCCCCCCAGGGGTCTTGAAACAAAGAGATCAATGGTATACTTTTTTTTTAAATAAATCTGCACCCTATTGAAAAGACCTGGGGCCTCATTTATCAACAGTGCGTAGAAAAGGTTCTAAATTCACTCTTACGAATGAAATTTAGTATGTGCTTAAGTACAAAAAAATCGGTATTTATCAAACGTGCGCTGGCCTATCGTACGCACACCAGTAAGTCATCAATCTTGATAAATCCCACATGTTCTTAAGTGTCATGCTCGTTCACGCTCAGCCCATTTGCATTCAGAAACGCCTCCAATTAACCATATATGGTCACAACACATCCCTTTATCAACCATCTGAATGTGTTTTACCACTCTCCGCCACAATGGTAAAGAGCCGAGGGTAACGAAAAGAAACTTCTCCAACACGTAAATGGAAACCCTTGTAAACGAGGTTGAATCGAAGCAAAACATTTTGTTGGCGCACTTAGTGCAGGCATTAAAACAAAAGAAAGCTTGCTGCATGGGAAAATGTGATATTTTCGAGCAAGTTGTAAGGCAACGGCATTGTTTGCCGCGATCTGACAACTTTACGTGCAGTCATTCATAAACTCTTTCAATAAAAAAGAGATGAAGATATGCTCCTAACAACAATAGAGTTAGCCTACTAAGTGAAATGAGTGATTGGCGAGTCACCGCGGCTCGTCCAGCTCACAGCTGAGTGCTGAGACGCACAGAGAGCATCGGAGGGATCCTCCGCTTCAAAACATGTAAACGTGACACATTTAATGAATAATCAATTAGAGCTTACCTAAAAATAAGTGTGCCATATAACTATTTATTGCATTTAGGATGTTAGCTCATTTGGACGCTGTTTTGACCATCTGTTTTCATTGATGTATTGGCGATATTATATCTACTTCAGTTTCATTACTGAGTCGTGATCAGTGTTCTTAAAGAAACTTAGATTATAAAACAAGAGGTCCAAAACACAGATGATGATTAAACAAACAAATGTATGACTTTATATTACCCTAAAAATGCACGGGTGGATTTGACGCGTGGCGATTATAGATATAAAGAGAACGCTGGCGGTTCTAGTGTTAATGCAGACGTTGAAACTCTTAAATGCTTTGCTTTGTGCTTGTAATATCGCTATTCTACCACTAGATTATGTTCGTAAGCATGGTCAGAGTTGTGCTTACATTTACACACATTCATAAGTCTAAGTACATTTTGGTAAATGCCATACTTTGCGTGGCAATGTTCTTACGCCCTACTTACGTAAGTACGGTTGATAAATGAGGCCCCTGGAAAGATCCAAATGGGTCTTGATTTTATTCGCAAAGGCTGAAAGATTGTCAGGAGGCAAACCCAGGGCTACCAGATTGGGGCGACCGAGGCTCAGGTGGTAGAGCGGGTCGGCCAATGATCAGAGGGTTGGCGGTTTGATCCCCGCCCTGCCATTTGTGTCATGGTTGTTGTGTCCTTGGGCAATACACGTCACCCATCCAATCCATCAGCCTTCCCTAGGGTCCAGCGGCGACTGAAAGATGAGCCCCTCCTGCCTCATTAAGAATTAAAGTTTTAATTTAATAAAAAATGTAAAGATAGGGGAGTGACTTCATGGGGAGAGGAAACAAAGCAGAGTAAGTAAGTAAGCTTTATTTATAGCACGCCCTTCACAGACCAGGGTCACAAGGCGCTTCACAAATCTTATACACACACTCAAACACCGATGGCAGTAGCTGCCATGCAAGGCGCTTTCTGAACCATCGGGAGCAATTTGGGGTTCAGTGTCTTGCCCAGGGACACCTCGACATGTGGCGGGTAGGTGGGGAATCGAACCTCCGACCCTGCACTCCAGAGGCGATCTCCCTACCCACTTCGCCACTGCCGCCCCAAAGGAGGGGGAGGGGGAGACGCACTACCTAGTTATTTACTTTAATTTCTGACTTTATTCTCAATTACTCTGCCAAACTCTACCTGTACAACCACCCACAGAAGTTAGCCGCAGTACTGTTCCCTCCCAAAAAACACACACACAAACACACACACGCACACTCACATCCAATATTTCAATATGCCATGAGCTACTACTAGTCTATTTCTGTATTTTTTTTCTATTTCTTTATCGTATATGTACAATAATATATATTATTATTTGTTTCTTTTTATTACTTGTTGTTCTTTTTGTTGTTGTTGTTGTTGTCTTGTCTCTGATAGCTTGTCTTGTCCCACACACAATGGTGTTTTTGTCATGTCTCTCAATGTTTTGTCATGTACCGCATCACTTAAATAAAAAAATAAATATATAAAACAAATCTATTTTGAACAGTGAACATTAAATTAGCTCATTTTTATTTCATGCAAATTGGCTTTTAGTTAAGGAGATGTATTTATTCAGAATAGGATAACACAATTATTTTGAGGGGAATTAGAGCAGAAGCAGAAATGTAACAAATGAAACTATGAAGCGACCATGGTCCTGACATAACCATATAAAGAGCATAACACATTGTTTGTTTTGTTGTCAGTGCTGTCCCTGGGAGTGACAGAAGCTTCCATCATGTTGATGTTGGTCTTCTTAAGGAGAAGAGTCCAGGTGGCTATTGCTCTGCTCAGAGAGGCTAGCAAGTATGAACCTTAAAAATAAGTATTATTAAGTTGTGTAAACGCCCTTTAAAGATGCTCTGAGGAACTTTCGCTTTCAGTTCATTCTTGTGCCCCCTTTGGACAAAAGTACTAGTGATTTTACTATGACAGATGTTGTTCCTGGGTGAGCAAAGGCATTAAGAAAAAACTATATAAAAATAGCACTATTTGCATTGATGGTCTTGTTGGCTGTCTTGTTTACATGTAATTTATGATCATCAGAAGAAAAATTAGACTGTTTCAGAAATATTTAAAAGTTCCTCGTCGTAGCACCTTTAAATTATGAGGTTTAAAAAAAATGTGTATAATGCAGTTGTTTTCCTGCCCTTGTGGTTCCTGTGTTGTTGCAGAGCCATGGGTCACATCATGTCTACACTATTCTTCCCAGTTATCACCTTTCTCTTGATGACTGTTGTCATCTCCTACTGGGCAGCCACAGCTGTGTATCCTCTCAATAAGCAATGCATTGACAGGACCAATGGAGAGAGTGACTGAAAGATTTGGTTGTGCAGAAACATTTTTTATTTGAACAATACATGTTGGTGTTAAATTGAAAACATCTTTTTAGACGTGTCTTTAACCAACCAATGTGAAACCAGTTACCTAGCATCCTCAGGTCAAGCTGTCTACAAAGTCATGTGTTATGATGTGAGCTGCCCCTATGCCAACAGAACCTGCAACCCGCAGGTACAGTATATTATCTTCATCCTCATTACTACATTGTTGAGCTTTTTATGGTCATGTCAATGTCATGCATGATATTGAGGAGTGAGTGTATTGTATTTTTTTTAGATAATGCATAATTCAATAAATAAAAAGTTCCTGTACACCTATCGACAGTAACAAGTATTCATATACAGTATATTTAAGGGTTCAAAAAAGTTAATTTTTTCAATATATATTTTGGGGATTAAAAAAATAAATAATCGGACGATTTAATCGTTATCGTAATTTTTCTCTGAAAATAATCGGCATCGGCACTCAAAATTCCATATCGGTCGGCCCCTAGTTTTTAGGACATTTTTGAGGCGCTAATAGTTCACTGCATATGTCCGTATTAACTTAAAGTTTGCAATGGATTTTCACTGGTAAAATGACGGAAAAGCATCTTCAATCATTCGTTGATATAACAAAGAAATCAACCAATCTCTCATCGCTCTACTGTATAGTTAAGGCATCAAATGTCCAGACATGAATACAAATGAAATATGTCATAGTAGTCCTCTGTTGTGTCATCTCATGCCATCTTATGTCACATGTTCTACAATTTATGAAATGCTAAAAATAAACAATACATTGTACAAAGGTACTTAAAGTTATGAATAACCCCTGTGTTCCTCCCCACATGACTGGGCCAGACTTTCAACAGAAGCAACATCTCCACGTCAGCGCAGTGTGTTGGCTCTCAGTGTGTGTTTGCCTTCTATGGCGGGGAGACGTCTTACCACCGCTACCTGTTCCTGCTGCAGCTAGCCAACCTGCTGGCCTGTCTCTGGCTCATCAACTTCAGCCTGGCCCTGCAGCAGCTCACTCTGGCTGGGACCTTCGCTAGCTACTACTGGGCTAAGAGGAAGCCTCGGGATATCCCACCATGTCCACTCTTTGCATCATTTAGCAGGGCTATCAGGTCAGCACACCCTCACAACAAGACCCAAGCATGGCATTCACACTGGTCCATATTTGATTTAGTCCAGGGGTCTTCAACATTGTTCTGCCTTGGTCGATGGAAAATAAGAACACGGACCCCAAGCAAAAAAATTTGAACAAACGAAAAATGTTGGATTTTCAGCCTAGCCATACAATAACATATGTTTTAGCCTATTTTAATCTATTTTTACTCAGTTATTGTGGTTATGGTTGATAAAACATTAGTACATAATAATTTTTTGTCTTTATGATTATCATTGACGAGGTCAGGTGTTGCATTTTAAACTCGAGGCCTGTATTGTTACAAAGCGATCCATTCTTGAACAACCTAACGTTAGTAGTCCGGACAATTCTTTGCTTTCATTAAATATATAAATATGTTTTTCATATTTTATGAACATTGTAATTCATTTTGGGGGACCCCCTGCAGTACCTCCACGGACCCCCTAGTGTTGGCAGCCCTCCCCCCCAGTTGAAGACCACTGATCTAGAGTCTTATGTAACCATGTATTAAGCTCTTCACTCTCCATTATCAGGTATCACACTGGATCATTGGCATTTGGAGCTCTCATTCTTTCAGTGGCCCAACTGGTCCAGATCGTACTGGAATATCTGGAACACAAACTGAAAGGTTTACCGTCTTCACTATGCTATATGTGTTAGCATTATGACTATATGTATCTTACTCTATACATGTTCATCCATGTAGGTGTTCACAACAGCCTGTCAAGGTTCATAATGCACTGTCTGAAATGCTGTTTCTGGTGTTTGGAGAAATGTGTACGCTACATGAACCGTAATGCTTATATCATGGTGAGTTGGGTAAGCTAGTTGATTGTTTAGCATTAGTTCAATCAATACTAACTATCCACTGCTGGTTTTGTCAGCAACAGCCTTGCATAGCTGTGTTTTTATCTCTTCTCCATCAGGTGGCAATCTATGGTAAGAACTTCTGCACCTCAGCCAGAGAAGCCTTCTTCCTACTGATGAGGAATATGGCCAGGTCAGAAAGCTACATGCCTTTCACTCTGGTCCCTGGGTCCACTGGTTCCCTCTCTGACCTTTATAGAAGTCTGTGTTTTGACAGGTTTTTGTGTGGAGTTTATTTAGGTAAAGACTGTTAGTCCGCCGTGAACACTCGTCCAACGTGTGTGTGACATTCATCAACACAGACAATGCTCTTTAACCGACGCCAAAGACATGGATAATATCATCTGCCAAGTGTCAATTTATCATGTTAATCATATAGGGGAGAACGGGGTAATCTGAGCCACTTTTTACATTTGCTCCCCTCTAAGCGAGCTAAAATTATTTATCACTCAAATTTACACATTTCCCATTAATTCAGGATGTTTCCTAGAAATGGGCATTAGCAGATTTTTTTCAAGACAAAGGGCAGTGAAAATATGATTGTTTTAAAAAAAGTTGTCATGTGGTTCACTTTACCCCAGCTGTGGGGTAAACTGAGACAGACCAGAAAAATCAAGGGGGTAAACTGATCCACTTACTTTTTCCACTCTGAAACTACCATAACAACATATATTGTGACAGTTAGAATCCTGAAAGCTAGCCACACATTCCAGAACTAATGTCGGACTAGTAAAAGAATGATGGGGTTTGGTCAATTAAGGCAAGGCAAGGCAAGGCAAGGCAAGGCAAGGCAAGGCAATTTTATTTATAGAGCACATTTCAGGCACAGGGCCACTCAAGGTGCTTCACAGGGTTAACATCAAATAAAGAATACAAATACAAAAAAAAAAAAAAATGAACAAATTTAAAACATGGATAAAAATACAACATTTAAATAAAAGAATTAAAACATTTTACCAAAAAAAAAAAATAATAAAAAAAAAAAAAAAAATACAGGTTAAAAGGGAAACAAGAACGTTTTGAGACCCGATTTAAAAGAGCTGAGAGAATTAAGCAAAGCAAATTTTCTAAACACTTGAAAGTAACTCTGAACACAATCAAATACAACATATTATAATTCAAAAGGCTTTATTAAGATTCAAATGAAAGATAGAACCAGTTAGATTAGAACACAGTCCGGGGGTCAGAACACCCTTGTGTCTGGGGGTCAAAGCATAGGAAAATCAGAACCAGCGAGAACAGCCTGGGACTCAGAACACAGGAGAAGACCCAACTGGATTATAACATCAGCCTGTCATACTCTACATCTAGGCCTACTCTACATTCCAGCCCTGAAGGTTACAGGGAAAGATGAGAAGTGCTCTTTCCGTGTGGTTGCCCCAGGTCGTCTTCCTGGTGTATTTCCTTGGCATGATGGCTTTTCTACAATGTGTATGACATCAAAATAAAACATATGTTATGTGATATTACATTAAAATATGTTTAAGACTAAACTTAACTTGTGCCTCATGGTGGGGGAAAGTGAGACAGTGGCTCACTTTCCCCCACAGCATTTGGCTCACTTTCCCCCACCACCACAATTTGAGAAAAAACTACCTCTCTTAGCATTTCAGGCTAATCTTTAGCTAATATCATCACATGGTTTTTATATGTTGGTAGTTCATCAACACATATGATAGAAGTTTTTCTACGTGAATACATTTGCTTTGGCACAACAGTTGATTAAGTTGACAGCAAGAAAATTTACTTTTACATGCAAAATACCTATTTTGGTGAAAAAAACATGCTTACCACAGCACCATAAGGTCCTCTCTTTCAGGGCCATGGGGAAATGAGAGGGGCTTGAAAACATATATCTCACATGACCAAAAATGTTTTCTGTTCCCTAGATACAGGGGGTGGCTCACATTACCCGATGCCTCAGATTCCCCGTTCTCCCCTATTCAAAATATGTTATGTTTAAATTGTTCCTTTATGATGATAGACTTTGTTTTCTTTTGAACCGTCTGTAATAGTAGTTAAGAAAAGGAAGCGTGCCTTCCGAGGAGTCATACATATTAAGGCGCAGACACACCGGGCCGAAAATCGGGCGTCGGACTCGATTGGAGAGTCTGGAGGGGGCGGGGACATGAGTTTGGTGTGTTCGGTGACGTCGGCCATCGTAGATGTCTTTGGGCTTCTTTTCAGCCGATTCAACATGTTCAATCAGCGTCGGGCAGTCTTTCAGCCGGAGCAATCTGATTGGTGTAGGGCCAGCCCGTCTCTGCTCTGCTATGGCAGCGGAGCAGATATTAGTTTCAGTTTTGTCAAACATGATTTAGGAAGCTATTGATAGAATCAGAGAATGTTCGGGGTGCCTTTAGCTCAGTTGGTAAGGCGTCCCCCTCCCGGGCCGGGCCCAGCAGCAAACCCGGGTTCGATTCCCGCCCGCGGTCGTTCTCTGCATGTCACTCCCCTCTCTGCCCCATTTCACCTCTGTCTCTCTGCACTATCAAATAAAGCATAAAAATGCCCAAAAAAAATATCTTTAAAAAAAAAGAATCAGAGAATGTTCGTATTTTCATGTAGGCTAAACACAATCAGCACATAGCATTAGATTGTTCATGCACATGTTTTTTTTTAAATAGTCGAGGTAGTTCGGGCGAGGAGCGGCCACAGGTGTGTGTGTCAGTGAGTGTGTGTGTCTGCAGCATGCACTCTCTCTGTTATAATGACAGCCTACGTTAGGATAACAGCCTAATTAATGTCATCCCGCGCAAGCGCAGACTGACAGCAAGTCGGTAGTCGGCTCGGTGTTTTCGCACTTCTTTGACCGTTTCGGGGAGACTGGAGCTGACAGAATCATCTGAATCCATTTTCTGGCGACTATCAGCAGTCGGCTTGGTGTGTCTTCGCCTTTAGAGAAAGGTATAGTAACAGCTGTTAGGGAAAGCTAACAAAAGCAGCAAGCTAACAGTGAAGCTGCAAGTCAGCTAAAGGTGGACCTTGTAAGGAAAAGACTAAACCTGCCAGTCAGCTGTCTGGCTAACATGAATTCTGTGCTCTGAAGAGCAGAAGGACCGGTCCCACAGCTGTAATACTGTCATTCTTTGTACTTGATTTTATGTATACATCTATCGACAAACCTGTTCTTCAAAACTTTTCTCAAGGTAATTTAAATATCCTCCACACCAAACAGCATACTGGCAGAATACAGTATTTAGCTAGTCAACCAGGACAAGTTACATTGTTCTCTCTCATGTGTTGGATGAGTGTCAGGGCTGAACGGTGTGCCTATCTGCTTACAGGGTTGCAGTGCTAGATAGAGTGACAGACTTCCTGTTGTTTCTGGCCAAAGTGCTGATAGCAGGAGGAGTTGGTAAGTACAATGCCAGGATGATCCAGCCACTGTCATGTTTATGCACATTATAGTTTCCAATGGAGTGTTTAGTGGACATGTAAACAGCAAGACTGTCATTCTGTGTGTGTGTGTGTGTGTGTGTGTGTGTGTGTGTGTGTGTGTGTGTGTGTGTGTGTGTGTGTGTGTGTGTGTGTGTGTGTGTGTGTGTGTGTGTCAGGTGTGGTTGCATTCTTCTTCTTCACTAGTAAGATCCCTGTTGTACAGGAGGAAGTGCCCGATCTCAATTACTACTGGATCCCCCTACTGGTCAGAGTCACACAACACACATGTAGTCCACTGATCCACTGATTTCATTTCTTAGTAGACAAAAAATAACAATGGGTTTACAGTGGTGAACACAAGGTATTGTTTTAAATACATTCATCTATCCAATAGTATAGTATTACTATCCCTAGATTTAAAAAAACATATAACTTAAATATACATTTTCTTCTTTTATTTTGGTCCGATGATTCAACCAGGTCAAGGTTCTAGTTCAGCAAATTCCTGTAGTCTTAAATCTCTGAACCCTAGAACACTAACGCTAAATATTGTAAGACTATCACTAACGCCAATAGTTTTTCACCCGATATAATATACCTAATAAAAAAATCTTTGACCATATAAATTCCCTTTGACATCACCATTAAGTGATATGTATTCATAAAAATTACACAAAATTAATACAACGTGCAAATTCGAGCAGCACTCTAAACTTACCTTACCTTACAGACAGTTGCATTTGAAAAAAAAAAACATTTCACTTAGGTAGGGTGAAAAATCACCCAAACAAAAAACCAGGGATGGGAGCATGGAACCATTTCTACTTTCTAAGACGTCATTGAGCAGCTTGAAGGTACTGAAGGACCCAGTCACTCAGACAGCAGCAACACAATGAAAATCATGAAAACACGACGGGGGGAGGGGGGTCACCAGAGGTTAGTGGATTAGGAAGAACAACACTTGTGTGTATGGGTTACATTTTTTGTTTTAAGAGGCACGTTAACCCAAAGATTATAAGAATTCTATGTGTTTTCTATGTCTTGAGATTAGTAATCAGATCTGCAGTTTTGCTGTAGTTTTGTAACCTCTATGTTTTTCACATCAGACGGTGGTGATAGGTGCCTACCTGATCGCTCATGGTTTCTTCAGTGTCTATACCATGTGTGTGGATACGCTCTTCCTGTGCTTCTGTAAGTACGCTCACTGATTAAAAACTATTTCATAATGGCACAAGGTCTATAAAAAAATATATCATTCATAAATCATTCCATTTAACATGACACATCTCCCAATCCATCCATACCTGCTTCCTCTCCCATGCTAATCTCCTTGACCCCATCGTGGCATTTCTCTGTCAAACCAGGTGATGACTTAGAGAGGAATGATGGTAGTTCCGAAAAGCCTTTCCTCATGTCCCCAGAGCTGCACACAATACTGGGTAAATCCTACCAGGTGGGCTGATCTCCATTCAGTCTGGGCCTGGACATACACACTCCTGGCCAAACCAAAGACATGCCAAGGTCACCACACTGAAGACATGTAACACCAAAGAAGAACAACATTACAGTTTACTGCACAGACATAACGAAAACCAACCTCAGAGTGGCTGTCTAGTTCACTTCTGGTATACTTAGTGGGATAATCCATTGTGAAATCTAATAGTAAGAACTCAGAAACAATGAGACCACATGTCAAAAATGTATGAAACCAAAAGGAAAACAGAGTTGGAAGACTTTTATAATACTTGAGAAAAAATAAAGGAAAGCTTACACGATGGAACGTTCCTTTAAATGGAGCCCTTTGTAACTGTCAAACTGCTGCACCTATATTTTAACTTATCCAAATGTTAGAGGAAGCTTGACGCAGTGCCATTTTTGGTCTGAAAGGATCCTCGACAGTACAAAGTCATTTTTGAGCCCTTAATTGATAGAGTGAGAGGAGCATTGTTTTGCATTAAGAAGTCTGTTAATTTATTTTTTAAGTAGGTGTGAAAGCCCCCTTAACCCCACATAACATCTTTGGACAGACCTGAAGATTATAGTTCAAACTATTCCTTTTCAACCCAATGGATCTGCCAGGAAGAAAGGGATAAGCTTTCAAATCCAAATGTGCAAAGTATGTAGCGATTTAGCCAATAAGACTATGACCTGTAATTGCTGCCAAAGGGACTTCTTCAAAGTATTGAATTGAATACTTGTGTAAATAAGATATTTCAGTTCTTGATTTTAAATACATTTCCTGTTGTTTTTACTTTGACATTATGTAAAACGACATCTCCAACATTTTTATTATTGTAATTTTTAATTAAAGTTTAATACAATGCATGTGTTTTTAGTGGTTTAAAGAAATGTCATGTCTATCTGTGACTTGGATTACTTACACCCTTAGGAACAAACAGGAGACTTTTCAAAGTACCGGTATTTGGGGCCCATTTATAAATTATATAATGGACAAAAATATATCTCGTATTGGCAAACTGTGGGATGGATACTAACAACCTCTGAATTATAGGTCTTGGTATACTTCTTATTTTAATGTACCAACAAATGTTTTTTACACATGTATTTATTTTTACTTTGTGTGTATGTGTGTGTGTGTGTGTGTGTGTGTGTGTGTGTGTGTGTGTGTGTGTGTGTGTGTGTGTAAATATACTTTTGTTAATATAAACTTTTGCACCTTTTGTTCTTTGTAAAAATTGAAAACTCAATAAACATATTTCTAAAAAAATTGTTACATGAAAGATATTGTGATCAATTGAGACATAAAGATCAATAACATAAAGATCCGGTACAGGGCTGACAGGTGAAACTATAATCAGGCTACTGCCACAAATGTTTAAATGTGGCAGTAGCCTCTCTCTATCCACACTTCAACAAAGAGAAAGGAATGTTCGCACCAGTCAATGCATAGAACAGTGTATTTCTCATTGAACAGTGCTAGACCAGTAAATGAACTACAGCTCATTGGCTCGTCCTTACTGTGAACACATTTTCATCTTTAGAGTAAAAGACAGTGGCGGGGCGCGCCTTTGACACCTATTCCTTCAGCGCCATCATCCCGAAAAAATATCCTAGGTGCCGACAGTAGCTTTAAGGTGCGAACACACTGCACAGCGCGGCGCGGCGGTTGGCCGCGCGAATCGCAGGTTCCGCGCCGCGTGGTCATTTTGGCTCATTTGTGTCCGCCGCCGGCCGCCCCCCGCCGCCCGATGACTCATTGAATGTGCACGCCCAGTTTCTTCCCGCTATTTACATCTCTCTCATCATCGTCGTCATCCTCACTGATTTGTTTTTGTTGGGAGCGTCTCTGAAGTAGGCTATTCTGCCTTCATCATCTCTGCCATCAGCCCTTGTATTGGTCTCACTGCACCTCTCACACATTTCTCCCCGCCACCTGCCACCCAAGCTTCGTAAACACACCCACACATGCACCCACACACACACACACATACACACACAACCCGCCCACACACACACACACACACACACACACACACACGCACATATGTATCGATGGCCGTGCATATAGGCTACACATTCACGCCGGCATATCAACATGTAGAGAAAACCCAAACAGATTTTCAGATGTTTAGGGAAATGTTTGGAAGTGTCAGTTTGTCGTATTTAGTTTTTATTGTCTCTGCATATTCACTCATCTGCAGTACATCTTCCCTGGCTTTCTCTCCTTCTCTCTTCTATAATGTGAGTCTATTCCTTGCTCCTTTTACTAAAAGGTGTCTCATTAAACTGCTGTCATACATTTTATCGATGTGTTGGAACTTTCTCTCTCTCTCTCTCTCACTCTCTGTCTTTTCCTTCTTTTTTCCCTTTATCCCTCCTTTCCCGACTGCACCGCCAGCCAGGTTTCACGTGTCTTGTAGCTCAGCAGACTCACCCGAGTGACGTCGGGAGGAGCTCAACGACGGTGATTGGCTATCGCGGGGCGGCCGGCGGCGAAAAGTTCAATATTTTCAACTTCTGCGGCGGCCGCGCCGCCCCATTCGCGCCGCGCCGCGCCGCGCCGCCCCTGGCCGCGCCGCGTGATCCGCTCTCCGCCGGCCGCCGGCCGCCGGTTCGCGCGGCGGCGCTCGAAATACATTGACTTTCTATTGAAACTCGCCGCGCGGCGATGTGCAGTGTGTTCGTACCTTTAGGCGGGATATATGCCAGATGGCGACCACGGCCATTTCTGCGGCAGCTTGGTCAGTATAGTGACATCAAAGCAGCGTGACATAGCGTAGCCTGTCAATAAATCCAATGAAGAAGAGGAACAGTAAACAAAAATCTGCACACAGCATTTCTTTCAAAAAACAAAATTCTTCACTGTTATGTTTGTCCTTTTAATCCCCCCGTTGCATCAAAATTACAATTATGTCCACCAAACCAGCAAGGTGCACCTTTTTGAGAATACACATAGTGCATCATTATTTTATTCTCTGCTATTCCCACATATTAGACACTAATAGTAAAATACTTGGCTACTAAAATGGAAAAGACCAAATAATATGCATGATTACGATACAGAGATCACAAAGCAAAGTCAGGCGCCGCCTTCCTTAAAGGTGAAGTAAGCGATTTATTTATGTTAATATACAGTAAGTGTTAAAGGTGAAGTAAGCAGTTTGTTTATGTTAATATAAGTGTAAAATCGCTCTTTAATCATACAGTGATCACTTACATAGTGTGCGCGTTTCATAAAGCCGATCTCAGTCACCAGCTCTGCATGGAATCGGCAAATAAACTTTTCGGGGATCCCGAATCTGACATCCAATCACAAGAGAGTGCTACAAACCGACACCCGTCTCACTGCCGGTGCATGCGCAGAGCACAGATGGGTGAATGTTTATGCGCCTACAATGGCGGAGCAGGTAAAAATCCTTCCCAATGTCTGTTTTGATGGTTTTTATCATGTTTTATCACACTTACTTATCTGAGATGATGCTAGATAACTCGCTGTTTGAAGACCGCAGTGCATTAATGTGGTGATATAGGGACGAGGGAGGGGACTGCTAACTGCAGTCACTGACAGGAAGTTAGCTAAACTGGCCATTCCGCTTACTGAATCTTTAACTTTCGCTCCATCCAATAATTTGTTTATGTAAAGACCTCCACTAATTTAGATGATATAAATCAAGGAAAGTCTGTCTGTCAGTCATTCCTTATTTTTCTCCTCAACAGCTTGACCTATCACGCTGAAATGTTACAGAGCCGTTTTTCTCATTTTCTCATTGCAAACGGCGAAAATATATGCATGCGCAACTGCAGTGGCAGACTCAGACTGTTTGAAGGGCAGGGGCACATTTTGGACAACATGGGGCCCCACCAGCGGCTTTTCAAACTTAGCAAGCACTGCCGTGAAGGGGCACTTGTTACATCTCCATGTTGAACTTACCTGTGGCACTTTGTGGAGATAGCAACCGTAGCCCAACCCTAATCCTACAGAAAATGAATGGAATTCAATGCAAATAGCCCAAAAATGGACTGGCTTGCTGTGCAAAGCACCCCCTCTCAAAATTGATTTCTTTTCATCCGAGAATCAAATCCTTTGGTGGGTATATTTCAAGCCACAACCACAGTGACTTGTACCAGCATCCAATGCGGAAGTGACAAAAATTTGAGTTCACTGAGTGGCCACTAAGGGCAGGTTTCAAAACAGAGCAATTTCTCATTGACACCCGTGTGATAAATGACGTTTTCACAGCATTATGAAACCTATTTACGGCCTATTCCAAAAAAACATTAAAGTCTGTATGTTTAGGTCATATCTCCACGACAACACTGAGGACGGTGAATTTTTTTCTTATAGAGGTTCATATGTATGAATAATTTGGGGCGCGATCTCTTGAGTGACAGCTAGCCATCCGTTAGCCCTCACTTTTCCTCAGAGGTATACGTCAGCGTATTTCCCTCCCTCCGACATCACATCAATGCCCTTTTTTGGTAAAAGGAAATGAGGCGTAGTAAAAATCTCACACGATGACGACTCGCACGCGGCATAAGCCAGAACAATTGGATGTAGTTGGAATAATTGAGGTCAACCCGGATGCTACATCCATTTTATATAATATCTATGGTATATTTGCATGCCTGATGTTAATAAGTGGAGTAAGTTTCATGAGCATCAGACTTTCCATGTGGGAGATAGCAACCCTAGCCCAACCCTAACCCTACAGAAAATTAATGGAATTCAAGGTAAATGGCCCCAAAATGGACCCAAAAAGTGACCCCTCTCAAAATTGATTTCTCTTCATCCGAGAATCAAATCCTTTGGTGGGTATATTTGCATGACTGATGTTAATAAGTGGAGTAAATTCATGAGTGTGAGACTTTCCTTGTGGAAGATAGCAACCCTAGCCCAACCCTAACCTTCAGAAAATGAATAGAATTCAATGTTAATAGCCCAAAAATGGACTGGCTTGCTGTGAATAGCACCCCATCTCAAAATTGATTTCTCTTCATCCGAGAAGCAAATCCTTTGGTGGGTATATTAAAAGGGCGTATGTTTCGCTTCAACATTGGGGACACACATTAAAAGTGGGGGTCTGGGGGTACTCGCCAGAATTTTTTTTGCTTAAAACAAACCATTTTGTGCATTCTGGTGCATTTTTATGCACTAATTCATGCTTTCTGTATTTATTTATTAATGGTGGACATGTCTTAATTTCTGTTAAGGAAAAGACAATGGCTCCTAATGACGTAAATATAATGGAATATAAAGCAGTAAGGCTCTCAGGCATTCTGTATTGCTTTCAAATATTTACTCTACTGTATGGTTCAAAACAGTTTTTTTAGGACTCATTATTCATGACGCAGCAGCAGTGTTAACTATTATGACACTTAACATTTGAAATTAATATGGTGGGCTATCAACAGACCTTAACCCTCGTAATGTACTCCCGACAGACTTACACCCATGGTCCTCTGGGGTCATATTGACCCCAAACGGTTTGGTGTTTTTTTAAAGCCTAAAGTATAAATTGTCAATACATTTTGTGTTACACCTTTACTCTGACTTGAGTCCAACCCATTACCACAAATATTTGCCTTAGTTTTGGAATTTTAGGCCAACGGACCTTGTTTACATAAAAATGTGCAATTTTTTCGATTTAAAATTAAATAAAAAAAAATCCTTAACATGATTTTGACTATATGACTCATTAGAGAGTGGCTTATGTCAAAGGTTAGTGAAACAACTGTTTTTGAATCACTTATATTTTTTGAATAGGAGCAAATACAAACACCTATGGTCCACTGGGGTCATATTGACCCCGCCCGGTTCGGCTGTTTTTCAAATCCTATAAAGTATAAATTATCAATTAATTGTGTTACACCTTTAGTCTGACTTGAGTCCAACCCATTACCACAAATATTTCCCTTAGTTTTTGAATTTAGGGCCAAGAGACCTTGTTTATATAAAAGTATGCATTTTTTGATTTAGACAGTCAAACCAGGCAGGGTCAGTTCTCGTCTGGTTTGACTGTTTCTAAGGCAAAAAGCATAAATAATCACTAACCTCAGTTTTTCAGATTTTTACGCAACTTTATCCTCACTCTTTACCTGACATAATAAACATTACAACACAACATTACAACACGTAAAACTTTGCTAAAATGTTCTTTTTAGAAGTGAGTCACCCTCGATTTGTCCCTCAGTTGCATGCGAGGCAGGTAGTTATGGAGTGATCTTTGCTGATTCACTTCATTGCATTTTGTTGAACTTGGTTCAAAATGAGCTCACAAGCCTCTAAGGTAAAGCCTGCTGCCTACTGATCATGCTGCCTGTCTCAGACTAAGATTTGAAATGGTGCAGAGTCTGCAAGAAACGATCTGTTTATGTGTTTTGTTTTCCTAACCATTGCTTGACCCCACACATCAAAGGCACAGGTGTTGGGTGTGTCTGTGTGTGTTTTTTTTGGGGGGGGGAGTGCTCATGTGTGCGTGTGTGTGTGTGTGTGTGTCTGTGTGTGCGCTCGTGGGTGTGTGCTCATGTACAGGTATGTGCATGTGTGTGTGTGTGTGTGTGTGTGTGTGTGTGTGTGGATGTCGTTAGAAGAAGGGGGGGCGGGTATTTCATCTGTTAGAAGCAGTATAGTGTGACATTTTGCCCCATTGCACCATTGTGTGCTGCGGGATCATATTGACCGCAGAGTACAACAGGTGTTATAAAATTAAATAAAACACCCATAATTTGATCAAAACACTTCAAATGTATAGGAATCATCAGAAGCATAGTATTGAACAACCCCTATCATTTTCAGACCATTTGGTGAATGAGAAACATGTTTTCACGCAAAAAGAAATGTCTTGTGGGGTCAAATTGACCCCAGTACAATAGGAGGGTAATAGGTCCATGGCTATCAGCAGCCAGCTAACGTTAGCTTGTTAGCTAAACAGTAACTTAAGGCAAAAGTTAGAAACCAGTTAATGTTAGCATCCATCCTTGCACGCTTGACACAATCTACAGTAATTCACCCTGAAGATGAGAAAGTGCATCTTATTGAGCTTAACAAGCTTACTATCTAACAACTTACATTTGGCCAGCTACACTCTGCACTGCGCGAGGCTGACTAGCTGTGTGCACTGAGAGGCAGTGATGCAGTACAGGACAAGACAGGTGAAAGACATAACATTAGGTGAGGGACATGACAACTTAAGTGTTCACATTTAAGACAGAACGGACGAGACAAAAACAAGCAGGAGGTCATTGCATATTTTTACATTGTTGTCGATGGTAATCTTTCTCTTGTTTCCATGATACAAAAGCAGAATCCACTGGTCCTGCTCAGCACTTTATACATGCTCTGAGCATGATTTGATTTAAATTTCTTAGTCGTACCATGAACCTGTGAAGAAGCATTTGTTAGATTTCTCCTCTCATTTAATGAGGGGGTTTCCGTAAATTTGTCACCCATTTGAATGTTCAATGGATGTTTGGGTTGAACAGGCTTGAACTTACATTTCATTTTGCAACCCTCTTTTAAATGACAAATACATGAATATTCAACTTGGAGCCAAGTGTGACCCAATCAGTGTCAGTGTCACTGGGGTAAGAGACTGTTAGCGCTTTGCCTAGGGCCTCAGGGCTCCTGGACCACACACTGACCCATTCTGACAAAGGCTCTGTGCTCAAACACATTGAAATAAACCAGGTAAATAAAGAAGATTCTTAAAGTACAGCTTTTACTAAAAAAAAAGAAAAACATAATCCAACAAAAACCATGCACAAAAACGTATGTTTATGGGCATGGTGATGAATATTAAATTCACGTCTAAACGTATGGAGTGGTTTATCTTTGGCTGAGTTGTTGTATCCTGTCTGCCAGTTTGAGGCAGTGTAGGATCCTGCTTCTCTCCCGGTGCAGCTCGTCTGGGCTGACCTGGCCCTGCAGCTTGGCAGCAAACAGCAGCAGGTCCTGCATGAAGAGGCCCACAGCCTGGCGGGGGCCCGGGGGGATCTCAGTCACTGTGCTGCAGGCAAAGTGGAAGTTGATGTGTTTGGCCCTTGGCAGGCCGGGGCCCCGCTCCTCGATCCACGTCACAGGTCTAAAAAGGGACACACATGAGAGGATTCATGTTAACTCTGCACATCACTGTCATGACCACAAAGCCAGGGCAGAGACACTCAGTAGGTCACTTTGAAAGGAATATTTCAATAATTATTTGTTTACGATTTTTACCTCTCTCTGTGGCTCGAGAAAAGGTGACAGAAACCGTTCCTGTAACTATGCCTGCATTTTTCATATAGAAATGGGCAAAGGTCGCTCATTCAGGTTAGCTTAGCTCAAACACTGGTAGTCAAGGGGAGCAGGTAAAAATACAAACTTTGCAAAATCACTAAACGCTCCAGTGTGCTTGTTGGGACTGGTTTATTTACCATGGTGACTTTATGTAATTTGAGAATCAAAAACATACTCAAGGAAACAGCCGTCAAAGAGACTTCCTGGTTTCCTCCCAGTGTGTATTTGATCGGTAAATTACTCGCGCGTCTCACCAACAGAAACACTCATTTTAAATTTCTCTCTGTGGGCTACAGCTCAGCTCAGCCAGGTCTGGAAGTAGTTTGTGGAAACAGGAGGAAATCAGGTGGAGTGTAAAATATGCCAGGCAAAGTAAAGCTACAGTAATGTAGCGCTTCTAGTACAATGAGTCAAAAGAAGTTATTGAAGCCTAAGGAAGCCATGGGGAGTGTGTCAGCTGTTTTCAGCTGTAATCCGGGCTAAGGAGAGACATTTGAAATTGTGACTAACTTTAGTTTGTTTGTTTGTTTTGACAAAAGCATTAAGCGTGGGGCAGTTCATTTTTCTGTGTATTGTTATCCTATAGACTATGCGTTCTAAATATAGATTTTATAAAACCAGAACATGATGGATCCTCAAGGAATGAATTTGATTCCTCCATCTTGGAACATACTACTGGTGCTCATCCCTAGTAGACATACATGAAGACAAATATTATATATATATATATATATATATATATATATATATATATATATATATATATATATATATATATATATATATATATATATATATATATATATATATATATATATATATATATATATATATATATATATATATATATATATATATATATAGGGGAGAGTGGCCTAATATATAGGGGAGAGTGGCCTAAGTTGTGCAACTTTTCACTCAAAGTGACTTTAAAGTAAGGCCTTGACAGTAAAGTCTCCAACTCAAATATGTACATATATTTCAGGGTGTTGTGCATCCCTGGCAATAAAAACTTTGGATCTGGAATAAACTGTAGAAGAAATATAGCTTTCGGAAAAAAAGTTGTCTTGTTGCACAACTTGCCCCCCGGTGTGGTGTAAGTTGTGCGGTTGGAGAGAATACCACGGGGTGAATTGTGCCATTGCTATATATCTCATAAACTGTAATGCAAGACAAATCCATTAGACAATTACTTATTTAAGGTGTATTTAAAGTAAATAGGTGACAAAGATTGAAGGACAATTTTCTTAAACAAGGCCTAGCAGATCTAATGGTTTTACCTGCAAAGCTCACAATGACAAAGTCACCATCATCATCTTTCTGGCCATCTGAACTCTCATCAGTGGTGTCGTTAAGTGGAATTGAGATGTCACTCTCTTCTGAGCTACTGTAGACAATCACTTTCTTTTGGTGACCAGCGTATACAGCCATGCACTGGCACAACTCTCAGAAATGTACTTTGCACTAGTTGCTCGGTGCTTGTGGAACCAACTGCCACCTGACAAATGTGATTCCCCCTACATTTCTGCCTTTAAATCAAGGCTCAAAACCCATATGTACACCCTGGTGTTTACTCGCCATTAACTATCTTACGTCTGCACTACTATCTGTGTTTATGTGGATGTATGGGCTTTACGTCTTTTATTTTGGTTATTGTTATTTTACCTTCATTGTTTACCTACTGAATGCACTATGTACAGCACTTTGGACAGTGCAAACTGTCATAAATGTGCTTTTATAAATACATTTTACTTACTTACTTACTTATAACTCACCTAGGCCCTTTGGCACAAATCACCCCATCCCCAGAATTTTGGATAATAGGCATGATGCAGCAATTTAGGGCTGACATTGTGCTAACTATATAGACTCAAAGTGTAGCATACCAAAGCACTAAAACGTGTCAAATGTGTTCAAACTTGTCTATAATTGTTGACACAATAATCAAAAAACCTTGATCATGGAAATTTTACTTTGAAAGGCAAAACACAATTTTTTGAGCTTGTGCTTATATCTTATTCCTTGTGTCTCCCTTCTTTACAGGATGAGTCAAATGGATGGCTCTTCTTAAATATGTGGTCACATTTCCAATTTCTTCCATGGTTTTCTAGAAACAAGGGGTGGCACAACTTCCAAAATGCACAACTTAGGCCACTCTCCCCTAAGTATGATGTTATAATAAGTCCTGTCTCTGACCTGCTGTCAGCTGTTAGCAGCTGTGCAGTCATCTTGCTGTAGTTGTTAGCAGAGTCTTCCTCCATACTGGCTGCAGTCACTGTCAACTCTCCAAACATCTCAACCAACCAGGTGAGGCGCGCTATGCCACTGAATGCTAGGAATCCAAATCCAGGCTTCAGAGCCCCGCCTCGGAAAAATCAAATACACACACATTATTACTCTACATTTATTCAGCTGATAGTTAGATTTGAAGTATCACAGCCACCCGCCTACAGACACACTCTTGTCTCTTACCAGTAAAGTGAAGAGTTCCTTCCTGGAGGGTTTTCCCTTCTACCTCTCTCTTCAGTTCTTTGAAGTCTGCTGACAGCAGCTCAATGTGTTCTTCATGGAGAATTACACCTGATTACACACACACACACACACACACACACAGTTAGGTGGGCCTGTGTACATTGGACCAGCTCAGGGTTCATGTACAACGTAGTTATAGTAAATTCAGGACATCACACAGACATTTTCCTAAAACTGACAGATCATTACCCCCCAAACATGTCCTCTCTAGTACTGATTAGGGCTGCAACTAACGATTATTTTGATAATCGATTAGTCTGTCAATTATTTTCTTGATTAATCGATTATTAATCGATTGGTGTTTTGGTCCGTAAAATGTCGGAAAATTGTGAAAAATGTTGATACATTTTCCAAAGCCCATGTTGACGTCCTCAAATGTATTGTTATGTCCAAAACCCACAGATATTTCAGTTTACTGTCATAATAGGATTAAAGGAACCAGAAAATATTCACATTTGAGAAGCTGAAATCAGAGGATTTGGAATTGTTTTATTAAAAAATTACTCAAAACTATTAATCGATTATCAAAATAGTTGGCGATTATTTTAATAATCGATTAATAATCGATTTGTCGATTAATCGTTGCAGCTCTAGTACTGATAATGAAACTGTATTTAAAACATATCCGTTGCATCCACTGGAGAGGGGAAGTAAACGGGGTGGTAGGATGGCCTAGTGGAAAGAGTGTCCACCCAGTAACCATGAGGTCTCTGGTTGGATCCCCGGCACCAGACAGGAGGGTATTAGTAGTAAAACTAGTGGTGGCTGCTATTAAATCTACGGTGCCCACAATCTCTACCATTGTGTCCTTGAGAAAGACACTTAACCCCAAACTGCTCCAGGGGCGCTGTGACCCCTCGGAAGTGGAAAACTTGAAAGGGGATGTAGCCATTTACTAATAAAGTAACTGAACCCCTGAATTACTGCCCTAAACAATCACTGGGTGGTCCTCCTCTGAAGCTGGAACAGACCGACACATTGATAGAACTGAGGATCACCTTTTTCCTGGGCCAGATCCCACAGCTCCACAGCAGCCTGGTAGCTCATGGTCATGGGATACTCAACACACACGTGTTTCTTGGCCTGCAGAAAGGTTCTGGTGAGACAGGAGGAAGGAGCTCTCTTGGTCAAACAAGGAATTCTAATGAGAAACTAATCAGTTATGCATATGTTGTTACTAAAAGTTATGCAGTTCCTCGTGGGAGAAATAGATTTGTGAAGAGATTCAGAGAACAGAGCTGTGAAGATGCTCTAGTTCAGGGGTTTTCAAAGTGTGAGAGAGTGAGCCCCCCCTCACTAAAAAAAAATTAAAATAACATTCTAAATCCCTGTGTGTTTTGAAAGACCTTTTAATTATTTTACAAATTTAAACATATTTTTGAAACATTCTAAAAAAAATTGTGCTTTTTTAAATACATTTTAACATCTTAATCCAGTAATTTAATCCTGCTTCCTTTAAGCATGGATAGTAGTGACTGAGGCCCTCATTTATCAAACTTGCGTGGAAACTGGTGCAGATTCTGGCGCAAATACCTCCCTACGCCAGGTATCGCGTGGTATTTACAGTCGTATCTCGCCAATCTCAGCGTACGCCAGGCCATTATTGATAAATGCGGCGGCTGAAAACAATCGTATCACGCCCCTATATTTTCTCAGTTTACAGGCCTCGCCCAGAGGTTTTACGACATGGATATGCACATTACGGCACAGAAGAGGAACTTCTCTGAAGTAGAAATTGAAAGAATAACAGCGAAAGTAGAAAAAAAAAAGTTTCATTTCGGAGCATTACAAGAACGGCAGAAGGCAGCAGTTAGGAAGGAAATAACTGCTGCGGTCAACAGCGTTGGTGTTGACAACAAACGATCTCCAGCTGAGGATTTTGCATTTTAGGTTTACATCAGTAGGCTACTATCGCCCAAATGCTATAAAACAGCATATACAATTATATGTCGCCATTTCTTTACATAGACGAAGAAAAAGTGGTCTGACTCAAAAATCGTCACTAAAAAAAGCGTGTTGCTGTTCTGAAATGCAACCAACTGGGCTGGGGGTGCGGGCATAATATAAGTGGTAGAGGAGAAAAAGACGCACCAACTGTCCGATAATGGTCCCCATAAAATAAATACACGTCTCCAGAGATTTGAATGATTAGAATGAATTGGCCCTTTTAGATAGCACTACTCAAATGGGGTTTACAAACTAAAAATAACACATTTTGCGTTTTACTGTATGACAGCATGCGCTTGGTCAGCCCGGCCGTCAGCTGCACAAGCCGACCCGGCAACGATCAGCTGTGAGAGCGCCCACTGCCCTGCTCCACCAGCAGATCGGAAAAACGTGCCGGTTAACGGTGGAAATAAATCGCTCGCTTAAGCATTCAATGACACATTAAAAGAGGAACTAACATCTAAAAAGTGCTTCAAATAAATAAAATGTTAAGCTGAATGTTGTGCCGTGTATTTTTTATCATAAAGAGCAGTGTAGGCCTACTACATATTTAATAGGCTACTTAGGCTAACATTTTGAATGAATGCAGCCCTCGTGCCTCAGTGTCCCCCCAGCTGCTCCAAGTCGGAGACAACTGCCCTTACGCAGTCCCATGCAGGGCTCCTAAGTGGCCGGTGTGCGCACTATTGAATCAGCTCTCGTACTACATAAGCTGCACAATTTTAAGTGATTAATATATTTATTTTGGTCTGAGCAAACATTTGTATTATCTTCTAATAATTGTCCAACAAAGTCATCGGCTACCCGGCACAGCCTGCACTGCGAGTCCATGCTGTTTACAAACTTGCGTACACGAGCTGAGAGCTGGCGTGGGATTTGAGCGTATCCTACGCTCACGTCCATATTGATAAATGCCGAGATTTGCGTGGAAATGTACGTACACCCATTTTTCTGGTCTACGCACGGTTGATAAATGAGGGCCTGAGTGTCGGAGTGAGAAAGATAGGCAGACAGACTTGCCCAAATAATTTTGGTAACGCTTTATATTAAGGTTCTTGTTATAAGCCTTAGTAAATAGGTAATAAGGACCTTTATTAGATGCTTATTAACATTAATTTGTGTTAATAAGACTATATATAAGTGTTAATAATAACATAATAAACATGTTGACAGTGTGATTATAAGACTTTTATAAGACACTTCTTAACTATTAATTGATCGCTTAATATCATTAATAAAAGTCTAATGAGTTTCTGATAGCTGTTAATAAAAGCGTTACAAACTTATTTATTGAGTCTTACTAACTTGCCTATTATGTCATTGTTAAACCTTTACTAAGCATTGTTTGTTGCTTTATGAAGGTAACCATATCTTTATTAATCAATTAATAACAGTTAACTATGCTCTATGAACAATGCTTATTAAGGTTAATAAGTCCTTTATTAAACACTTAATAACAGTTAATAAGTACTATATCTTGTCAAGGAGGATACAATGAGAATTAGAAAAACGACATGTAAATACAATGTTAGAGCGGTGAAGGTATTTGATTAGCTTTAATGTTTTTCTAGTTGAAGTACCTTCAAAAATGAGTTTTCTGAGTTTGGTTTGCAGCGCCATATCTTAGTTGGCTAAAGTCACTGATTTTCATCCCTCTTTCCAAAATGTTGTTGTTGGAGCTATTCAGTTGTCCGATTTAATTGTAAAAACATTTGTGTAGTTTGTTGGCCTGATATAGATTAATTTGATTATTTAATGTTTAATTTCTTGTTTGCATTATTAGTTGAAGTTAATTTGAGTTTATTTATGCTTTTGTTTGTAATTAGTGGCCAGCTGTGGCGCACCAGGTGCCTATATATAGAGGGGGGCGGGCACAGGTAAGATAGGCACTGGGTAGGGTCATGGTTTTTTACCAGATACAGGAGAGAGACAAATGTGCTTTGTTTGCTTGTAACATCCAGACAATAAACCATCAAAAACACAAAGTTCCCGACTGGACAGTGGACTCTTTTTCCCTACCCTGCGTACGATTCGTCCCCCCAGTGCCTCAGTGGCCATTTTTATTACGTTGTTTTGTTTGATTTCTTTATTTTCAAGTTATTGTTTTATAGAGGACAAATGGCCAATACAGTAAAAAACCTTCCCTAAAGTATTCCCCCCGACGAAAGCCCCCTCAAAGTGGACATTGGACAGTGAAGTTGTTTGGATCGCTCACCCTCTGATGCGGAAAAGACACCTCGCAACCTGGAGCCGCTGGTCGGCGAACATCCCTCAAAGCCAACTGATTGGTATGTGAAAAGATTCCCTCTGGAAGCCGTATTGGAACACAGTAACACTATTGGAGTGCTCGAGGCATTGTTTCACACTATAAGCAAGTTGATTTGTAAATAAATCGAAAAGTTTGCAAGCCAGCAGGTTGCGCACGGTGACGCGCACTACGTCATCACCAAATACGCTCATTCATTAATGCATTAATTCTTTTATGAATGCAAACCAGATGATGCAAACCAGATGTCTGATGTGTGGCAATATTCTGTGCTGAAGAGGAAAAATAAAAAGTGTGGCAATTAAATGAGTGTAAGGCAGCGGAGTTGATAGATACGGAAATGTCCAACCCTGTGTTAAAGGCAAAAAGCGACACTATGTCCGTGTCCGCTGCATCACGAGACGCAAAGCTTACATTCAAAGGCTTGGAATCCCACCTCGGAATGAGACAAAAGGATATGGAAATGTCCGACACTGCGTTAAAAGCAAAAAGTGACATTTTGCCCGTGTCTGCTGCACCACGGAACGTAAAGTTTACAGCCAAAGGCTTGGCATTCCACATCGAAATGAGCCAAAAAAAGAGGTCTCTAAAATGCAAACAAGCAAAAAAATACATGGAACAAATGTCTGTCTTGATGGAATCAACTGACGATGTGAATGCAGTGCAATATCAGCTGGGTCAGTTCATTCAATGCTATGAGGAAGCAAATGCAACACATGAATCTTTCGTGAATGTAAACCTGCCAAAGAGTGAAGTTGAAAGACAAGATAATTATTTCCATGCAAAAATGAAAACGTTTTGTGGTTTTACAGAAGAAGCCAAGAAGTGGTTATCTGATGCAGGTCACCCATATGTGCAAACTAAAGAAAATGTTAATGAACCTCCAGACAACCAAGGTGTTGTTTCTGATGGGATTAATCCAGAGGACAGTGTTTCAAACATTTCATATCCTAAGGGGTCTCATTACAAAGCCAGTTCTCATGTATCCAAAGCATCATCAACCACTTCCTCTGTAAGAATACAAGTTGAAGCTGATAAAGCAGCACTAACAGAGCGACTGGCTGCATTAACAAGGAAACATTATCTGGAAGCCAAGGAAGAGGAGCTAATAAAAGAAAAAGAAAAGCTAAGAAAAGAAAAAGAAAGGCATGCTCTGGAAACTGAACTGGCAGCAGCCAATGCAAAACTTCATGTGCTGGAAGTAAACTTAAAGTGTGGTTCAAAAGCATCCAATGGAATGAGCTCTTATTTTGAAAGGAACGCTGCTCAAATAACAAGCCAACTTAATCCACATGCACAGTTTTTTGTACCAAAAGATGCAAATAAAAGTGAAATGTTGGGTGAACCACAGTCTCCAGGGTTGGTTGTCAGGCCTAAACACACAGCTGTGACACAAATTGACTTCAGACCTGCAACAAATATTCAAGCACAAGGCACACAAATGGTTCATGATGCTCAACAGTTTGGATGTGAATCCTATCTCAATCTAGGCGGCAACCATAACACCCAAAATGATATTGTTAACATCATGCAGCGTCAGAATGATATCACAACATTGCTGGTTCAGCAAAATTTAGCATCTGCTCTGCCAATAAGAGATATTCATGTGTTTGATGGTGATCCGCTGCAGTTTCAATCCTTTATCAGAGCTTTTGAAGTTGGCGTAGAAGGAAAAACAAATAATTGGAGTGATCGCCTGCACTTTTTGGAACAGTACACCAGGGGCCAGCCCAGGGACCTGGTGAAGAGCTGTCATCATCTCCCCCCTGCTCAGGGCTATCAAACAGCTAAATCCCTTCTCACCGAGCATTTTGGAAATGAACATAAAATTGCTTCAGCATATATGGACAAAATTCACAACTGGCCACCCATTAAAACAGAACATGTGGAAGCATTGCAATCGTTTTCACTCTTTCTTCGAGGTTGTGCAAATTTAACACAGCAAATTGTGTACATGAAGGAGTTGGATATGCCATCCAACCTCAGAAGCATTATCTTGAAACTGCCCTATAAGCTAAGGGAAAGATGGAGGACGGTGGCATGTGATCTGCAGGAGCAAAGAGGACAAGTTGTGTTCACTGACCTTGTGACCTTTTTGGAGAAACAAGTCAAGATTGTTTCTCACCCGCTTTTTGGCAACATTCAAGAATCACAACCTGCCAGCCACAATAAAGCCCCCAACACAGATTATGCAAATCAAAGGAAAGAAAGAAGCACATTTGCCACCAGCATCACTGCAGTGAATGAAGGAGATAGAAGCTATGAGGCCAACGAAAGCATATCCTCTTCTACTGAAGGTAACATCAAATGCTGTTTATTTTGCCAACAAACAACTCACTCGATGGAGAAATGCTCACTATTTAAGAAGAAGATGCATCAGGACAAGATATGTTTCATAAAGGAAAAGGGAATTTGTTTTGGTTGCCTAAAGCCTGGCCACATAAGTAAAGACTGCAGGAGTCGCTTGGATTGCAATGTGTGTCAGATGAAGCATCCCTCAGTACTTCACATTGAGATAAAGGATAGAGGTACATCCTTTAAAGAAATACAAGCATCTGTGAGTTCTTCGTTAAGCGTTTCACCTGGACCGCCTCAGACATGTGGGCATATAGGGGCCGGTGATGAGGACAATACTGTCTTTTCCATTGTTGCTGTCAAAGTTAAAGCCTACATGAGTAACACAATTGTGCAGACGTATGCATTTCTGGACCCAGGGAGTTCCGGTACATTCTGTACAGTCAGTTTGGCAGAGAAGTTGGGCTTGAATGGCAAGCCAGCCAACATCCTACTAAGCACAATGGGCCAACAAAGGATTGTGGGCACCACCATATTGACTGGTTTGGAAGTGTCTGGTATGGATGCCAATGATTTTATTGAGTTGCCTAATACCTTAACTCAAAATACTATGCCGGTGTCCAGGCTGAACATTCCACGTCAAGAAGATGTTGAAAAGTGGTCTTATCTGAGGAATGTAAAGCTTCATGATATTAATGCAGAAGTGGATTTGCTCATCGGCACTGATGCAGCTAAAGTGATGGAACCCTGGGAGCTGATCAACAGCCCCGGCGAAGGACCATATGCTGTCCGAACAAGAGTCGGCTGGGTCATTAATGGACCACTTCGTGGTGGAAATAATACCCAAGTGAAGACTGGCTGCTCTGTTACAACAAACTGTATCTCTGTGACACACCTGGAGGAACTGCCCAGCAAACAATACAACCACGACTTTAAAGAGAACGCATTAGAGGAGCAGTTGGAGTTGTCAAGAGAGGACATTACATTTATGGGGATTACGAAAAGTACAACAGAGATGAAAAATGCTCATAACTGCATAGGCTTGCCCTTCAGAAAAGAAGACCCTGTGCTATCAAATAATCACTGTGTGACTGAACAGCAGCTCCAGGGTTTGAAGAGGAAATTTGAAAAATGGATAAAGTTTGGGCAGGAGTGGCCTGTAGCTGACATGGATCCAGCTGTGCTTCCTGCTGATGACCCCGAGGTCAAAAGAGAAACAAGAGTGAATACCATTGTCAAATATGCAGATAAGGCCACAAACCACATTCATCCACAACTTGGACATGATGGTAGAAACCGTATGCTGTATAGACTTAGACAGAAATACTGGATCACAAGTGCCAATTCTACATGCAAGAAAGACAATACTTGGCTTATCAAAGAAGAAACTTTTCACAAGGAAAACGTGTCATCATTGCTGATGCTACAGCCCCAAGAGGATCACGGTTGATTGGCAAAGTTCTGAGTACAAAGTCGGATTCCATAGGAGTGGTCCGCTCCGTCTGCATCCAAACCAAGACCAGCGTGTTGGAAAGACCTGTGACCAAGATATGCCTGCTCCTGGAGGCTACGGCATAAGACAATGGACAATATTCTTTCTTTTTCTCCATCTGTCCTGTCTTCCATCTTTATTGTTCTCTTTCAGCACTACCCATCCAGCTATCGGGAAGAAGACAATAGAATATAGTCTAAGACTTAGGGGCAGATAGAGAGAATAGCTCCCTTTATGTATTTAAGTAATTGGGTGTTTACACTTTCCCCAATTAGGGGCCAGAATGTTGGAGCTATTCAGTTGTCCGATTTAATTGTAAAAACATTTGTGTAGTTTGTTGGCCTGATATAGATTAATTTGATTATTTAATGTTTAATTTCTTGTTTGCATTATTAGTTGAAGTTAATTTGAGTTTATTTATGCTTTTGTTTGTAATTAGTGGCCAGCTGTGGCGCACCAGGTGCCTATATATAGAGGGGGGCGGGCACAGGTAAGATAGGCACTGGGTAGGGTCATGGTTTTTTACCAGATACAGGAGAGAGACAAATGTGCTTTGTTTGCTTGTAACATCCAGACAATAAACCATCAAAAACACAAAGTTCCCGACTGGACAGTGGACTCTTTTTCCCTACCCTGCGTACGATTCGTCCCCCCAGTGCCTCAGTGGCCATTTTTATTACGTTGTTTTGTTTGATTTCTTTATTTTCAAGTTATTGTTTTATAGAGGACAAATGGCCAATACAGTTGTCTTTTGGCATCTAGCATAATGAGTGCATAATATATTTGTTTTTGCTCTGAAGTGATTCTTTCACCTCTATGTGTGCGCACACATGTTGAGTGAGTGTTAAAATGAGATGCCCCGAGAACGTAGTATATTTTTCACAATCTATGATGAATATGACTCGTATGATCGGTTAATTGTGCCTCAAATCAGATCCTTAAAGGGCTTTTATTTTGAAGGTAGTTGTAAAACCGGAAGTTCCGTGTATGCTAGTCGCTGATGGCTTGACGCCAGCTTGACGGCCATGCTTGACAAAGTGTTTCACGAAAGTAAGGAGAACATGTCGGAGTCGTCAGCACGGTCAGCACCCCAAACCAGGTCTCTGAAAAATAAGAGGGTGAGGTCCGAACTGGAGGATGACTCTTCTGGTAAGTTTAAGAATGTAATGCTATAGTAACGTTAGCTGGTTCTAGCTTGCTAGTTGTTTGCCTAGCTTACATTACTTTCTTTCAGAAGCTTTGGTGAGCTTCTTTTTTGAGCTAACGTTTAGCTTACACTATCATAAAAACTGCAACCAAACGTATCTATTAACAGTTGTGTCATGCTAGCTTGTCAGGAAGGGGCAAAGTAATGCTGAATGGTTATTTCTGTGCTGACCCAGATGCTGCCCAAATTGTCCTAACTGCCAAACTGGGTCTACAGAAATATAAACATGAGCTGGCCAGGTATAAATTAGAATGCCAGGATGTAAAAATAAAAGACCTGACAACGGAGAGAGATTTCTTGAAGGGACAACTATCTGAATGAAAGAAAATATTTACTTTTTTCCAACAATTGTCACCATTACAGACTAAATTTACTTTGATACTGCACCCCTTTTTGCAGATTCCATGTCCAAATCGCTTAAATGCTTAGTATAACCTGTCTGCTATCTGTCTAATTGTGATCAATGTTTCTTTGTGTTGTCTTTATACAGTAACAAGAAAGACCAGCCTGACTCAACCTTCCCCTGGGGCTCAAGTCCGTTGTCGTCTGACTCCTCTGACTCCTCCTCAGACGATGGGAAGAGGAAGAGGAAGTATAACAGAAGTCAGCATTATACTGTTGCAGAGGGGGCCAGCAGAAGAAGGCTTTTTTTTAAATGATCTATTTTTGAATTGTATTACTTGATTTTATTTCAATACATTTTAAACTTTTAAGACTGACCAATTTTCTTACTATTTTGTTGACACAATCGGGGAACGGTGGGACTTGAAAATATTCCCACCTCCAAAGTGGGGAATGACAAAACAAGTTTGAGAACCACTGGGTTAGCATCTATATAGTTGTATGTGGTTTTCTGCTTGTCCTATCTGCAACAGTATAATGCTGACTTCTGATACAGCAACGTCTCGCCCAAATTCCTCTAGTGAGGATTGCTCATACAACCCCACGTCGTTTTATATTGTTTTACCTACAACAGAGTTTTTTTTTTATTATTGTTTGATGGAAGTTTTTTTTGCTCTACTTGTTTAATTGTTTTGTTGTTCTTATTCATTTAATATTTTAAATTAATAGTCTTAATCATTGGACACTTGAATTGATGTCAGGCAGCATTTTTATTTTACAAAGGTATTTATTTTTTTACATTTAGTAAAATGTTGTTCATGAAAGTTCTGGGAAACAAACAAACATGTTTACAATTGCACAGTTGTTAAGTGTTTTTTTTTTCTTTAAAAGTAAGTTTTTGAGCTTCACCTCTGTAACATTGTATTTACATGTAGTTTTTTTTAATTCACATTGTATCCACCTTGACAAGATATAGTACTTATTAACTGTTAAAAAGTGTATGTTAAAGGATTTATTAACCTTAATAAGCATTGTTCTCGCTTTAGATCCAGTACCTTCAAAATGCATTATTACTTGTTTAATAAAGGACTTATTAACCTTAATAAGCATTGTTCTCGCTTTAGATCAGGTACCTTCAAAATGCATTATTACCTGTTTAATAAAGGACTTATTGGCCTTAATAAGCATGGTTCTCGCTTTAGATCCAGTACCTTCAAAATGCATTATTACCTGTTTAATAAAGGACTTATTGGCCTTAATAAGCATTGTTCTCGCTTTAGATCAGGTACCTTCAAAATGCATTATTACCTGTTTAATAAATGACTTATTAACCTTAATAAGCATTGTTCTCGCTTTAGATCAGGTACCTTCAAAATGCATTATTACCTGTTTAATAAAGGACATATTAACCTTAATAAGTATTGTTCTTAGAGCATAGAAATGCATTATTACCTGATTAATAAAGGACTTATTAACCTTAATAAGCATCGTTCTTAGAACATAGTTAACTGCTAATAAACAAATAATAAAGGTGTGTTCACCTTCATAAAGCAACAAACAATCCTTGGTAAAAGTTTAACTATGACATAATAGGTAAGTTAGTAAGACTCAATAGATGGGTTTGTAATGCTTTTATTAACAGCTATCAGAAACTCATGAGACTTTCATTAATGCTATTAAGCAATCAATAAATAGTTAAGAAGTTTCTTATAAGTGCTTATAAAAGTCTTATAATCACACAGTAAACATGTTTATTGTGTTATTATTAACACTTAAATATAGTCTTATTAACACAAACTGATGTTAATAAGCATCTTACAAGGTCCTTATTACCTATTAACTAAGGCTTATAACAAGAACCTTAATATAAAGCGTTACCATAATTTTTTCACATATTCATCTGCGCCCCCCCTGCCATAACCCCGCGCCCCACAGTTTGAAAACCACTGCTCTAGTTTATTAGCAGTGACCTCAGTGCTGCCACCAGTGGCCAGAAGGTGGCCTGCATACAGTATTAGCTTCAGTATACCTGTGGTCACTCACTGTCTGGCATGAGTTATTACAACACATTTCATTTCTTTTGTTGGTTTTCCCCATTTTTTTGGATTGATTTCCTGTACAAACGTATTCATTATGTGACATAGATCAAGTGCAGAGCCATTACCTGACTTTGTCCTCATGCGACACATTCTCGGTGCAAATGAAGGCTGCGTGGATGTCCTCTCTACTCACAGCCTCTTCCTCTGAGATCTGACTCACTCCCTGCTCGCTGTCCAGGGCTCTCCTGGAGACATAAGATTGGAATTCTTATTATTTTCCATTATGATTAGATTGTTTTATTTTTTAAGAAATCTAATTTCTTGTGACTGTCCTGTCTGATTATAATGACTATGTGGGATGGGATACGGTCCAGTCCCAATTTACTCCTATATTGTGAATTGGGTTGGTTTACTACTTTCCTAATAATGTAGCCTACATGTGACAATTGTACTCATTTATACTTATTTTATTATGTTGCAATGGCTGTGGTTTGGGGGATAACGTGAGAGCCTGTGTGTGTATGTGCTGGTCTTTGTAATAGTTTGTTTTGTGTCATAGTTGATTCATTCAGTGTTTTTTGTTTCCCTGAGGAATCCCTTTAAAAGCAGATGCTGCATCTCAAGGGGCGGATCCTTCAATACATGTTTGGAAATTACATGACAAAAGGATGGAAGCCTGGAGGCGTCATGTTCCGCTAGAAACAAATGATCAGCTAAACAGCCCCATTACCTTGGTTCAATTATACTGTACCGTACTCATAATAATAAGGTTGGGGTTAAGGTACTATATGTGTTTTAAGACCAATCCAGACTTTGAGCAACAAAAACTATCAGAAATGTTCACTCAGTTGTCCTTGTATGTAAAGCCAGGATTGTACTCAGTACATATGAGTTCAATGCATATCCAGAAGACAGCAGAAATGAGTCTCCATCAGTCCTGTCCTCTGGTACTATCTAAATGTGTTATGTAGTGAGGTCATTCTAAGACAAGACACCCGGCCCCTACTGTCATCCTTTGTTACTAGCCCCTTTTACACAGCCAGTGAAAGCCGGGAATATGCCGGCCTGTCGGCCCTCCGCCCAGCTGTGTACAAGACTTGTGTGTTGAATCATCCATGTTTAAGGGGAACCTCTGCAATACAGTATACCTTCATAAAGGTTCTAAAGCTCATTTTGGAGATAGGTTGGTTATTTTGGAGCCTGTAGTTTTAACTAATTAATTGTAATAGTAAGGGTCTTAATGAGTGCATGGTAAACACCACAGTGCTCCATTCATTTAACAGTCCATCTAACGTCTGTACTGTGACTTCTCCCGTCAGTATTCTGTGTAGATTATCAATTTTTTCTGTCTATCAAGGACAATTATTGACTGTTTATCTAAGCATGCTGGGTGGCTTCTGTGTGTGTGTGTGTGTGTGTGTGTGTGTGTGTGTGTGTGTGTGTGTGTGTGTGTGTGTGTGTTACCTGGATACGAATCCTTTGACAGTGAGTTTCTCTGCAGGACTGCCAGCTAGCGGAGCTAACATGTCTCTGATCCTCACCCAACCTGCTGTTCCTATGCCGACCACCACTGCTCCAAACATACTGACACATACCGGGCATTGCACGCGCACACGCGCACACACACACACACACACACACACACACACACACACACACACACACACACACACACACACACACACACACACACACACACACACACACACACACACACACACACACACACACACACACACACACACACACACACACACACACACACACACACACACACACGAGATAAGTGTGTAGAATTTTGAAATTTGTGTTTAAGCAATGAAAAATTAGCTATATTTTACAAGAAGTACAAAAGTCTAAAACAAAACACATCAAAACACAGAAGAAAAGCAGTAAAAATGCGTAGACACATAATATGACAGAGGACGAAGACACACACATTGAGAAGGTTTTTCCTGAACACACACCAGCAGGCATAGTTGGAAGAAAACAGTGCTGGGAATATGTGGTTCCTTACACATCCCTTATGTCTAAGCAGACAGGTGGAAAGTGGCCCATGGAGTGGTCCTTTACCACAGATACGATGACGCTTGCTAGTTCAACTGTACATGGCCCACATGGAGATCCAGCTTGGGATTTTGGTCAAATGAGAAGATGTGTGGCAATATGGTTTAACACCGTAGAAGTGTATGGAAGTGGGAATGTTTATTGTTTATTGTTTGTTGGATCCCCATTAGTTGTCACCATTGTGACAACTATTCTTCCTGGGGTCCCTAAAAAGCAAAACAATGAATGAATGTACTGAATGTGCAAATGTGTGCAAAGAAAAGAATGATCGAGTTTCTGAAGAACTTAAAGAATTGATTGATAGATATGTTACATATGTACGTGCACGTCATGTGCCACTGCTTGAAACTGCGTTGAAAACTAGAGCTGAGGAAATGGTTCAGATAAAGCAGTGTCATGGATCAAACCCCACACAAAATGCTAAAGCCATGATATTCAAATGGGTGAAACGTTTTTCCTTTAGCTGCCGCCGTAATGTTGCAGTATTTGCATCAAAGCCGTAATGGTAATACAAATGAGAGGCTTTTTTTAACCGCTGTGAATGCGTCTCCGGTGATTGTGTCGGTTGTAGACAGAAACTAACGGAGGGACTCGGATCACTGGACAGTTCCTTTAGTCGCGCAGTTTGTCTGCCGACATGGCTCTGTGTTTTCAGGCTCGAGACATACAATCAGATCGCGGAAGTCTTTCCCATTGAAATCGCTAACGGGGGGAATATCCCCGGTTATTATTTTAGCCACAAACCACAGTTCTTCTGCGCAGCGGCTCACTCGCTCACTCACTGGCGAGATCTCACGGTGAAACGCTGCTTTGCTCGGACGAAGGCATTGTGTGTTTCTAAGGTGATTTAAAGTCATAGTCTAGACGAGCGTTTAACTTATGCAGCATATTTTGCACTGCATTGTTTTGTATCAATAGTTTGAAAAAATGGTCCCTCCCTGGACTCTTATTTGAAGCTGACACTTCATGCTTAAGTGACGCTCCTGCAGCGCGCTCACGACCAGACGTGAACTCGCATACACGGTTAGGGATGGGACGATCCACTTTTTTTAGTTCCGATCCGATTCCGATACCTGGGGTTTGGATATCGGCCGATACCGATACTGACCGATACGATATCATAATTGTTATACATTTTTTCGTTGGTGGTGATGTTATGTATTAGGCTAGGAAGGCTTAAGCAATTCTAATTTAAAAGAGCAATAAATATACACAAATGCATATAGGTTTATCTTAAAGGCAGAAATCCTTCTCAATGATCACTTCTGCCCCACTAGAATATGTGGTGGTCTGTTTGTCTAAACAGTCTTTCTCTCTCTGGCTGTATTTTACATAGTAGAATTTGTCACAAGCCTCTCCACTTCCTTGACTTGGATTAGCTTTGGTTAGCTCACTGGCTAACAAACTGATATGTACTGTATGTCAAATTATAAAGTGATGTCCTCTCTCCCTCCACCGAACGTCGGCGCATGTTCGCTCTTACATAGCAAAAAAAAAAAAAAAAAAATTATAAAAAAAAAAAAAAAAAAAAAAAAATCGGATTTTAATATCGGAGCTGTCAGTCCGATATCCGATACGCAGATTTCGGCCATATCGGACCCGATACCGATACTGGATCGGACCCATCCCTATATATTGAAATCTCCCATTAAAAAAACGGCATAACCCCCTGATTTTCGGATTTCTATTCTATTTTTAAAGTCAACTTGAGCGCAAGTGGAAAACCGGTCATTCGGTCGACACATTCACATCCCTAATGCATATAGAGAAAGTAATAAAAACAGCCTACCACACCACCAAGACTGATCAGACCTTCATCTCTTATTTTTCCCTATGTTTGATCATGACTTCTGCAGGTGAACTATCCATTAAACTGCCCAAATTCAAGAATAAAAACAATCATCAAACTACTGGACTTTAAAATACTGGCCCACTCCTTCCACATACTTTCAGTCGTAGGCTTCAAATTCAATATGTTTGCCTGGTTTTATATTATGTGTATGAGCAATCTCAACATTTCATATAATTAACTAAAAGAAACATAACCAAATCTAAAAGGGAATATCTATACAGTTAGAGTATAGATATTCCCTTTAGATTTGGTTATTTTTCTAATACAGGTATTATTATTTTCTAAATTATGAAGAAAAAAAAGTGTGTGCAGGGCGAGTGAAAATATACAAGGGGCCAGTAAAACTCGGATCCACTGGCCAGTAGGGAAAAAAAGTTGTGTTGAACCCTGAACAGTCCTGTAAATTTGATGGGCAGAGATTTGCTTTGTAAACTTGATTTGCTCTGAAGATTTGCTCTGAAGACTTTTTTGTTTCCATTTTAACCTGCTATTTTCATTTAATTTGCTTCTTTTATTCGCTTTTAAATGTTTTATAATGTGTTTTATGTATTCTAATCTTGCCCCTGTAAAGCACTTTGAGTGGCCTTGTGTCTGAATTGTGCTATATGCCTTGCCTTGCCTTGCCTTGCCTTGCCTTGCCTTGCCTTGCCTTGCCTTGCCTTGCCTTGCCTTAATAATAATAATAATAATAATAATTGCTTGGATTTATATAGCGCCTTTCATGATACTCAAAGCGCTTTACAGGGTTCCAGACAATTCGTTCACACACAGTCATACCGGTGGTGGTAAACTACCATAGTAGCCACAGCTGCCCTGGGGCAGACTGACAGAAGCGAGGCTGCCATTCAGCGCCATCGGCCCCTCCGACCACCACCTCAAACATACAGCAGTCATACACATTCACACGAGGCAAGGTGGGTGAAGTGTCTTGCCCAGGGACACAACGACCATGACACAAGTGGCCGGGCTGGGATCGAACCGCCAACCCTAGGATCATTGGCCAACCAGCTTAACCACCTGAGCCACAGTCGCCTTGCCTTGCCTTAACTTAACGCCACTATCCATTGCACTCCGGAGGGTTTGTTTTGTCCAGACCATAAAGCTATACAAGCTGCCCAGTTTTTGGAATCAGTTAATGACAGTTTGTATTGCTGGTTTTTGCCAAATTTTAACATGTCACATATTTTAGATGTACAAAGCATTCAGAAAGTTGCTAAAGAATCCCCCACATGCGCTACATTGATGTCCGCAACAAGGCCTCTCCTAAAGTGCTATTGTACAGCTGCATTTAACCCTTCAAATGAGTACAAGCTGTTTGCAAATGAGAAATAGAACACTCTTGATTGGATTGAGCCATGCCAGTTAAATTGAATGATGCACAGAGACGACTGTTCAATGTAAGTAAGTCTGCCCCAGTATTGCTGTCACGCCAGGCAGTAAGCCAGTGCACCTTGGACAGATGGTGTCAAAGTGCCAGTCCTTGAGAGCAGCTGACTCGGCCTCTCAAACCCAAACAAACCCTCCGTCACTAACAGTGACTGAATTGGGTGATGATTTGTATATGATTAGTTTCAAAGAACACATTTCTTTACCACAAAACACATTTGTGAGTTTCACACCACCACCTCCACAGGAGTATGGACCCCCCTCAGAACTTTCAGAAGTTCCTACAATTTTGTGGGCAAAACATAAAAATCATGTTGGTTTTGTCACTTCAGCTCCCCCACACAGAGTGACTCTGAAGGCCAATGCCAGGCTGCCCAGGATTAAACAATACAGGCTGCCTCAGAGAGCAATTGAAGGAATACGAGGTGTTATTTTGTCTCTATTAGAGCAAGGGGTTCTGAAAGAAACCACCAGCCCCTGCAACACGCCCATTTTGCCTATTCCGAAACCAAACCATCCTGATGAATGGAGGTTTGTTCAAGATCAAAGAGCGATCAATGAAATTGTAGTTCCCACAGTTCCCATTGTGCCTGACACTAATTCGATCCTAGCTGCTCTCCCCTCTAGTTCCACCCACTACACAGTCGTAGATCTTTCGGCAGCTTATTTTTCTGTCCCCTTGCATCCGGATAGTCAATACTTGTTTGCATTCACTTGCGACAATAAACAATATTGTTGGAGTTACTTTGCCAAGGATTTGTTGAAAGCCCCACGGTTTATGCAGCAGCGGTTAGACGTGATCTTGAAGATTTGCTCTTTCCTGGTGGAAGCACACTGTTGATTTATGCAGATGACCTGTTGATAGCATCCCCCTCACGAGAGGCCTGCCACATGGACTCTGTTGTGCTCATGAAGAGACTAGCCGAGTGTGGTCACAGAGCATTGTTGGCTAAGCTCCAGTTTTGTCTGCCAGAAGTCACCTATCTGCGACATGTGTTAAAAAATGGACATCGCCTCCTCTCACCTCAGAGGGTGAGACTGCTGAACAACATACCCCTCCCTAAAACAAAAAAGGACATGCTCTCATTCCTTGGGATGGCAAATTTCTGCAGACACTGGGTTTTTGACTATGCAGCCGTGGACTCTGTATTGCGGGTGGCTACCCTGAAAACTCCCCCCCCCTGTTGTGCTATGGACTACTGAGATGGAGAAAGCTTTTCATGATTTGAGAAGAGCACTCACAACAACCCCGGCCTTGGGCCTGCCAGACTATCATCTGCCTTTCCATCTGTATGTGAACGAGGCGAATGGGTTCGCAACGGGCATCCTGGTGCAAAAGCATGGGTCACTCTACCGTCCAGTTGCATATTATTCGTCAAGACTTTCACCTATAATCCTTGGTATGCCAGGCTGTTTGAGGTCTGTTGCGGCTGTTGCCATTTTGATTGACAAATCCGCTCCTATTGTTCTCTCTCACGACTGTGTAGTGCATGTGCCTCATTCTGTTTTACACATTCTAAACATATCAGCTACACAACACATGACGGCAGCCCGTCGCTCAGGGTATGAGGCTATAATTCTGTCCAGCCCACACATATCACTAAAACGATCTCCTCCCATTAATCCAGCCACTCTCCTCCCTCTGAGTGATGCTGAAGATGATCATGATTGCACTGATGTTATTGACACATGTTCATCCCCAAGGCCAGACTTATTGCAAACACCAATTGAATGCTGATATGAACTTATACACAGATGGATCCTCCTGTAGGCCCTCTTTATCAGACCCGCTCCACTGACATGCTTATGCTTTAGGTCCCACAAGCCCGGTCTGAGCTGGGAAAGACAGCTTTTAGCTTCAGTGCCCCTGACTCCTGGAACAACTTACAGCAACAAATTAAACTAAATAACTTCACATCCTTTAACCAATTTAAACAAACTATTTTAAATCTGCCAAACTCTACCTGTAACTGTTTTAATTAGGCTATATTGTACTTTCACCCATTTAATTTTAATTGCTACCACTTAATCTACACCACTGTGTAAATGTTTCAATTGTTTTTCTCTTCACCTGTTGTTATGTATTTGATGTATTTGCGTTGAATATTGTTTATGTATTGTTGTTTTTCCTTTGAATTTGTTTGAACTCGACGTCATTGAAAATGAGGGTCACCCCTCAATTGGTCTCTCGAGGATAAATAAAAGTTAAATGAAAATGAAATGACACAGTACAGCTGGCCGGTTATGCAGTAGTGAATGACTGGGAAATCTTAGAAGCACAGGCTCTCCCCCATGGTACCTCCGCTCAAGCGCAGTGTTAATTTTGGCAGCAAATTCTGATTTAGTCTTAGTCTTTTGAATATCACACCATTTAGTCTTAGTCCTATTCTAGTCATCTGAAATCTTTTAGTCTTAGTCTAGTCTTAGTCTACTAAATATAAGCAGATTTTAGTTGACTAAATTTACAGCGGACTTCGTCGACTAAGTGTTCTTCTTCATTGAATGGTATTAAGGTTTGAATATGCAATACAGACACAGATCTAATGGTTGTAATACAAAACATGTATTCTATTTCATTCTTAATAATCTCACATACAATCAGTGTACCTGACTGGATAGGGGGGAGGGGGGCTTTAAGAGCCTTTGCCCGGGGGCCCATTATCTCATTTTCCGTCTATGAACCAACTGGATTCCACAATCTTTTTTCTTTTTGCGGGGAGCATGCACAAGCATTATTTATAAAAAATAGAAAATAAGTGGGGGGCCCCACACTAGGTCTTGAAACGGGCCCGAGATCGTTAAGGCCGCCCCTGGGCAGCAGCAGCAGCATGCAGTTACGTGCTGATAAAATTGAGTAACTGCGCTTTCCTTTAAGCAACACTGCAGCCGCTGTGTGTGTTCGGACTTCTTTTGCATCAAAGCCTTTTTGATAATAAAATTAGAGGTTTTAATTGAACGCTGTCCATGCGTCGGAGTTGATTGTAACTTACTCGGGTGAAAACAGAAACTAGGGAGGCGGCAGTTTCACATTCTATATAGTTTCGCAGTCAGTTTGGGGACCTGGCTCTGTGTATTCAAGCTCGAGACATAGCCTACTACAAACAGATCGCGGAACTTAGCCGTTCCCCTAGACAACGTTAACGGGCAGGATATCCCTGACTATCATTTTGTCTATCAAACCGCAGAGTTTTTCTGCACGTCGGCTCACTCCACCCGCTCACAGTTCTCCTGTCGATTTTCACTGACACATGGTTGTATTCGCTGCTTTGCACTGATTGGATTTCTTCCCAACTTGTCCCACAAAAAGAGTAGTTCTGGTTGGATCTCTTCTCCATTCGTCCCACCCTAACAGTTTCGTCTCGTTCCTATTCGTAGACTATAGTGTCAGTTATATTCGTCTCAGTCTTCGTCATCATATCTGCCTTTTTATTTCGTTTTTATTTAGTTTTCGTGCGTGAAAAAGGTTTGTTGACGAATATTTTTCATCATAGTCTTAGTCTACAAAATTAACACTGCTCAAGCGGCAGAGCTACATGCACTCATTAGAGCATGTATGATAGCAAAAGGCAAGATAGCAAATATCTACACGGATAGTCGGTACAGTTTTGGGGTAGCTCACGATTACGGCCAATTATGGAAGTTGAGAGGCTTTCTCACATCCGCTGGTAAACCTATCCAACATCACAAATTAGTAGTTGAATTATTAGAGGCCATTTTGCTCCCCTCTCAGTTAGCTATTATTAAATGTGCTGCACATACGAATGGTACTGATTCTGTTTCAAGAGGAAATGCACGGGCTGACAAAGCAGCCAAACAAGCTACGCTTTCCTCCCCACCAATGGTGCTCCAATGCACAAACACACAGCCCACTGATCTTATTTCTCTTCCTTCCTGTGATGACGTCATGGAGATGCAACTCCTGGCCGATGTTAGGGAGAAAGAACTTTGGTTACGAAAGGGTTGTAAACGTGATCCGGAGTCTTGCTTGTGGCTCCACCCAGACGGGCGTCCGCTTTGTCCTCGGTCTCTTCTCCATGTTTTAGCACAGGTGGCACATGGTCCGACACATGTAGGAAAAGGAGGGATGAATGAGATAATCCGGTCACAATGGTTTGCACAAGGATGCACACAGGTATCACAAACCACCTGGTGCCCCCAACAGGGCCGTTTGTAAACTTACAAATTGATTTTGTACATGTTCCCCCTTGTCAGGGATTCAAATATTTACTTGTGATCGTATGCCAGTTCACCAAATGGGTGCAGGCATACGCTACAAGGAGAGAGGATGCAAGGACAGTTGTTAAGTGTTTGTTAAACAAGGTGATCCCCAGGTTTGGGGTACCTCAAGCTTTTGTAGCTAAAATCACTCAGAGCCTTTCAGCCATCTTAGGTTTTGAGTGGCAGTTGCATGTACCATACCACCCACAGAGATCAAGGCAGGTTGAAAGGATGAACTCCACAATCAAAGAAAAACTGACCAAAACAATGATGACAACAGGGCTAAAATGGCCAGATGCATTACCTATTGTATTATACGCCATTCGTAGTACACCAAGTGCTACTACAGGACTAAGTCCTCATGAAGTTCTTATGGGGAGGCCCATGTCCACAGGGATAAGCCCACCTTTGACACCTCATATAACTACTCTGCTCTGGACTGAGGAATACATGTTAGATTATGTAAAAGCACTAACTGTCATTTTGAGAAAGTATCATTTGCAAGTCTCTGAAAGACTCCCGGTGCCCTCATAGGGCACCGGGAGTTTCAGGTGGGCGACTATGTATTGATTAAAACATTGCAAAAGGTCTCTTTGTCTCCCAGGTGGAGCGGCCCATATCAAGTGCTGCTCACTACAAGGACAGCCCTAAGGGTTGAGGGCAGAGCAGAATGGATTCATGCCACCCGGTGCATACGGGCTCCCTCAACTCAGGAAGTGGAGGTGCAAAATGGCTACTCTGCTTGCTCCTCCTAGCTGGCAGTGGTATTGCTGGGAGCAGCAGTAAAGGATCTAACCACGGTGCCGGGGAGGGAGCTAATCACATAATGGTGCTAAATGATCCAAAGCATCAGGATCAACCAACGAGCACAACCGTGCTCAGCAACGATGTAAGCTCACACACACAGGTTGTAGATAAGACTTACAGACAAGGGGGGGCCCTAAGGGTCCTGACAGAGACCTGGTGAAGCCTAAAATGGCAATGCAGACAAAACGGGAGAACATTTCTGATCCTTTCATGCTACCCAAAGGCAACACTGCAGGTATAAGTCAAAACAGAGAAGTCCGCACCAAAAGGAGGGCAAATAGAGCCGTAGAAAATCTGAGTGTAACAAAAGGCAACTCTGCAATTGGTCTAATGGTTGAATATGCACGTGATCGTAATTTAAGTAATTGCTGGCTGTGTCAAAATATCCCATAATCCATTCACTCTCCAATAGTTAGCCCTATTCCGTTCAACAAAGTTGATTATGACCTGTATAATTGGAATGACATTGCTTCTAGGTTCAATGATGATGCAGATGATTGTTACACTCCAACCTACCCAGGTAACTTAATGAAATCTGCTCAATATGACAGCATTGCTCAGATGGTGGTCAAAACTGTGAATGAACAAAGTCTCCCCTCAGGTTTTAATTACACCACCTTGTTGCGTATTGTACACCTGCAAATGTACACTAATGTGGGATTCCAATACAAAATTCGGTAACACTTTATAATAACTATCCGTTGTAACTCGTTAATAGATCATTAGTAAACTCTTAATTAATGATTATTAATGATTTGTTAAGTGTTTGTTAGCAGTTTGTTAAGGATTTATAACAATGGTAGATAGTTAATAGCTTAATAATTGAATCAGTTCATCTGGGAGGTAATCCGAGATACCGACGAGGCTGAAATAGGCTATAGACTATACACAGTGCATGGGCAAGTGAGGGCAGCCCCATTTTCAAATATTTTTAAATAAACTCAATACACACTGTGTATGCCATGGACTTGAACGTGACGTGATCAGTTAATCTCGGATTACCTCCCAGATGAACTGATTCAATTATTAAGCTATTAACTATCTACCATTGTTATAAATCCTTAACAAACTGCTAACAAACACTTAACAAAGCATTAATAATCATCAATTAAGAGTTTACTAATGATCTATTAACAAGTTACAACGGATAGTTATTATAAAGTGTTACCCAAAATTCAACTAACACTTTCTCAAACTAATTGTTCTACTACTAACACTACTTGTGTTAAGCTGAATTGTGTCCCAATGCCGCCGCTGCTATCGTCGAAGCTATAGTTTATTTACAGCCATGGTTCGGCACTTATTCTGTAGGGTCAGTGAGTGTCAGAGTGCATGATTGTACTCAGCCTGCACAAAACATGCAGACTCCCCTGCGTGATTGTTCAGTCTACCTGCCCCCACTCTCAGTTCACAAGCTTATTAATGTTTCTTTGTGCTTCCATGGAACAGGCAAAGTTAGGAGCTAGGTAAAAGTAGCTGTAGAACTGTAGTAGAAGTGAGTCTGCGACAGTCAGCACTGCCGGAGAGAGTATACATGGTATGTGGAGACAAAGCCTACCGCTGTGTGCCTTATGATTATTCTCGTGGCACTTGTTACCTAGCCTATTTGGTTCCTTTGATCAGACAGGTAGAATCAGATGAGATAGCTGCATTATACTCCCCCTTACACAGAGACAGAAGAGAGCTTTCGCAGACTCAACACATAGCAAGCATAGACGTCGATTACGGGGGGGATGGGGGGTACATGTACCCCCCACTTTTCGTCAAGACTCATTTTGTCCCCCCCACTTTTTAAGCCGGACATGGAGTGCGTCCAGCCGTATTAAAACACAGCGTCAAGGTCTCTCTCTCTCTCTCTCTCTCTCTAGAATAGATGTAGCGCCACTAGGTGACGTTATAACCTTTGAACAGAAGAACTACAGAAGTGCATAATGTGCTCCTCAGCGCTGCTACTGTGCTTTATACAGGGACGTTTCCCTTTTGTTTTATTCTGTAATGAGTTGGTATAGGCAGGAATCTCGGACTACGCTCTGAAACCCATGTATGATTAATAGATATAGTGGTGCCGTTGAGAGATGGCTTGATTGGGTCGATGTATAATAAGTACCGTGTGAGTTATGAGTCATGCTAACGGGAGCTATTGCTAAAATCATCGGACATAACCTTAACCTGCACCATCCCCCGTACCAAGCACGAGGGAGGAATACTGCCAGCCAACAGTGTGCCGCTGGCAGCGGCTAATTGCTAGCTGGCTAAAAACCATAGTCATGATAACTAACGTTATAGGATGTTATTATATTATTCATCTAGCTCATACAATACCGACACTTACTGTGTATGTCTGCTTGGCTTTAAAAAAACATCTGATATCAGGCCCACTCCTTTTTGACATGATGCAGAATTATCTTTATTTTTTTATTAGCGCTAGTAATTTTTAATAGCGTGACTCGTTGCGCCCGCACCTCCTCTGGGACACCGTAGTTGAGGATTGTTTTTGAATGAGAGCTGCCAGCCTGGCTTGGACAATGAGTATAATATTATATTGCCAATACTAAATGGATGTGGTAGGCTGCCTGCTACACCACGGGATGCATCTGCAGACCACTGCCACATTAAGGTAAGGCCATGGATAACGCCTAACATTTATTTTTGAAGATTTGCTGGTGCAGTAGCGAGGTGTGAAGTGCTTGAGTTTTGGTCTGCCTGATGTAGATTGGATGGATGCGTGTTATGAATTGAGAACTGTCGGCTCATGGTGTGAGCCTCTCGCCTCTCTTTTTCGCCTTCTCTCTGTTTAAACCTAAACAGATAAGCGTAGAAGCGGCACTAGTAGGCTTAGACCGTAAACTTTTTTTAAATAGCACAACAGCAGTGGATACCAACGACAAAACAGTGAACATGCTCCGAAGTCTCCGCTAGTTTGCACACCAGAGAAGACTGATGCATTTCAATCAGCAGCAGAGAGACAACGGCGAGTGGCTTTAAGTGTCCCGTTGTGAAGTGTAAACTGTAGGGATTACCATCCTCTATGCCCACTAATGACTGTAAATGTAGCGGACACTAACAGCAGCTTGTGTCGCGGCACATGGATACTGACGATGTTGTTTATCAAGAAGTAATTGAAGCTGATCATGGCTATGCTACTAACTAGGTTGCCATGGAGACCAAGGCGGAGTAATATTGTTGTGCGACAGTCCAGCCGTGCTTCGGCTCGATTTGAGCACGGTCAAAATGCCTTCGACCAATCAGATTGCTCAGTCGGAACTACCTTCCCAAGCTCCTTTTGTTTACGTCATGTTTGGTTGGGCTACGGGGAGCAGCTAGTGGCTCATATGTCCGCTGCTTTTTGAAAATGCTTTTTTCATCAAATGTGTCAGACATCAGTGTTTTGTATAAATTTTATTCATTAGTGAGCGGGTATGCCGTCTTTCAGAACCGTTCATTACCTGCATTAAAGAGAAAAAAAGATGTTTCCTCATTGTCCCCCCCACTTTTGAAAATGCACTCCAGAATGCCTGTTTGTCCCCCCCACTTGTTTAGCCAAATCGACGTCCATGATAGCAAGCCTTGTCTTCCCCAGTTATGGTGTTTACTTATCTCAGCAGGAACTCGCATCACTGTCCAAGGTCCTCGAAAACCACCTCAATGTCTCCACCAGGGCTATGTTGGCTGAGCATACGGAATTACAGCAGGTTAAGACTGTAGCCTTACAGAACCGTATGGGTCTTGACCTTTTGCTCGCTTCTCAAGGAGGTTCATGTCAATCTGTGCCAATTATGTAAGATAATTGGCACAGATTGCTGCTCTTTTGTTTCAGACGCAACCAATGAAGTGACGGACATGGCCCACGAAACAGCACATGGCCTGAAAGAGTTGATTAACACTCATGGGTTTGCTTTAGGTGACCTCTCACAACTTTTCGGGCCATGGGGATCAGGTCTGGTGAAGTTTGTTACAGTGTTGAGTGTGGGTGGCCTCCTTTTCATTCTTCTGGTTACTTGTTTGGTAGCTATGGTTAAGCTGTGTTTAAGAAAGACAGTTGGCACTGTTATCCAGGCACCACAGTCGATTATCAATGTGAGGCCTAATCCAGAGAGAGTGCCATACTACCAGAGACCTGACGCTGTCCCTTACTATGAGCATGAAGAATTTCTTGATTGGGTGGGACGCCTGGAGATAGATGGGGTTCCGTCAGAAGAGTTCTCTAATGAATCCTCAGTTTCTGGTGATGCAGAGGAGGAAAGTCAGGTGTAAGTGGTCATGCTGAATCCACCACTTGAGAGTCTGTGAGGGTTTCCTTTCCTCCAAATGTATTACTCCTGAGAATTCTCAGCAGTTTTTTGATTTTAGGGTGATTCCTGCAAAGTGTTCAAATTAATGTTTCATGGGTTTGCAATGATACAATAACATGATCATTTTATTAACAGGGACAATCATAAATGGTTTAATTTTAATAATGTGGTTGTATAAATGTATAATAGATATAGATGTATGGATTGTATAAATAATATAAAACAATTATAGTATGCCAAGCTGTATATTTGTATGGATTGTAAATATCAAATATAGTATAACAAATTGTATTGATTGCATAAGAGATTATAGGGAACACAGGAAGCTAATATAACAAATATGAATTATTGAGCGGTGGAAAAGGGGTAGGATTAAATAAGTTTATACTTCTTCCTTTTCAGGCACATCAATTCAATATTTAATTTGTTTATTTTTTATTTTTTTGTGAAATCATTTGAACATAATTTTTTGTATTTTCATGCTTTTCATTTTCTTTTGTAATTTTGATATGTCTGAAATAAATTGAATCAATCAATATTTGAGAGAAACTCTTCTCTTATCCTAGATGTCTATGCCATGTTAGAGGAGTATAGGATCATTGGTGATCTGTCATGATACACTCTTTTAATGATTGGATTAAAAGGATTCTTATTTCTAAAGATGTCATCATCAGTGATATAATCCCCAGTATTCCTTATTTGCCCTTGTACCACAGAGGATTTATTGTCAAATTGAATTCATTTATTTACAATATTAGTGGAACAATAACGTGTTTCTTAATTGGAAACAAATTAGAAAGAAAAGCAGAGAAGTCATAGAGTATCTGCCTGACTCTCTTAACTGCAGTGTGCACTCTTCACAGGCTGCCCAAGGAGATGTCCTGACCGGTCCTCACATATTTGTCCATATTATACAGTCTAGGAGCTAGCATATCTTTGAACCAAATTTTTAACTCAGTTTGAAAAATCTGGAAAGATCATCTGTGGGCGTTTGTACTATCAACCTGAGGTATTTTAGAATGTTTCACATAATTAATTGGCTTTGTACTTAATGTCCTGTCTGTCTGTAACTGTGTGTGGTACTGTTTGTTGTCTAACAGGTCTCTCTTGAGGATGACACTCTGTGTCTCAATGAGATTACCTGCAGAAATAAAGGTTCAATAAAAAGAAAAAAATATATATATATACAGTATACAAACCATAGCTGGCTCATACCAATAAAAACCATGAACATGACAACAGCAAAATAAAATTGAACTTCCTAAACAGAAACTGGCAAATGTTTTGTGTCTTTTTGTCCAAAAATAGAGAGACATTTTTTTGCTGAGGGACGGAGAAGAGGACAAAACACCAAACCAGCTCTCTCAGGAGTCTTGAAAACAAAGTCAAACTAAAGGAAGGAGCAGGACAAGAAGGAAAGTCAACTGGAACTTGGAGAAGTATCTTCAGCAGCTTGGACAGTTTGCATCCCTGACCGTCACGTGGAATCAATGACAATGAAAGTGTATCATAATTGTTTTCATATTGCAGCAAGTTCCTCATAAGAAATCGGAAAGAATGGCATTTACATATTTACAATTATGTCTCTGAGCTTGTTTGTACAGTAGGCCGTTTGCTTAAAGGGTCACTGTGCAGTTTCAGAGGAGGGGGATTTGTTTACATTCACAGAGCCTGCAGTTAGTTTACAAACATATTTTCTCTTTATGTAATTTTTAGTATTGACTAATTCTATCATCATAAATAATAATAATTTTGAGGCACCTGGAACCAAACGTGAGAATAGAATATGTTTGTTAACAAGACTGTGGGCCCTGCTGCTGTAAACAATAACAACTTCACACTGTGTTCCAGCCAGGGATCACATTTTCTTTAGTTATGAGAATATAACTTAGAAATGTTTCACTTCTGTGATACGCCTTTAACTACTAGCCTATGTGAAATACACATATTCCTATAGGGTTGTTTTGCCCCAGGCAAGCCTAGCTGTGTTTAACATTCGTCTGAATAAAATGCTACTGTACTGCTGTGTGTAACTCTAAGCAGAACAACTAACAGCGCAGTCCATTGAAAAAGAGAAGAGCTGCGCTGCAATGAATGGGGACAGCTGTGCTCCATTGACATTCAGTAGGACGAAAGCGACTGCGGTCAAGCCAGCCGACCCATCGAAAGCGACAGTCAAGCCAGCCGACCCAAGTTTTTGCTGTACCTGTTTGTACTAGCCATTACGGTAATAGCGCCACAGAACTAGTTTCAAAATAAAAGCATAGTTTGTGCATTTGTCTGGTACATAACAGAAGACAGTAAATAAAAGCAAATACTATCAAAGGAAATGTACAGACGTTGTGATATGTACTTTCAAAATAAAAGCCCAACTAATTGACAAATGTAAGCTTATGTCCATATTCAAAATAAATGCATTTGTCTGGTAGATAACAGAAGACAGTAAATAAAAGCAAATACTATCAAAGGAAATGTACGGACGTTGTGATATGTACTTTCAAAATAAAAGCCCAACTAATTGACAAATGTAAGCTTATGTCCATATGTTTTTTAATGTATATTTAAAAGGAAACGCCTTGTTATCGCAGACTAATTCCAAATCAGGTTTATAGTACACAACCCCAAAGTGTGACCCAGTAAGTTTCAAGACCTTCTCATGTGTAGTTTCAAAATAAAAGCCCACTAGAAATTGAAAATATGAGACAAATTAGATATTATTTTGGATTCAATTTTAAAAAAAATGCCCTGTTATGCCAGAGTCATTCCACTGCAGGGTCATAGTTCACGACCCCATGAGGCCACACAAGAAGTTTCAGGACATTCTGATGTGTAGTTTCAAAATAAAAGCCCACTAGATATTGAAAATATGAGTGACATTAGATATGATTTTGGATTCAATTTTTAAAAAAATGCCCTGTTATGCCAGAGTCATTCCACTGCAGGGTCATAGTTCACGACCCCATGAGGCCACAAAAGAAGTTTCAGGACATTCTGAAGTGTACTTTCAGAATAAAAGCCCACTAGATATTGAAAATATGAGAGAAATTAGATAGGATTTTGGATTCAATTTAAAAAAAAATGCCCTGTTATGCCAGAGTCATTCCACTGCAGGGTCATAGTTCACAACCCCATGAGGTCACACAAGAAGGTTCAGGACATTCTGATGTGTAGTTTCAAAATAAAAGCCCACTAGATATTGAAAATATGAGTGACATTAGATAGGATTTTGGATTCAATTTAAAAAAAAATGCCCTGTTATGCCAGAGTCATTCCACTGCAGGGTCATAGTTCACGACCCCATGACGCCACACAAGAAGTTTCAGGACATTCTGATGTGTAGTTTCAAAATAAAAGATATTGAAAATATGAGAGAAATTAGATAGGATTTTGGATTCAATTTAAAAAAAAATGCCCTGTTATGCCAGAGTCATTCCACTGCAGCGTCATAGTTCACGACCCCATGAGGCCACACAAGAAGTTTCAGGACATTCTGATGTGTAGTTTCAAAATAAAAGCCCACTAGATATTGAAAATATGAGTGACATTAGATATGATTTTGGATTCAATTTTTAAAAAAATGCCCTGTTATGCCAGAGTCATTCCACTGCAGGGTCATAGTTCACGACCCCATGAGGCCACAAAAGAAGTTTCAGGACATTCTGAAGTGTACTTTCAGAATAAAAGCCCACTAGATATTGAAAATATGAGAGAAATTAGATAGGATTTTGGATTCAATTTAAAAAAAAATGCCCTGTTATGCCAGAGTCATTCCACTGCAGGGTCATAGTTCACGACCCCATGAGGCCACACAAGAAGTTTTAGGACATTCTGATGTGTAGTTTCAAAATAAAAGATATTGAAAATATGAGACAAATTAGATAGGATTTTGGATTCAATTTAAAAAAAAATGCCCTGTTATGCCAGAGTCATTCCACTGCAGGGTCATAGTTCACAACCCCATGAGGTCACACAAGAAGGTTCAGGACATTCTGATGTGTACTTTCAGAATAAAAGCCCACTAGATATTGAAAATATGAGACAAATTAGATATGATTTTGGATTCAATTTTAAAAAAAATGTCCTGTTATGCCAGAGTCATTCCACTGCAGGGTCATAGTTCACGACCCCATGAGGCCACACAAGAAGGTTCAGGACATTCTGATGTGTACTTTCAGAATAAAAGCCCACTAGATATTGAAAATATGAGACAAATTAGATATTATTTTGGATTTCAATATCTAGTGGGCTTTTATTCTGAAAGTACACTTCAGAATGTCCTGAAACTTCTTTTGTGGCCTCATGGGGTCGTGAACTATGACCCTGCAGTGGAATGACTCTGGCATAACAGGGCATTTTTTTTAAAATTGAATCCAAAATCATATGTAATGTCACTCATATTTTCAATATCTAGTGGGCTTTTATTTTGAAACTACACATCAGAATGTCCTGAAACTTCTTGTGTGGCCTCATGGGGTCGTGAACTATGACCCTGCAGTGGAATGACTCTGGCATAACAGGGCATTTTTTTTTAAATTGAATCCAAAATCATATCTAATTTGTCTCATATTTTCAATATCTAGTGGGCTTTTATTCTGAAAGTACACATCAGAATGTCCTGAGATTTCTTGTGTGACCTCATGGGGTTGTGAACTATGACCCTGCAGTGGAATGACTCTGGCATAACAGGGCATTTTTTTTTAAATTGAATCCAAAATCATATCTAATTTCTCTCATATTTTCAATATCTTTTATTTTGAAACTACACATCAGAATGTCCTGAAACTTCTTGTGTGGCCTCATGGGGTCGTGAACTATGACGCTGCAGTGGAATGACTCTGGCATAACAGGGCATTTTTTTTTAAATTGAATCCAAAATCATATCTAATTTCTCTCATATTTTCAATATCTAGTGGGCTTTTATTCTGAAAGTACACATCAGAATGTCCTGAGATTTCTTGTGTGACCTCATGGGGTTGTGAACTATGACCCTGCAGTGGAATGACTCTGGCATAACAGGGCATTTTTTTTTAAATTGAATCCAAAATCATATCTAATTTCTCTCATATTTTCAATATCTTTTATTTTGAAACTACACATCAGAATGTCCTGAAACTTCTTGTGTGGCGTCATGGGGTCGTGAACTATGACCCTGCAGTGGAATGACTCTGGCATAACAGGGCATTTTTTTTTAAATTGAATCCAAAATCATATCTAATTTCTCTCATATTTTCAATATCTTTTATTTTGAAACTACACATCAGAATGTCCTGAAACTTCTTGTGTGGCGTCATGGGGTCGTGAACTATGACGCTGCAGTGGAATGACTCTGGCATAACAGGGCATTTTTTTTTAAATTGAATCCAAAATCATATGTAATGTCACTCATATTTTCAATATCTAGTGGGCTTTTATTTTGAAACTACACATCAGAATGTCCTGAAACTTCTTGTGTGGCCTCATGGGGTCGTGAACTATGACCCTGCAGTGGAATGACTCTGGCATAACAGGGCATTTTTTTTAAAATTGAATCCAAAATCATATCTAATTTGTCTCATATTTTCAATATCTAGTGGGCTTTTATTCTGAAAGTACACATCAGAATGTCCTGAAACTTCTTGTGTGGCCTCATGGGGTCGTGAACTATGACGCTGCAGTGGAATGACTCTGGCATAACAGGGCATTTTTTTTTAAATTGAATCCAAAATCATATCTAATTTCTCTCATATTTTCAATATCTAGTGGGCTTTTATTCTGAAAGTACACATCAGAATGTCCTGAAACTTCTTGTGTGGCCTCATGGGGTTGTGAACTATGACCCTGCAGTGGAATGACTCTGGCATAACAGGGCATTTTTTTTTAAATTGAATCCAAAATCATATCTAATTTCTCTCATATTTTCAATATCTTTTATTTTGAAACTACACATCAGAATGTCCTGAAACTTCTTGTGTGGCGTCATGGGGTCGTGAACTATGACCCTGCAGTGGAATGACTCTGGCATAACAGGGCATTTTTTTTTAAATTGAATCCAAAATCATATCTAATTTCTCTCATATTTTCAATATCTTTTATTTTGAAACTACACATCAGAATGTCCTGAAACTTCTTGTGTGGCGTCATGGGGTCGTGAACTATGACGCTGCAGTGGAATGACTCTGGCATAACAGGGCATTTTTTTTTAAATTGAATCCAAAATCATATGTAATGTCACTCATATTTTCAATATCTAGTGGGCTTTTATTTTGAAACTACACATCAGAATGTCCTGAAACTTCTTGTGTGGCCTCATGGGGTCGTGAACTATGACCCTGCAGTGGAATGACTCTGGCATAACAGGGCATTTTTTTTAAAATTGAATCCAAAATCATATCTAATTTGTCTCATATTTTCAATATCTAGTGGGCTTTTATTTTGAAAGTACACATCAGAATGTCCTGAAACTTCTTGTGTGGCCTCATGGGGTCGTGAACTATGACGCTGCAGTGGAATGACTCTGGCATAACAGGGCATTTTTTTTTAAATTGAATCCAAAATCATATCTAATTTCTCTCATATTTTCAATATCTAGTGGGCTTTTATTCTGAAAGTACACATCAGAATGTCCTGAGATTTCTTGTGTGACCTCATGGGGTTGTGAACTATGACCCTGCAGTGGAATGACTCTGGCATAACAGGGCATTTTTTTTTAAATTGAATCCAAAATCATATCTAATTTCTCTCATATTTTCAATATCTTTTATTTTGAAACTACACATCAGAATGTCCTGAAACTTCTTGTGTGGCGTCATGGGGTCGTGAACTATGACCCTGCAGTGGAATGACTCTGGCATAACAGGGCATTTTTTTTTAAATTGAATCCAAAATCATATCTAATTTCTCTCATATTTTCAATATCTTTTATTTTGAAACTACACATCAGAATGTCCTGAAACTTCTTGTGTGGCGTCATGGGGTCGTGAACTATGACGCTGCAGTGGAATGACTCTGGCATAACAGGGCATTTTTTTTTAAATTGAATCCAAAATCATATGTAATGTCACTCATATTTTCAATATCTAGTGGGCTTTTATTTTGAAACTACACATCAGAATGTCCTGAAACTTCTTGTGTGGCCTCATGGGGTCGTGAACTATGACCCTGCAGTGGAATGACTCTGGCATAACAGGGCATTTTTTTTAAAATTGAATCCAAAATCATATCTAATTTGTCTCATATTTTCAATATCTAGTGGGCTTTTATTCTGAAAGTACACATCAGAATGTCCTGAGATTTCTTGTGTGACCTCATGGGGTTGTGAACTATGACCCTGCAGTGGAATGACTCTGGCATAACAGGGCATTTTTTTTAAAATTGAATCCAAAATCCTATCTAATTTGTCTCATATTTTCAATATCTAGTGGGCTTTTATTTTGAAACTACACATCAGAATGTCCTGAAACTTCTTGTGTGGCCTCATGGGGTCGTGAACTATGACGCTGCAGTGGAATGACTCTGGCATAACAGGACATTTTTTTTAAAATTGAATCCAAAATCATATCTAATTTGTCTCATATTTTCAATATCTAGTGGGCTTTTATTCTGAAAGTACACATCAGAATGTCCTGAAACTTCTTGTGTGGCCTCATGGGGTCATGAACTATGACCCTGCAGTGGAATGACTCTGGCATAACAGGGCATTTTTTTTTAAATTGAATCCAAAATCATATCTAATTTCTCTCATATTTTCAATATCTTTTATTTTGAAACTACACATCAGAATGTCCTGAAACTTCTTGTGTGGCGTCATGGGGTCGTGAACTATGACGCTGCAGTGGAATGACTCTGGCATAACAGGACATTTTTTTTAAAATTGAATCCAAAATCATATCTAATTTGTCTCATATTTTCAATATCTAGTGGGCTTTTATTTTGAAACTACACATCAGAATGTCCTGAAACTTCTTGTGTGGCCTCATGGGGTCGTGAACTATGACGCTGCAGTGGAATGACTCTGGCATAACAGGACATTTTTTTTAAAATTTAATCCAAAATCATATCTAATTTGTCTCATATTTTCAATATCTAGTGGGCTTTTATTTTGAAACTACACATCAGAATGTCCTGAAACTTCTTGTGTGGCCTCATGGGGTCGTGAACTATGACGCTGCAGTGGAATGACTCTGGCATAACAGGGCATTTTTTTTTAAATTGAATCCAAAATCCTATCTAATTTCTCTCATATTTTCAATATCTTTTATTTTGAAACTACACATCAGAATGTCCTGAAACTTCTTGTGTGGCGTCATGGGGTCGTGAACTATGACCCTGCAGTGGAATGACTCTGGCATAACAGGGCATTTTTTTTTAAATTGAATCCAAAATCCTATCTAATGTCACTCATATTTTCAATATCTAGTGGGCTTTTATTTTGAAACTACACATCAGAATGTCCTGAACCTTCTTGTGTGACCTCATGGGGTTGTGAACTATGACCCTGCAGTGGAATGACTCTGGCATAACAGGGCATTTTTTTTTAAATTGAATCCAAAATCCTATCTAATTTCTCTCATATTTTCAATATCTTTTATTTTGAAACTACACATCAGAATGTCCTGAAACTTCTTGTGTGGCGTCATGGGGTCGTGAACTATGACGCTGCAGTGGAATGACTCTGGCATAACAGGACATTTTTTTTAAAATTGAATCCAAAATCATATCTAATTTGTCTCATATTTTCAATATCTAGTGGGCTTTTATTTTGAAACTACACATCAGAATGTCCTGAAACTTCTTGTGTGGCCTCATGGGGTCGTGAACTATGACGCTGCAGTGGAATGACTCTGGCATAACAGGACATTTTTTTTAAAATTTAATCCAAAATCATATCTAATTTGTCTCATATTTTCAATATCTAGTGGGCTTTTATTTTGAAACTACACATCAGAATGTCCTGAAACTTCTTGTGTGGCCTCATGGGGTCGTGAACTATGACGCTGCAGTGGAATGACTCTGGCATAACAGGGCATTTTTTTTTAAATTGAATCCAAAATCCTATCTAATTTCTCTCATATTTTCAATATCTTTTATTTTGAAACTACACATCAGAATGTCCTGAAACTTCTTGTGTGGCGTCATGGGGTCGTGAACTATGACCCTGCAGTGGAATGACTCTGGCATAACAGGGCATTTTTTTTTAAATTGAATCCAAAATCCTATCTAATGTCACTCATATTTTCAATATCTAGTGGGCTTTTATTTTGAAACTACACATCAGAATGTCCTGAACCTTCTTGTGTGACCTCATGGGGTTGTGAACTATGACCCTGCAGTGGAATGACTCTGGCATAACAGGGCATTTTTTTTTAAATTGAATCCAAAATCCTATCTAATTTCTCTCATATTTTCAATATCTAGTGGGCTTTTATTCTGAAAGTACACTTCAGAATGTCCTGAAACTTCTTTTGTGGCCTCATGGGGTCGTGAACTATGACCCTGCAGTGGAATGACTCTGGCATAACAGGGCATTTTTTTAAAAATTGAATCCAAAATCATATCTAATGTCACTCATATTTTCAATATCTAGTGGGCTTTTATTTTGAAACTACACATCAGAATGTCCTGAAACTTCTTGTGTGGCCTCATGGGGTCGTGAACTATGACCCTGCAGTGGAATGACTCTGGCATAACAGGGCATTTTTTTTAAAATTGAATCCAAAATAATATCTAATTTGTCTCATATTTTCAATTTCTAGTGGGCTTTTATTTTGAAACTACACATGAGAAGGTCTTGAAACTTACTGGGTCACACTTTGGGGTTGTGTACTATAAACCTGATTTGGAATTAGTCTGCGATAACAAGGCGTTTCCTTTTAAATATACATTAAAAAACATATGGACATAAGCTTACATTTGTCAATTAGTTGGGCTTTTATTTTGAAAGTACATATCACAACGTCCGTACATTTCCTTTGATAGTATTTGCTTTTATTTACTGTCTTCTGTTATCTACCAGACAAATGCATTTATTTTGAATATGGACATAAGCTTACATTTGTCAATTAGTTGGGCTTTTATTTTGAAAGTACATATCACAACGTCTGTACATTTCCTTTGATAGTATTTGCTTTTATTTACTGTCTTCTGTTATGTACCAGACAAATGCACAAACTATGCTTTTATTTAGAAACTAGTTCTGTGGCGCTATTACCGTAATGGCTAGTACAAACAGGTACAGCAAAAACTTGGGTCGGCTGGCTTGACTGTCGCTTTCGATGGGTCGGCTGGCTTGACCGCAGTCGAAAGCGCCAGAAGTCACTGGCAGTAGGATAGAATTTACATGTGTGTTTCCTTACCTGGTTTCACTTTACTCTTCCGGTACCTCAACAACCTAATCCAGTGATTCCAGTGTGCATATGGAGCTTTTACCTTGATGGAGATGGGACAACACAACACGAGACTAGCGCTTATCTAACCCAGTGTCTGAGCAGCCAGTGAGGAGAGAGCTTCACTTTCATAAGGCACTACATAAGGCGCGCTTGTTATGCTGCAGTGTTGGGACAGACCTACCAGTGGGAGAAGGGCGGAGCTGCTTATTTGCTCGTCAATCAAGATAAGCAAGAAGATTATTATTTAAAAAAAAGTAATTAAAAAAGAATATTGCTTCTAAAATAAGGACTTTCACAGAAGACTTTCACAGAAGATATGCGTAAATTACAGGATCGCTTTAAATTGGAATCCCTCATTACCATGGGCGAATAGCAAAGCAGGATTAAGGACTATCTAAAGCTGGGGTGGAGAATTTAGGGAGAAAATAGCAGTTGGGATAGAGATTTGAACAGTTGACAGTCCCAACAGCCAATAAGAACAGAGAATCGTTTTTTTTTTTTTTTTTTTTTTTTTAAGAATCGGAGCCTCGCTCTGATTGATCAAAGTGTACCGCTCATGTTAATTTTGACCAATCAGAAATCACATACCCCAGTTTTAACCACACACTGCACGTGTCCGGTTACTGAGCACTCACTTGCTTTACATGGAATGATTTTATTGTGTGTGTGCCGTATTTTATTATTAAATGTGAAATGTGTTTAATGAGAAACGTATATGTTTTGATGCTGCTTTCCTAGCCAGGAATCCCTTCAAAAAGACATTTTAAATCTCAATGGGAATATTTCTGTTGAAATAAAGGTGGTGCAGTTCATTTTCGGCCTTTACTCAGAAATACGGCGTTGGTAGTGAGTTGATGAAAGAAGACACAGGTTGAGGCAGATGAGGAGGTCTCAGGAACAATTCTTTTGTTCAAGCAACAAAACTCATCCTGCAGTCAAAACGAAGCCAATAAAAAGTTAAAGTGTTTGTAGCCAAAAAACGAATAGAGGTACATGCATAAAACAAAAAGCTATGAAGAGTTCCTGTATACTAAAAGACATGTCTCTTCCTGAATTGTGGTGGCCTTTAACCTGCAAATCTAAGTGAGCTGATTGGTTCTTAGGTCAGTAAGCTCCGCTCCTCCTAACACCTGATTGGTGGGCCCTAACTAACTCCAACCTACGGTTTCAGAGGACATCTGGGGTAATCATCACCTGAAGGTGATGTGCCATTTGGGGCCAGGAAGTCTGATTCAGTAACTTTAGGACAATCCCTTTAGCCAATACATTAGCTATTAGACCTTCACCTTTTCCCCGAGACATGTAAACCCAGACCAGACTGTCCTAAATTTGTGTGCAATTTAAATTATCTACAGATCAGCCTGCTTGCTTCCTCAACTTAAGCAATCCACTCTGCACACACATATACCCACGAGAGCTGCTCCAGGCTCCCCTTATAGTTAAGTATGTATGTAATTAAACAATCTCCTGATTTATCAGTAATCTTAGAATGTGTTATAACGAAATACACTACAGTGGTAACCATGAAGGTTAATAAAGAAATAGTAATATTATGTCACGGTAAATAGAAACAACTAAAAACATAATTTTAGGTCAGTGTTGTGTGAGGGTCTTTCTGCAGAACAGTGGTCTACACTCTACATTTTCTCAGGAAATGAACTTTCATTCCATTCCATGGTCAACTTGTGGACAGTTATCTGTTAAGAGTCAGTTAGAGCCACGCCCTCTGTGCTGTCATAGATAAGATGGATCAGAACTCCTTATCGTTGGGTCTTCAAAGCAGGCAGCAGTTTTTACAGTCTCCGGCTGGGTTTTTCTGCTTCATTTTAGTCTTTGAAATAGATGATTCACTTCTTTGGATCCCTCTGGATCCAGGATCATTTTGAGTTTCAACTATCTATGGTTTCAACACTCTGCGGCCATCAGGCCATCAGGCAGCCTGTTCCACAGACGTGAGAGAGAGAGTAAAGTTTGGCGTTCTAACTTTGATATAGGCCTAGTCTAGGCATCCTTAGTGACTTTATTAAGAGGACTATCTAACACAGGGCAGCGCTCATAATGCCAGCCGCCTGGAAAGAGAAGAGAACATGGAGTCTGTCTCAACTTAATACCATGACTCTAAAAGCATCGATTAACTTGCTTTAACACATTTTGTTAGTTTATAATATGAACAATTGTGAAATATCATTTCCATGAGGCTGTTCAGTCAGAAAGTGACGGTCCGGATCATAAGTAAATGTGCACAGCTGGAGATCAGAGCGGGGGTATGCTGGCATTGGAAAAGGGACACTCTTCCAGGGCTGTACAGTGCGACAGTTTTGATCGCATTCGCTACTGAAATTGATCACGTGCGATGATGAATACAAGTCCATTCGCACTAGTGCTAGTTGATAATGAGAAGAGGCTGTCTTTGAAACACAGAGGAGAGATGCACAACACTGCTTAGAGGGCTCTACATTAACACTCCAAATGGGGGTAAATGTAGTCTTAGGCAAGTAAGTTATTGAGTCCACCCTTCACTTTGGCTGGTGAAAGATATGTTTCCTCGGGATCTATGCTTGTGCAGCGATTCTACCTAGCCTATAAAAACTTCACCAACGGTAAACCGGAAGGAGATTACCGCAGTTAAGTCAGCGCGTGTGTAAACAGAACATTTCCTGTGCGCCTTCACGTTAAAAGCCTGTTACTAGCCAAACGTGAGTTGACTTTTATTTTGAAGCCGATAAGAACAGGAAGTTAGCGCTTCACAGCCCTGCAGTGCTCTAGCTAGAAAGGCAACTCATTCAGCTGCAGAGAAAAGTCAACAGTAGTCTATTTAAACAAAGTTTGAAATAAGCCACTGAAGAACAACTTCCAACACATTCACAACAACCTATTTAATTTATCCTAAATTGTACCAATATGTATACTTATTTATTTAATAGGCTATGTTTAATGTTTTAAAGTTTGGTTTGAATTAACAGAAGGACATTTTCTAAAAAAAATATTATTATTAATATAATAATTATATGTATATACAAAACATACATAGATATAGATATTATTTTTATATTTTTATGGGGGAAAATAATTCTGAATCAGCAAAAAATTGCACAATTAGTGCAACAACCCGCTTCGACCCGCTCATTTTGGTGGGAAAAGGGTAGATGACGGTAGGGGTAGAAAGGAGTGTTGAAACAGCTATGTTGACAGTAACCAGCCTGTATATAGGTCTATTCATGATAACGTGTGTGTGTGTGTGTGTGTGTGTGTGTGTGTGTGTGTGTGTGTGTGTGTGTGTGTGTGTGTGTGTTTGTGTGTGTGTGTCAGTGTGTGTGATTTACAACTATAGGCATAGGCCTATAGGCTATCATATCTCGTACGTCTGACGTATGGTTCCAGGTTTTTTAAAATACATTTGTTTTGATTTATGATGATAACACATCATAGCATAGATAACATCTGTGTTGTAAACTTACTGCAGGCTCTGCAGTAACTAAATGTAGGAGCAAATCTCCCTCCTCTGAACTGCACAACTTTATCCTCCACAGTAGGCTACATGATAGTTGTCTTTAATGTCAAATGTAACGTTAAAACACATGGAATGGATACCAAAGAATCAAATAAATGCTACATGATCTCAGAACAGAATAACAGACGCCGCCCGCCCAAACATGAGAGGCACACGCCAAGGTATTGATGAAGCGCACCTTTAATAATAGGTCCATGAAGCGCACCCTCAACTAGTTGACGACACTGTGACGTATACGGATGTAAAGAGCAGCGTTGTCCTATGTATGCTCCGCTCCGCCAGTGTGAAACAAGGTGAGAATGTTTTCACATTTCATTTCAAGTGAGCAACAACATATCGTGTTGAAAGTGTGTAGGCTTCCTTAGGCACTAACATTTTTTTTAAATGATACAGGTTCAAGTAAAAACGTGTGGAAAGCCCAAAATTAAACAGCTAGTTTCAATTGTTTTATTTAATATTATTGATGTCGACGTATGAATTGTAGGCCACAATATACTGCAAATACATAATTCAGTAGGCTATAAGGGTATTTACACTGTGTGCACAATTATTAGGCAAGTTGTATTTTTGAGGAATCATTTTATTATTGAACAACTACAGTGCTCTCGGTCAATCCAAAATGTTAAAGAACCTAAACCTGAATGTTTACGAAAGTAAAAGTGAGGTTTTGTCTTTCTTACGAGAATATATATAGCCTATGTTTTGCTATTATTAGGCAACTATTAGTATGCAGAATTATTCTGCAACTAAATAAAAAAACGAAAAATGTCCCATCTCACTTGTTTATTGTCATCTGTTAAAGTGAGAATAATAAAACAACTAAAAATTTACAAATAAAAATTTACGACATGTAAAAAAAAAAAAATCAGTGACCAATATAGCCACCCTTCTTTTCAATAACTGTCACAAGCCTTCCATTCATGGAGTCTGTCAGTTTCTTGATCTGTGGACGATCAACTTTTTGTGCAGCAGCAACCACAGCCTCCATGAAGACACTGTTCCGAGAGGTGTACTGATTTCCTTCACTTCATCCATCTGGTCAGAACTGCAACCTACCCGCAGTGCTCAGGGGCCGTATTCACAAAACATTTTAAGGCTAAGAGTAGGTCCTAACGTGCTGATTTAGGAGTAACTCTCAAAAATAAGGGGCGTTTCACTCCTAATTTTAGGACTCCTAACTTTATAAGATAAGTGTAATTCACAAAGCATTTTAGCGCTAAAACTAGCTCCTAAATCTATGAAAAGCTAGGAGTCCTCGAGAGGACTCCTAAGTCACTAAGAGTAATTCACAGACAACCATTTGATGGCATTTTGGAGAGATTTAATGCTAGTGAGCTTTACAAAAGGTACCTTTAATAACCGTGAGGGTTTAATGATCTTAGTAAAGTTAAATTTAGAAAGTATAGACACATTTATATTTATTATATTAATATAAAAAAATATTTATTAAGTTCCTTTTCCTGCAGTTGCTTTGGGCTTACGATGCACTTAAAGTTACTGTTGGTGTCACGTTTGGGTTTAATTTCCTACTATGTAGAGGCCTATATGTGGCGCATGCAGCATCTCCTCCGTTCCACAGGTCCGCTACTGTATAGTTGTGCGTCTCGCCTTTTTCCTTCCGCATGCACTTTACGATTTCGCCGGCTGTTGTTTCTAAATTGTGAATTTCCTGGTTTGTCGCTGTCTGACTATTGCTGCATAGTACGCCGTTGAGAGAAATACAGTGAGAGTGCGTGGCGTGCAGCTGTTCAATGAGGATATTTTTTCCGATACAAATCATTGTAAAATTTAAAATTAATAGACCTATGTGGCGCTTTTGTAGGTTAATAGTGAATGTATGTGTGGGAAACCCTGCAGTATCTGGGTTTCATGTTAAATCAGTGTCACTTGTCATTAATTGTTTATAAAAACTCTTTACTTTAATACAGCGACACGATATGGATATCTCCCACAGTGTTTCTATCATAAATTCACTCTTAGCTCTCATTCCCTCTCAGCCAATCACTGTGGGCATAGAAGGTATGAACATGACATCATCCATAGCAACAGGGTCAACACCGCCCTCTAGTCTTAGCTTATGAGTCCCTCCCATTCCTTAGTAAAAGTTGGTCTTATCAGCTTTGTGAATAGGTTTTAAGAAATTACTCCTTACTAAGAACTTTTAGTGCTCCTTAGGAGTACTCTTAGGGCTAAGATAAAATGTTTTGTGAATACGGCCCCAGAACTACAAGGTGTTCAGTGCTTAGAGACATGGCTAAGGTAAGGAAGGCTGAAACCCGACCACCACTGAACAAAACGCACAAGTTGAAACGTCAAGACTGGGCCAAGAAATATCTGAAGATAGATTTTTCAAAGGTTTTATGGACTGATGAGATGAGAGTGACTCTTGATGGACCAGATGGATGGGCCTGTGGCTGGATCAGTAACGGACACAGAGCTCCACTTCGACTCAGACGCCAGCAAGGTGGAGGTGGGGTACTTGTATGGGCTGGTATCATTAAAGATGAGCTAGTAGTTGGACCTTTTCGGGTTGAAGATGGCCTCAAAATCAACTCCCAAACCTACTGCCAGTTTTTAGAGGATACTTTCTTCAAACAGTGGTACAGGAAAAAGTCTTCATCTTTCAAGAAGACCATGATTTTTATGCAGGACAATGCTCCATCACATGCATCGAAGTAGGCTACTCAATTGCATGGCTAGCCAGTAAAGGTATTGAGAACCTGTGGGCCCTGCTTAAACAGGATATTTACAGTGAAGGAAATCAGTACACCTCTCGGAACAGTGTCTGGGAGGCTGCGGTTGCTGCTACACAAAAAGTTGATCGTCAACAGATCAAGAAACTGACAGACTCCATGAACGGAAGGCTTGTGACAGTTATTGAAAAGAAGGGTGGCTATATTGGTCACTGATTTTTTTGTCGGAAATTTTTATTTGTACATTTTGAGTTGTTTTATTATTCTCACTTTAACAGATGAAAATAAACAAGTGAGATGGGAAAATTTTAGTTTTTTTATTTAGTTCCAGAATAATTCTGCATACTAATAGTTGCCTAATAATAGCAAAACATAGGCCTATATTCTCGTAAGAAAGACAAAACCTCTTAGGTTCTTTAACATTTTGGATTGACCGAGAGCACTGTAGTTGTTCAATAATAAAATTAATCCTCAAAAATACAACTTGCCTAAAAATTTTGCACACAGTGTATTCCTGCATCATAACTCTGACTAAAAGAGAAATGTGTAGAAAGTGAGCATGTCTCTAAAAACCTTGTTGAGCTGCTGACTTATAGGATTGCTTTTATATTCATTCTGTTAAAAATAATTCAATTATTTATTGTATAATGTTATCATAGAAGTTCATCAATGTTCAGAATATTCAAATGTTGTTTAAAAATAAAAAGATTGTGTTCAGGTGGGAAAATAATTGTTGTTTTTTACCCAGGCTTTTCAAAATAACACAGTTGTAATCGCAAAACCGTGAAACCGTGGTATATTGGCTTACATTTCACTCTATCATTTTCAACATGAGGCCTATTTAATTGCTCACAGTTCCCTGTTTGTGTGTATACATATTCCCCAGTACAGTGACCAGAGCAGGGCCTGTCTGTGCAGCGTTACAGCAGAGATGAAGGTGTCCACCAGTCACCTGCAGCAGCTAGCTATCTTCACCACCATACTGACAGGTGGAGGCATCGGCACCATGTACTACTTGCAGCAGAGTGAGTACAGCTGGGGTGTGTGGACACGTTGGTGCTACTGGGAGTATGTGGAGCTGTGTGCAACGTTTTCAAAGCGTTCGGTACATTTGCTGTGTCTCACCTGCTGTTTCTGCTCACAGCATTTTACTGATATCATTTAAAGGAGTCAGTGATTCTGGAGAACGCTTATTGTCAAAATCCCATTTTGTCAAAATCAGTGAATGATCCTCATGATCCGCTACCTGTATCTCAGTGTGAGGCTGAAAAAAAACCCAGTGCTAATACACAGCAGCCTTTACACTCTGTAAACATTCAGGCGTGTTGCTAGCTACGGTGGGCCCCCTTATTTACATACCCTTTGTTTACATACCAATTTACAGAGCGTAGGCTGTGTATTTACACTGGTTTTTGTTCCCAGCGCGCACACAGACAGGTAGCGGATCCTGAAGAAATATTCACTGATTTTGAAAAAAAAAAGTGTTTTTGATATCAAACGTTCCTCCATGAATGCTAACTCCACCTTTAACCCAAAGTACTTACAATTCGTGCACTTAAACAATCTTCCACCATTCCACAGTATTTGGCTTTGGAGGATGTTGTTCGCAGGTCAGGGAGGGTGTCCAACGTGGGGCTAAGCTAGACTCTGTATGTGAGGGGTGCTGGAGAAAACACACCACCTGTCTTACACTTACTGATCCTAACCCTTACGTGTAGAGATGAACACACACACACACACACACACACACACACACACACACACACACACACACACACACACACATACACACACACACACATGCCTACACACTCAAAAGTCAGTCTGAAGAGTTACTTTGAGGCAGACATCAGGTATTTGGCCAAACAAATAATCAAAAAGTACAGTTTATCTTGGTTTTGTATTGATATTGATGCCGTTAGGAATTACTTGACACTATTTGGTTAGTTAGAGTCCATATGCTTGAACTATTATGCAGCTGGAAAAGTGGGTCACATAGAGGACTAGTTACACGTTGGGCTGGTTAGCAAGTGTTGCCCCCTTTGCAGAGAAAACAGACTGACCGAAAGATGTCTTGTGCATTGGAACAATCACCACTGATGGAGGCTCGTGTATTTGCCCGACGAGAGCTCTGACGTCTGATGGCCAATTCAGACAACAGTGGTGACACATGGTTATTTACACACTTGAAAAACAATTTAAGATTACTAAAATTAATAAAGTTATCAAAGGTGAAAAGGTTGTGCTCAGGGCTGCCAAGTTTCACCAAAAGTTTGGAGTGAGATTTTTTGGCCGAGGGACCCAAAACCATGTCCTCTTTCCCACCCAATCATTTTTGCTAGTGTCCTGCAAGTTTACATATTGTTCATAATAAATCAGAAATAAAAGACAATTGGAAAATGTGATAAAACATCAAAAATCCTATTAAAATAAACAAATTCATGAATTGCAAAGTCGTAGGACCGGTTTTAATTAAACATTGGGTGTGGACATATTGTAAGTGGGGGTCTGGGGTTCCCCCCCAGAAAATTTTGAGCATTAAACACTTAATTTTCTGCATTCTGGTGAATTTTTATGAAGCAATGTGTGCCTTTTCTGCATTCATTTTTATGTAAAGTAAAAGAGAACATTCACGGTTTCGCTGACACAAATTTAATTGAATAGCCTACAATGCATGTGTAGTGCTTTCAAATATCTCCTGTAGCCTATTGTTAAAACATTTGGTTAAACTGTAATAAAGGTAATTATTCTATATGTATTCAACATTGTATGGGTTATCCAATTATCCAATTTCAATTCACCATTATTATATTAAATCTATGACACTTGATGTCTTCTCAGAACATATTTTTCCCACAGTAACCTCTAAGCTTAGTTACTCAATACATTCATTCAATTAATGTTGACAACATTTTAGAACAAAAATGTGTTGGTGTGTCAACCAGCCCAATAACATGCAAAACAAGCTTGAATATATCAAGTGAAGTGACTGATTTGAATTAAGGTGTTCTTACCTCTTTGTTCATTTAATACCGGCGTCCTTGTTGTCATTAATTTTCCATATAATTTGAACAGAGGGCGGGACTGGGAGGCGGTGGGCTTTTATTAGTTTTGTAGTGTAACGCAGGGGGGCGTGGCCGTGGTGGTTTGCCAAGTGGCTGCTGCGGCTACGGGCTGCACACGGCCATGGACCTATAAAGAAACCGCGCGTGCAGAAAGCATTGCAGAAAGAGGATGTCACGGAACTCAGTTCGTTTAGCTTTCCAAAATAAGACTTTCAAAGTAAAAGTACCAAAAAAAATATATATATATTACGGGGATTCATTTCTCTGCGTGAGAAATTGGAGGTGTGGCGTGTGAACTGGTTGATATGCGTGTGTCTCACGGCCAAAGCGTGAGACTTGGCCGCTCTGGTTGTGCTTTTTTAGAATGCCACAGTGATGCCATCTCATGGGTTTCCGGTCCATGACTTTTATTGTCTGTTTGTATATTGAAAAAAATCAGTACGTTACAATAATAATTAAATTTTTTTTGGAACATAGTTATTTTTTGTGAGGCTGAGCTGGATTTCCCAGGCATATCCTCATCTAAACGCATCACAGCTATGTGGAGCAGCGGGACCTGCACTAGAAATATTGCTAGCCTTTCATTGAAGCTGCCGTCTCCTATTGGATGATAACTTTGACTGGCATGTCTCATCAGCCAATCAGATTCTGTTGTGTAGTGACAGCCCGCGCCCAGGGCCCAGCGATATCTCAGCCGCTAGTCCCACGTGATATCATCAGCGAAGTTTGAAACTTCGGCGGGCTATTAGCATTGTGACGTGAGTGAACTACTATGGCCATCGCTTTCACACAACCTACTCATCCCGTTGCCGATCTAGCGTGGCTATTTAAAGGTGATCGTTTAACATAGTTCAGATATAGTTTCGACAGGAATACTAGACATAAGCTGGATGGGCTGACAACGTTTTTTTGCGGCACTTCACTGACTGTAACTACGACGCTATGACTGGCTAACAGTTAGCACCGAGCGGAACAAGTTACCGGTATGTTGCTGGCCGTGTCTGCTTTTTAAACCTGTGAAGGAACATGGCACATCACGGATTCTAACAGCCTTAATGGCTTATAGGATCCGAGGATGGGTTTCCTCTACAAGTGATGGGTGAGTGTTACTTTTGGCTGTGTCTATCTGTGAAGAGATAACATTTTTTATGGGGTTTTAACACCATTTTGTTTGTTTGTTATGGTCCTTGTAGTAGCCTATATTGCTGGGACTTGGGCAGTAGGTGATGCGGTTTTTCATTGTTGATGCCGCTTTCTAAGCATAATATGGGAACCAACTCTCAACTACACTTCTTAATATGCTGGTTGGATTGGCTGTTGTAAAATATTTGGCATACAAGACCCTTCTTGCATGTTTCATTTTTGTTATTGAAGCGAATGCGGCGCATTGGTAATATTGTCGCTATACTAAATTGAATCCGTTTAAGTTGCGCAAGCATCCGGTGAACCCTATTACAATAACTGGATGCTTGTTTTGTAACGTGTTATGCGTTTGCAAACAGTTGTCGAGTGACATGCATTAGTGTGTAGGCTATACTGTGATTTTAGCCTATATTTTGTATGTGGCTGTGTTGGCTGTATCGGCACCTGACGTGTAAGTTTCTCAGTGTTTGGGGGAGGGGGAGGGGGGGGAGGGGGGTTGGAGTTCGCTACTGAAGGCCCTGACTGAAACCCCACGGTACACTACTGGGAATAGGTTACCCGGCACACTCACGTTAGTCAGGAATTTAGGCAGTTTTAAAAAGGCCCTGAAAAAATGGCTTAGACGCCATAATTAGGCTTGTCTTAATGGTGGTCATTATGTGTGTGATTTTTATGTATTTTGTACATTTTGTGTATGTTGATGTATCATTTGCTGCTGTTTCCCTCTTCTCCTGCCCAAATCAGGGACCAATAAGCCTTCGGGCTTTTTTGTGTCTATCCCTGGCTATTTTATGTATTTTAACGTGTGACAGAGTGCTGTTCATGTTTTTATATCAAAATGGTCAAATAAAATCATTCATTATCTGTCCTGTTAGAATGAAATGAGATTGAGGCTTTTTGGTGCTTACACACAAGTGGAATCTTAATTGTTGCTTTTACTTTAACTAATAATTGAAACTGAAACTCTTACAACCCGTTCACACGTACATACTTAAGGTTCTCTCGTACATAGTAACAGCCGTGTCTCTGCTCCCTAAGGGAATCAAACATTGTTTTTATTGTGTTTTATTTGACCCATATTGAACCAGGCAGGTAACTAACAACAACCTCTTAATTACAAAGACGGCCTATCAAAAAGACAGGAGTCTTCTGAGGGAGGGGGGTGAGGGCTGAAAAGACAGGTCAAGTTAAAGTTTAAAAGGACAAACACACACACACACACACACATGCCAAACGCACGCGCACACACACACACACACACACACACACACACACACACACACACACACACACACACACACACACACACACACACACACACACACACACATACACACACACAGATCATCCAAACACTTCTGAGACCATTAAAGATAAACAGACCACAGAAACACACATTTTCAGAACAGTTTAAAAGACAACAGCGTGAAACAACATTTCCAACAACTATAGGGGTGTGGGCTGCACAGTGGAAGCTTCTGGCTTTCCAGTTTGTGAGGTCAGAAACTGGGAGAATTCTGACTGGAGTATATTGAGGGGGAGGGGTGGGGGTTTCAGAAAAGGGGAGAGTGAGAAAAGGAGAGATTGTTATTTTTTTTTATATTTTGGCAGTCTCTAGGCCAGTGGTTCTCAAAGTGCGGCCCGCGGCCCGCATTGAATTATGAATTATTAAAAAAAAAAAAAAAAAAAAAAAAATTATCATATTTTTTATTTTTTTAATTTTTTATTTTTTTATTGAAACGCACGGAGGGGATGCGTCCCCCGTAACAGTAAAAACAGTAGAGGGGTCGAAACACTTAAATATCCCTCCTAATTGTTTGTATTCATTCCCCACTTATTAAACTTGCGAAGTTCGGCTGGCCTCTGCCTCTCGTTGCAGACGGCTGGTCAGCCTCCCGCAGTGCAGCAGGCAGTGTAGTGGTCCCAATGTAAGTTGTTAGATAGTGAGCTTGTCAAGCCCAATACAATGCACTTTCTCACATTCAAGGTGAATTAGATTAGGTCAAGTGTCTAAGGATGGATGCTAACATTATCTGGTTTCTAACTCTTTTGCCTAAAGTTTAGCTAACAAAATAACGTTAGCTAGCTGCTGATAGCCATGGAACTATCGGCCTAGTTGACTGCTGATAGCCCACCCTGTTTATTTCCAATGTTTAGTGTCATAATAGTTAACACTGCTGCTGCATCATGAGTAGTGAGTCCTACAAAAAACACTCAAAAAGGTGATACGTTTTCAATGTGTAGAAAGTTTTGAACAATAAAGTAGAATAAATATTTGAATGCAATACAGAATGCCTCAGTGCCTTGATTTATATTCCATTAGATGTGTGTCAATGGGAGCGAGTTGTCTTTTCCTTAACATTTCCACCATAAATAAATACAGAAGACACAAATTACTGCATAAAAATTAACCAAAATGCACAAAATGAAGTGTTCAAACCTCAAATTTTTCTGGGGGACAACCCCCAGACCCCCGCTTTTAATGTGTGTTCCCCAATGTTGAAATGAGACCTAGCCCTTCATTTATTACTTTAAATGTGTTAATTACACAGTATTGGATGCTGACCAATACATGTAAACTGTAAAGACGCAAAGACGCTGGCCATTGAAATTATTTCAGTTTTATAATTTTTTTTCCTTCGGCGGCCCTCGGTCCAATGTTGGGTTCCTAAATTGGCCCTCAGCTATCAAAAGTTTGAGAACCCCTGCTCTAGGCACACCGTGGACGCATGGATATGTTGGAACTAGGGATGGGCATAATTAATCGATTAATCGATCATTGCTCGTTAAGAATATTATCGATCACGTGAAATTGTTATCGATTATATAGCCGTTGTGTTGCGCAGTGTGAGTCCGGCAGCACAGCAATTAGTTTCACTATGTGGCAGGCAGCACCAAAGACTGTATGGGCAGCAATTAAACATCCTATCAGCAGGGAGGGATACTTAACTAGTAGTAGGAGACAACAGAACAGGCTCAGGCAGCAGCCTGCGAGCTGCCGTATATCTCAAAACATAAACAGGAAGAAGTTAAGGAGAAGTTTGGCATCGGACCGGACAGCTTTAGAACCGAAAATAACTAAGTTCATTATTTCATTCATTCATTCATTTTCCTTTATTTAACCTCGAAAGATCAATTGAGGGGTGACCCTCTTTTACAATGACGTCGAGTTTGTACATATACACAATATACAATGAGAATACATAACAAGTTAACACACACACACACACACACACAGACAACAACAATTTAAAACATTCAGATCAATTGAATGAGAGACATAATAGCCTAATTAAAACAGTTACAAGTGTAGAGGGGCTGATTCAAAATAATAATTTTAAATTGGTTAACAGTTATGAGTGTATTTATTTTAATTGTATGTTGTAGGCTGTTCCAGGAGTCAGGGGCACTATGGCTAAAAGCGGTTTTACCAAGCTCAGACCGGGCATAGGGGACATATAACATGAGCATGTCAGTTGAGCGGGTTTGATAAAGCCCATCTGAAATAAGCAGCATTTCTGTCAAATATAGTGGTAGCTTTCCAGTCAGAGCTTTATATATAAAAATATGCCAATGTGCATCACGTCTCTCCTTAAGGGAGGACCACCCAACCTTTTCATATAAAACACAATGGTGTGTATCATAAGCATCTCCTGTAATGAATCTCAAAGCAGAGTGAAATACAGAGTCTAGGAGTTTAAGGCATGAACGAGATGCATGCCGATAAACCACATCACCGTAATCAAGGACAGACATAAAAACTGCCTCAATAATCCTTTTCCTACTGAACAACGGGAAGGTGGCTTTATTCCTATAAAAATAGCCAATCTTTTGTCGGAGACGACAGACAAGATTTTTTATGTGAAATGTAAAAGAGAGTTTTTCATCTATCCAGATGCCAAGATATTTATATTCAGTGACTCTTTCAATATGAGATCCATTATTTGTGTGAATAATAAGATCATTAAAATGTGTAATTCTTGCTCTGGAAAAGCACATATATTTTGTTTTTTCTATATTAAGGACAAGCCTGAGATCCACTAGACAGTTCTGCAGGGTGTTAAAAGAGCTCTGTAGGTTCTGAACAGATTGTTGCACTGAATCAGAAATGCAATACAGTACAGTGTCGTCAGCATACAAATGGGCATGGCAGTTTTGTAGTGATGAAACAATGTTATTGATGTAAATTGTGAATAGGACTGGACCTAAAATTGAGCCCTGCGGAACACCATTTGTAACTGTTAAAAACTCAGTTTGGTAGCTTCCCAGCTTAACTGACTGCTGTCTATCAGAGAGATAGTCCCTAAACCAGCTACATGTAGAATAATCAAAACCAATTTCATGCAGCCTCTCTAAAAGCAAATGGTGATCTAAAGTATCAAAAGCTTTTGACAGATCAACAAAAAGTGCTGCACAGTGCATTTTTTTATCGATAGCTGTAACAATGTTGTCTAAGACCAAAGTGACAGCAGATATAGTACTGTGGCCTGCCCTAAAACCAGATTGAAATGGACTCAAAATGGAAGCACTGGATAAAAAGGATTTCAACTGAGTATTAATGACTGATTCTAGAATTTTTGCCAGGCATGGGAGTTTGGAAATTGGCCTGTAATTGTTAAGATCACTTTTGTCACCCCCTTTATGTAATGGAATGACGTGAGCTTTTTTCCAGACTTTAGGAACAATACCAGAAGAGATGGAAAGATTAAAAATATGGGTTATTTGTTTTGATATGATAAGTGCAGAGAGATTTATTGAAAATGGGTCCAAATTGTCCTCTCCCATGTACTTCCTGGGGTTGATGGCAAGAAGCGCATCTACAACAATACTTGTTGGGACTTTAACAAGGCTGAAAAGAGGAGTTTTAGAGACAGGTGGTATGCTATTTTTATTTCTCGTGGTGGTAGGCGTAGAAGGCGTAGATACTCCATTGTGAAAGAGTTTACCAGCAGCTATAAAGTGTTTATTGAAAGCTAAACCAATTTCTTTCTGATCATTTAAAATATGATCATTTATTTTTAACTGACTGGGAACAGTGCTAGAATTGTTTTTGTTATAATTCACAGCCTTCCAAAATAGTGCAGGGTTGGAGTAGCAGTTTGAAATTAGTTCGAGGTAGTAGTCTGATTTAGCTTTCCTAACCATGGATATGCACCTATTTCTGATTTGTCTGAAAGCAGTCCACTTGGAGTTTTCACCAGAGCGTCTAGCTAGGGACCATGCTTTATTTCTCTCTGCAAATATATCGGACAATTCATTTGTGAACCAGGGGTTTGATCTATTTTTTACTCTGTGCTTTTTAAGGGGTGCATGCTTGTTCAAAATGGAGGAGAAAGTATTGGTGAAAAATTCTAAGGCCAATTCCACATCAGATATTTCACTTGTGAGATGAATGTCACTTTGATAGAGTTCATTTAAAAATGCTTGCTCGTTAAAACCTTTAAAATTACGCTTAATGATGATTTTGGGTTGAGATTTTTTAAGATGAATACTTCTGATACAGGCCACCGGGCAGTGATCACTGATTCCAAGCTCAAAGACACCAGCAGAAACTATTTTATTGCTTTGATTTGATAATATTAAATCGATCAAAGTTGATTTTGCTGGGTTTTTTAGATTTGGTCTTGTGGGCTCAGTTATTATTTGTGTAAGATTTAGGTTGCTACATATTTCTTTAAAAGGTTCAGAGGCACCAGAAAGCCAGTCAATGTTAAAATCACCCATCATAATGACCTCTCTATTTACATATGGAGAGATTAAATGTGCTAGCTCACTCAAGGAGCTATTTACTGCTGAAGGGGGCCTGTACACACCAATTACAACAAAACAATCATTGGATGATAAAGACAATTCCAAAGCAATAAATTCAAAGCAGCTTCGAACAGAGACAGCATGTAGTAATGATACAGAATAATGTGATTTAACATAGACATAAACATTAAAGAGGACCTATGATGCTTTTTGACTTTTATGACCTATAAACGTTGTTATGATGATTCATAGTCATGCTTAACCATACTAAATTATCAAATAATGACTTACATGCATTTCGACGTATTCCCTGCTGACCGTCTGGGGTGTCTGTGCAGAGCACTAAACACTATTCTAGCCAGTCGAGAAGTCACGTCTTCAAAGCGGTCTACCCTTTCATAATTCGTGACGTCGCATAAAAATTTGTGACGTGACCACGCGGATGTTTCCATGTATGGTAATGCTGTCACTTCCCTGTTCGCGTCTGCCTCGCGCCCTTATAGGTCCATGCTCGCGCTTCCCGCCACTGAAAGTGTTCCGGAAGGAAGGTAACCAATCACAACGGAGTGGGGTTTGCAAGAGGGTGGGGGGGAGGGTAGCGGAGATGGCCGATGCACAGGCGGAGGGAGCGGAGATTGCCGAAGCACACACACTCAAGTGTTGACAGGACGTGCTGGATCGCCAAAATAAGAGAAAGAGCTTCCCGAAAATCTACATAGTTTTTTGTGATGTGATTCGTGTCAGGTTGCTCTATAGCAGTGTAAAACAATAAATTAAGACCAGAAAAGTAGTATAATAGGTCCTCTTTAAGCATTGTGAAACCTTGTATAAGTACAACACTTAAACAAACCGAATTATGTACCACTTGTACATTGAAGCCTACATCCGACCCTGTTAAACGTGTCACGTTAGCGCTGCTAGCATTAGCAGCTAACTTTAGCGTCTATGCTTTCCTACTTCGCCTTCATCAGGGAAAATAATTTGCACATTTTGTCTATTAGATGAAGTAACGTTAGGTCCTTTACCACTCAGAGAAACGTGCCGTGCCCTTATGCAGTCTTTGGCAGCATCTTAGGAGGCGCATATGTGTTTAAACTTTAAAGGTATCGTAGCATTGGCTCCTTGTTGGCTCATAGCCTCGGGCTTTAACCAGCGCCGCATTTTATTATTATTTTATTTTAAAAAGTTGCCTTGTCTTAATAGATTGTTGTTTGCCTAGAAGATCTTGGATTAAAGATGTAATTGAGTAAAAACCTCTTGTATACAGTCTATGGTAAAAACGCTGTATTTTGGATGTTCTGTTGGCATTTTTTAATATGTAAAAAAAGATAACGATTGCTCGATAATTGCTTGTTAATTTTCCCGATGATCGATCAATTGAATTTCTTAAAATGCCCATCCCTAGTTGGAACACATTTAAAAAGTGCATTTAGCATAATATGGGACCTTTAAGGTAAATACAAGATTACTGCAAGTCTTGTAACATAGAAATAACTTATGGTTGGGACAAAATAATATAATTATCTTATATAGCTTCATGACTGATTTAGTACCACCAACCCACTTTGCGCAGTTAAAATAAAATGTGTGGACAGCTTTTAAGATATTTCAATAACATTTGAGGAACAGTTCAACATTAAAATCTGAGCTTTAAAAGGCCTTGAACAGTTAACATGACTCTGACCTTTCATCTTCCTCCTTGCAGAGAGCTGCTCCCCTGGGCTGCCTGCTGTAGCTCCCTTTCTTTTTCCTTTTTTAACCTCTCCTTTCTTGGCATTTGTAAATTGTATTTGTAAATAAAAAGAGACCAACCATATAAAATAAGACTGCTTGGTTAGCCTACATTACAACAAGGCACAAGGCTACTTTTTCTGCAGGCAATTGGGAATTGCCAGTTTGTCATTTAGCAAATAAATTACTGCAAGTGAAGTGTTAATTATATAGCCTAAAGTAAACCTAAACAACACTAAATATTCAGCATACTGATAGATTCACATGCTGTACCAATGACAAACTCCGCCGACATTAGTTGTGTTCATCACGTCATATCTATTTTTTTTGGGCAAGCTTGTTGAGCAGGACAGTCGGCTAATTTATGCTCAGCTGTGTGGCGCTGCATGATAGAGGCTACTTTATAACAGAGACAAATAAATGTTATAGCTTGGCAACTGAGGCTTAGGGGGCAAACAATACACTCTTGATTCCATTCATGTGTGTTACCTCGCTGGTGGGGCAGGGCAGGCCGGGGAGTAGGTGTGTGTGCAGCAGCTGTGAACTGCTGCGGCAACGCGCCTCCGTTTGTGTCCACTCTGCGCGTTCACGTTGACAAAGGAAGTGTGTGCGGAGGAGGAGGGGGGGGGGGCATATATATTGGGGCATTATTGTCTAACGTTTTTAATCATTGAGCATGTATAGATGATAATGTCGGCATGGGCCACATACACTGTTAAAAAAACAAAACAAAAAAACGAACGAACAAACAAACTTTCAGATTTTTTTTTGATTTTTTTCAAAAGGGCACTTTATTGGGCCAGGGGAAAAGGGCAGGTGCTTCAGCACCACTTCAGGTCTACCTGTGCACGCCACTGCATCAGCCTGTAGCATACACATGTAATCAATAGAAAGGCAACAGCCAAATAGCAGCACGGACAGGACACCATGCAGGGTACAGACAGGTATCAGGGGTCTGGGGAATGTTAGCCAGCTTAGAAGCAGTTAGATGTGTCAGTAAGAATGTTCATGATAGAGTGTGTGTGTGGAACTCTGAATAGCTCAATCTAGTGTTGGAGTCGGTATGTGTGAACTGACTTTTCAGAGCTTACACTTTACCTGTCGTCAGGGAAACTCCCTTTAGCAGCTCCATCTCTACTAACTGATTCAGCTGCTATGGTCTAGTCCTCCTCTTCTTTGAAGAAGATACACTTCTCTCACTCATTGCAGTTTAAAGTTACTAATGTTTTCACTACTTTTATTTATTAGTATTTTCTAACCCTCTTCATTGGCCCTTTCTTTGTCTATTGTCTATTTAGAGAGATTCGCTGCGTCCGACTACCACAGACTTGCTGTGCAGAAGTTGGAAGCTTGTCCAGTTGCCATGGGAAGCCTGGGAGCCCCGCCTTTAAAAGTCCACAACATCCATCTGTCTGACAGAAACAACCGCATAGATCAGCACACTGCAAAGGTTCTGTGCTTTAGTAACACTACATCTAAATATTATCTTCTTCTGTGGTGGACATTTGACCACTCCTGTGTGATATTGGTTCTCTATGCACTATGTCTATCAAACATGAGATTGGTGTGGGATTCAGATGATTTGCAGCTGTAGCACAGGATCATGTTGTGAAGATGACTTCTATCTGTCTACACTGTTTCAGATAAAGATCCCTGTGACTGGCTCAACCACTGGAGGTTATCTGTATTCCTCTTCAATTAGAGATCCTGATACCAACAGGTTAGTTCATTCATTCTGTTATATCTAAGTTAAATGCAATTTTTTATTCTGTTTATTGTGACATAGTGATTTGTTATGTAACTGATTGTGACGGCAATTTAGTAGAATGAATTGTGAAATCTAGATGCTGACATTGACACTCCTGCTTGCTAGGGAACATTGATGTGGCTTGGTGACATTATGACACTGTGTTTTCAAAGAGCACAGTTGACAGTTTTGTATTTTCCTGTCCTCTTAACATTGACTTTGCCCATCTGTGTGGAGCCCAAAGAGTCTCCCTCTAAAGCCCTCTGCTGTCTGTCCAGTAGGCTGTGTAGAGGCTGGCTAGTGCTCTCCATTATCTTCACCAACATCCTTCTCTCTATGTATAACTCTTCTGTCTCCACATCAGTCCCCACTACACAGAGCCAGCCTTCAGCCTTCACTTTGTTCACCTTCCTAGATTGTCTGGCTCTGACATGCATCTCCTCAGCCACACACACTGTGTCTCTCCATCAGGTAGTCAGTCATCTAGGAGGTTGTGGAATCATCTACCTGCATCTTTTGAAGCTTCTCAGTGTAGGCTGGATTGTGTGAAAGGCAGAGGAGAAATCAAAGAACATACTCCTCACAGGGCTGCCTGCTTTGTTCAGGTGAGAGTGGATTCATTGAAGCAGGTAGATTAATGCATCTTCTACTTCAACCTCAATGCAATAGGCAAACTGCAGCAGGGCCACAGAGGTTCTCACCTGAGTTCTGGCCCACGGCCAAGACAGCTGGGGTCAGGAGGCAGAGGAGAGGAGTTCCCGCGGTCAGGGCCGTTGCTAGGAATTCTGGGCCCCCTGAAAGAATATCGGTGTGGGCCCCTCTACCCCATTCATTGCCACCTTCAATTTTCAAGTTTTTTCAGTGTTCTTGACGGTGCCTGGTACACCCTATTTGTTTATTTTTTTACAATTAACGACTTAACAAGTCAGAGTATTATTATGTAAATTATGTATTATTACTTGTCTTATTCTAGGAGTGATGGTAAGTGATTTGCAACTGTTTAAACAGCCACTATGCGGGCACTCCAACGGGTATCAGACATGTGGTGAAGGGAGCAGCAGTGTTTTCCGCTAGTGCCTCCAATGTTCCAGTGCTGGGAACAAATAGTAGCCAGCAGAGATTGTGACCCTCCTAGGGGGATCCGGGGGTATGCCCCCCCGGGAGATGTTTTTTTACCTTTTTAAAGTGAAATGCATGAATCTGGTAGCCTGGCATTCCCAGACCTGCCACTAGGCGCTGGCAAATTCAATTTGCTGCGCGTGTTGGTCTGGACACGCTCCGTTGAAGCTTTATCAAGAAAACCAGAAATCTGGCTATGGTTTTAATTGGTTCTATCTAATATGGGCGCGCCAGAGCCCTTTATATGGTACTCTGGGGAGGACATAACCGGATGACGACAGTGACGTGCATGCGACGTCGAAGCTGTGATAGTAAACATCAAAGATGGCTGCGGATATGTTGTGTGAGTTTGAGACTGCTTTGGCCTCGACCCTTAACGATTTGGAAGACGGCACTCATATCTTTCATTAGCAAGTAAGTGGAATGTTCTGTTTTGCCGACCGACAACGGCAAACATTTAATTTAACAGTTTAACAGCTGTTCGCTAAACGAAAGGGGCTTACGCACCTTGTGCCACCCCTTGAGTTGGAAATTACTATTGATCGTGGCCAGACCCTCTATCGTTCAAGATATCAGGGTCTGGATTTCCAGGCTATGAATCTGGTGCACTTTGAGAGGAAAATTAAGAGGCTAAATCTGAGGAATTTTGTGTGAACAACTTTTTTCTGTGTACTAGGCCTACTTATTTTTGGAATAATTTGGAGACACTGAGTCAGATGAATGAAATGAAGCTATTGAAGAAAGACATATGTATTTACCATAACAAATATTAATATAAAATAGAATATTATGCAAATAAACATCCACAAAGTTGTAATCTTTCTATATTATTTTCTAAAGAAACCACTTAACTTTACGTGAAGAACTCTGTTGTCCAGCTTTCTTTTTTTCACAGATGAGGGTGAAATAGGCTATAGAATATACACAGTGCATGGGCAACTGAGGGAATTTTTTCCAAATGTTTTTAAATAAACTCAATAATGTCCAAATAGATTAAATCATAGTCTGTTTCTGACATCAGAATACTGAGGAAAGTTTAAAAAAAAATAAAAACATGGTTCAGTGACAGTAGGCCTACTTCTCCTCTCCTCTCTGTCTGTATGTCACTGCTATAGGGAGGAGGGGCTGCCACACTAGTCTCAGTCAGCAGCGCTATTAGCAGGCTTTGCATTATTTTATGATTCGTGGCAAACTAAGCTGAACGATTAGAAGACGGACAGCTTAATTTGATTAGCTAGTTAACTGCTGAGCTGGAGTGCTGTGCTTCTCTGGACCGACAGAACAGATTAAAATATCGCGTGTTCACGCTGAATGCAGGTGGACAGGTGAAGCCTACTCATGGGACAATGTTGGGCTTTATAACTTGTGTTTTATTTCACTTACTTGCAGTAACAACCAGCGTAATTCACGTCTATTCTGGTCCAAAAGTTATTAGCGTATTTCAAAGAAACGCTCGTCCGCCGTGAATGATGCACCGTGGGTGCATACTTGTGTTTGTGTATTTGTGCACCGGCGCTGAGACACACAGACAGACAGCGCAGCGAGGAGCTGCCAGATTCTTCAGGGACGCGAGGGCGGGTGGACCAAACCATTATTTAAGAAGGGGCTAAGGGGGTATTTGAAATTATTGAAATTAGAATATTGTATGACTTGTGGCTTTGTTTTGATTCGGATTCATTCGTATGAATATTTAATAGTTCAGTGTATGCATAATCATTTTGTCATAGAGGCTACTGGGGGGGTTGTGTGGGCCCTAGCGGGCTGTGGGCCCTTATAATTATCATAACTTACCCCCCCTATACGACGGCGCTGCCCGCGGTTAGTAGAGAATCAGGCGTGATTGTGGAGAAAATACGATGTATGTGGCATAAACACAACAACAAACACACAATGATGAGCTTCTCCTTGTCCATGGCTGACTGCAGGCCTGCCTTTGCACGTGAGGACCTTTGTGGATGGTCATTGAAATACGATCTGGTATCAACACAGAGTGTATTTGTACTGGAGGCTTTAATATTGTTTGGGTGTCTGGCTCTGTCTGTTCGGTGCTGTATTGACAGGCATAAACAGAAGCTGCAGATGGCGCCGCACTGCCACAGCTCAAAGCAATGACATACTGTTCTATCCAGTATTGACTAGAGGAACAGATCAGCTGTAGAGACGGAGCAAACAGTCATCTGGTGGAAGTTGGACTTCATAGATCATTCCCATTAATATGTCATTGTTTCATGTCTTTTTATGACGCATATGATTAATATTGAGTGCCTTATCGCTTTTTTTTCTCGCTTGTTGGAAGTTTTATTTTGAAAGAAACAAACAGGGAAATCCTGAATCTACAGTGAATGCTGCTAGGCTTAGGGTTACAGGGTTAGGGTTAGGGTTTATATATGGCATTTATATATGGCTGACTTCTGCTACAGCTACGCCTCCCCCGATCTCCTCGTAGTGACTGCACTGATTGCCATCTTCGTAAGGTAACAGTCTTACTATACATGAGTACCTCACACAACCCCACTTAAAACGTACTGAACTATCCCTTTAATATCAGTCTCTCCAGGACTTTGATGATGTGAGAGATGTTAGAACAACCAGTCCTCAGATGGAGGGGACTTCTTCCAGACTGGATGGAACCATTCCCCAGCCCTGGAGTTGTCTCCTGGGTCAGGCTCAGGTTAAAGAGGGGCTGTAGAGTCCCACATAGCAGCTTCACCCAGAAGGGGACATGGTCTGTGTGGCTCGGAGGAAGCAGTGCTTTAGCTATTTAAAAAAAGATGTTCAAATGAGGCAGCTGTAAATCAAATGTGTTGGAACTGGACATCTGAGATGTATCTAATAATCTATGATCTGTGAGGATATACTGCATGGAGATCCTCCTGCAGTCCCATGCCGGCAGCCTTATGAGGACAGCAGGGAAGATATGATGTTGTGCCATTACACATGTCACTGTGTTTATCTCCATTAAGACATTTGTAAATGAAAGCAGTCACACACATCTAACTGCTCGGTGTAACTTCTAACTTTGCCTGTTTATGTGGACTGTGTCAGGTGTGACGGGGGCTCATACATTATGTGCATTAGTTCACTGTCTCCTTTACAACTGTTAAGCAAAGTTGCTGTTTCTTTTTTTTGGATCAGAATTGGATCTGATGTGCCATAGCTCAAAGCGAGTACAGTGACTGTCTGGTACTGGGTATGTGAGTGTATTTAGAAGTCACCACACCCCGTCACCTATATTTCACCTCGGTGGAGCCTTATGAACCAAATAATTAGCACCAATATGTGCCAAAGAAACAGGACATAATGCAAAGTACAAGTTACAAGTTGTGTGGTGACATGAGGAGCATTAGACTAAGGGGATGCACACTGTAAAACGTGGCATACAGATTTGAATGCATATTGGAATGACTCCTAAATGTGACACAGGCTTATGCAAATCACGTATGTTTTATGCAAATCAATATCAAGTAAAAAGCAAGTATGGCTGTGTTTCTATGTCCTATCTGTGCCTTGGGGACACACTAGGTCACACGGTCAATAAAGCGTTCAGGGGTTTTCTATGCAGCATTCCTGAGCTGTGCTTGTGTTCCACAGATGGAGTCTGAAGCTGGCTGTGTTACAGCTCCGGGAAGGGCAGACCATTGACCTGTTGAACCCCCCTGAAGCAGAGCACACGCAGGGGATAGACTCAGGACAGTGGCAGTGAGCCACCACATGGACTCACTGGAACATTTGTGAGATATTGAAGTGTTACCTGCTGCACAGAGCCCAGGGGGGCCAGGCATCAGCTTCACATGCACTGAGTGTATTGGAGTAATAGTTATAAATGAAGCATATTTAACATTTTTAATAAAGACAAGTTAACAATTGTTTGTGCTTGTGTCTGTGTTTTCACAGAAGAGGGAAGGTGCCAAATAGGTCTTCTCAGGGAAGCCAAACGAGGAGCTTTTTTCTTTATGTTTTATATTATAGTTTCTGGTTGTTTTTGAATACTTTATCCCACTCTAAATGCATTTAGAGAAGGGTATAAATAATAAGTGTATTTATCATATACATTAAAAGAACTAGAGACAAATACCTCAATACTAGTGGGGTAGGCAATTCTGGAGAATGTTTCTTGTCAAAATCACTTTTTGTCAAAATCAGTGAATATATCGATCGGCTAGTTTTTCACCTTAAATTAATACATTTACAGACTGGAAGATAGTTCAATGTGTGAAGATATGCAGAGGTGCAAAACCTTTGACTTAATCTGTTTGAAATTACAAGTAAAAGAACAACAGAGGTGTAACTGTAAAAGTTATGTTCATTATTTGACGAATTGTTCAGTTTCTCCAATGTGATCTTTACACACAAAAAAGGTAATTTCTTTTATCTTTGATTGGTTTATTTTAAGGACATTGCACACTAATCAACAGTCAAACTGTAAGTGAGCCAGAGTTATCCTGGCTAGTATACATCCGTTGTCCCTGTATATGCAATATATATAAATGCATGTGTAAACAAAGATTTTAAAAAAACATTGGTGACTCAGAAAATACAGTAACACATAGTAAGAACGAATTGAAAGACAATGGCAAACAAACAATAGAATAAGCAGACAATAAAACACAGCGTACATTAAACATTATAGGAAAGTACACAAAACAGTAGATTAGAGCAGGACAAACACACCTACAATAAAAACACATATACAGCAGCATAACACACAAACATGCAGCACAAGCATTAATTTAGACATTCACAGGACAGGAGCACACAAGAGACAAGCAAGCAGGACACCACCGTTTCTAAGAAGTCGGCAGGAGAAGCAATTGCAGTCCTAATGTACACATAACTGGCTACTAATAAGTCATATTTTCAGCTGTCCTGAAAAGGAACGGTAGGAACTAATTTCTCCAATACAGTATGAGCTGATAAATTCCATTCCTGTGACGCTGTAACTGAGAAAGCTGAGTGGCGAAAAGTACTTTTTCTAAAGGGTTCCTAACAGTCTCCTCGGGACGAGCCTCTTAAGAGTGTAAATATACACTCACCAGTCACTATATTAGGTACAGCGGCTCAATTTCTTGTTAACACATATAACTAATCAGCCAATCACATTGCAGCAACTCAATGCATTTAGACATGTCAACCTGGACAGGACAACTTGTTGAGGTTGAAACCGAGCAACATAATGGGGAATAAAGGGGGTTTAAGTGACTTTGAACGTGGCATGGTTGATTGTGCCAGACGGGCTGGTCTGACGCTGCATTTCAATAGTAGTTCCACTTCCCCTCGTTCACTTCCCCTCAGCCCTTGGTATGATTTTATATATATTTTCTTGGCACACTTTGGGCCCCTTAGTATTGAGCATTGTTTAAATGCCACAGCCTACCTGAGTATTGTTGCTGACCAGGTCCATCCCTTTATGACCACATTGTACCTATCTTCTTATTGCCACTTCCAGCAGGATAATGCACCATGTCACAAAGCTCAAATCATCTCAAACTGCTTTCTTGAAAATGACAATGAGTTCACTGTTCATCATGTCAATATGGACAAAAAGCTCTGACAGCTTTGAGCATTATCAATCCATACAAGCTAAATATACCGGCTACATTACAGCACAATATGACCGGTAGTACTACCAATTACTGTTTGAAATGGTCAAATACTAAACACTATTAATCAAAGCTCTTTGATAGAAAGAGAGAGATAGAGTTCAGGGGAATAGTAGGGTAGAAAGAGCAGTACAGGTTTCACTGGTCTCTTATCACAGCTTCCTGCAGATGTTGATGTGTGGAATGTAGTCACCACAATCTGTGTATCTTGCGTTCAATCCATTAAAGGTGCAGTGTGTAATATTACATCATCAAGTGGTACAATTCTAGATCACAACAGTTGGTCTCTATGGCTCCCGTTCAGAGAAGCAACAGAAATTCTTCAAGAACATTCCAGCTGGTAGTTCTGATGGACACAGTGTGGCCAACTGTTCCATTCTGTGCTTCTGTAGAGCTGATGACATTCCAACTCTGACGCTTCAAAAATGGCGGCGCCCATGCCTGGGCCCCATGTATGGAGAAATACGGAGATATAAGAGACCCTTTCTGAAGGGGAAAAAAATAAATTCTAAAAAAAATGTCAGCTATTATGCACTAAATTAAACGTAGCCTACTAATGGATATAATTATTTTCTACAAAGTCTGCTATGAAAAAAAAAACATTCTACACACTGCAGGTTTAAATGTTCTGAAAGCAAACAACCAAATGAAAAAACAAGTTAATTTTCATGTTTTTATGTATTGTTTTTAAATGTGTTTCTGAAAAAGGAGGACTCAGGTTGAGAGCAGTGGCGTGGCGTGGGGATTTTTTTTGAGGAAGCCAAGTGAGACAACACCTTTAATCTACATGTGTATTGGAAGGTGGGGGACAGAAAAGAGTAGGCTACGTCGCAGCTTGTATTTAATGTAGGCCAAACTACAAGAGCTATTATAGCACCTGGTCACTTTACCAGGACTTACACACGCCTGTAATCTGTCCGACACCGCTCGTTCGCTCTCTCTCTCTCTCTCTCACTCATTCACACACTTCCTTATCTTCTTATTAAATTATAATTTGTATTATAAATGCACCCCCCACCCCGACCGGAATGCACAACTAGCCGCTTAATGCCCAATGCAGATTCGAATTCATTCACAATATAATTAGGGGACGTTTTAGGCTATTTTAAGTTTCACGTTCACGTGAGACACGACTCACACAATCAGTTGTAGATGCTTGACATTAGGGGTGTGCGGAGACGTCATTATCTGTATCTGTATCTGTATCTGTTCAACCAACAAAATTATCTGTATCTGTATCTGTATCCGGATACACAACAAGAAGTGGGCGTGGCGTATACCGGAAGTTTCTTTTACATTAGCCTACATTAAAGGAAGTCACACCTAAATTGATTTTCTAAACTAATATTCATTGTCAATGCAATTGTTGTCCCTTCAAAGCATCACATTGATGTAATGTTGACATATAAGTCAGATATATTTCTACCTTTTCATCTCTCTCTCTCTCTCTTCTTTGTTCTCAGAATACGAAGAAATTCAGGGAACGAAAATATTGATAAATAACAGCCCACATCTGTGCATTACTCACTGTTAGTAAATGAGGGCCAGTGTTTTACTTTTAACTTAATTAAGGTATCCCTTTAACTGGGGGAAATACAGCTGTATTTCATGATTATTTTTTATCTCTATCTCTATCTCTCCCCCTCCCTCTTTTTTTACTTTTGTTTTACTAAACTAAGATTTAGGAACAATATATGTATCAACGTACCAATCTCATAAACCCTAAATAATATGTTAGCCTTTCCACAAAGCCACATGTGATTTTAATGTGTCAAGTTTGCAGTTTCCGATTTTATTGTATAGGTCCTGAAGTAGGCCTCGCCGTAGCCTATACGCATTGATTGACAGCTGAAAAAGTACAGGTCCTAAACATCAGTTTGATGGAAACGTTGTGGTGTTTGAAAGAGTTTAAGCAGTAGGCCTAGTGAATGTAAATACATCGGGGAAGGGCTGACGGTGACTCGGGGTGCAGCATATTCCATCGGTTCGTCTCTTCTCCGCCACGGCAGCGGAGGAAACTCACATAAAAACGGCAGCGAATGCGACAGGTAGAACCCTCTATTCAAGGGAAAGGGCGAACGCGCTGCGTTTATCAGTGGATAAAAAGAGAGAGACCGCGGGTCACGGGACGCGCCCGGTCCTCTCATGTCCACCGCAGAACAGCTGTTAGTGTCATTCTACCTGTTGTGTCATTGAGGCGGAACGCGCTGCGTCAATTAGGCGCATAATATATTTAAAAAAAATCCCCGAATAATAACGGGACTATTCGGAAATTATCCGTATCCGTATCTAACTCATTATCCGTGCTTATCCGAATACATATTCGGATTCGGGCTCATCCCTACTTGACATACACACATACTTTCTATAGGCTACATCCTTTTCGTTTAAGAACTAGGCCAAATGTTCATTACAACACTAGACAACCCAGAACAACTTCAGTGGATATACAGTAGGCCTACCAATGCAACTTAATCCAGGTAATCAAGGCACAATTAGCAATAAAATAACACAAAACATAACACACATAGTTACACAGACAACAGTTACCCCGCTCACTATTTGTAGAGGAAGGCCATTAGCTGAAGTTTGCCGCTACCAGCTAGCCACTCGGTGCAGACATAGTTATCCTCACGGAAAGTGCGATAAACTTTCTTTCTCTCCACACGCATTGGCCTGCCGTCAGATTTTTTATTTATTTATTTTTTGATCTTTGGAAAGATAATCAGGTTTATTTGATTGTAGTGCAGCAAACTGTGATTACATGTGCAACACAATGAATTTCCCTTCCTATTCACTTATGTTTTGTTTCCTTGATGGACACTGCTCCTAACATCGATTTAACACAGTTGGATCAGCTGGAGTGTTTGGGCACATGTTTTAGCCCATTCATATATTATTTTTTTTAAGGTTTTTTTATTAAATCACAAAGTATCCAAACAGCTGCAATACAATGGATTAATTTTTTTTCCCCTTTTTTTCCCTCCCGAACATATCCCACCCATATCCCACCCAATCACTAAACAGTCCTGCATTAAGAAATCAACACACAAAGCAATACACAAAGCAATACACAACGTCAAAAAAAAAAAACAGAAACGAAACACAAACACAAACAGACACAACAAGAAACAAAAACAAACAACCAATATGAAAAAAATAAAAAATGTAATCAAATAAAAGAGGGGAGGGGGTAGCTACTCCTCAACCATTGTGGTCGGTTTCTCATAGTAGTCCAGGAAGGGGCGCCACATTCTATAAAATTTAGTCTCAGATCCATAGGCAGTACAACAAATTTTTTCCAGATTCATACATAACATAATGTCTCTGATCCAATGTGAGTGGGAGGGAGGAGCAGGATCTTTCCATTTGAGCAAGATAGCCCTACGAGCAAGCAAAGAGGTGAAGGCCAGTATCTTTAGCTTCACTTTAGGCAAGCCTGAATTAGGAGCGATGCCAAAAATTGCAGTGAAAGGGTTCGGCTCGATTTGATGCTGAAGTACTTCAGAAATTGTTTGAAAAACTGATGACCAGAACCCAGTCAAGGTGGGACATAGCCAGTACATGTGAAAGAGTGATGCCGGTGCGCTCTTACAGCTGTCACAGGTCGGGTCTACATCGGGGAACATACGAGCTAGTTTAGTTTTAGATATGTGGATATGATGTACTACTTTAAATTGCACAAGAGCATGTCGGGCGCACATGGAGGTAGAGTGTATCTGATCCAGGACTGAATCCCACATGTGATCTGTGAAGGCAGAACCAAGGTCCTGCTCCCACAGAGTTCTTATAGCTGCTAATGAGGGGCTACGCAACTTCGAAATAAGGTTGAAAAACACAGAAATTGAGCCTTTTAATATGGGATTTACAGAAAAAAAACAAATGGACATGATTGGCTGGCGGTTTGTGAGGGAATTAGGGAATTAACTTCTGCGTAAAATTCCTGATTTGCAGATATCGGAAAAAATGAGTCTTTTCTATACCAAAATTTTTTGTCAATTGAGAAAAACTACCAAATAGATCATTAATAAATAAATCACAGATGCATTTTAAGCCTTTTTTATGCCAGATCTTGAATGCACCATCCACCGTCGAGGGAGTAAACAAATGATTAGCTGCAATTGGACTGAAAAGTGAAAAATGCTGCATTCCAAAATTCTTCCTAAATTGGGTCCAAATTCGAAGGGAGTGCTTAATCACGGGACTACATTTGGGAATCGCCGAAGAGAGTGGAAGTGCGGCGCTTAAGAGGGCAGATAGAGACAATGGGCTAATAGCGCTGGACTCCATTGTTACCCAGACTGGGGCTGAGTCGTCAAGGTGAAAATGCACCCAATACATTAAAGAACGGATATTAGCCGCCCAGTAATAATATTGGAAATTAGGGAGGGCCATTCCACCTGTTTGTTTGGGTCTTTGAAAAAAAGCTTTCCGTAACCGAGGGTGTTTACCATTCCAAATATAATTTATCATTAAAGAGTCAAGGGCCTGAAAAAAGGATTTGGGGAGAAAGATGGGGAGACATTGGAATAGATATAGGAACTTTGGGAGTAATGTCATTTTAATTGAATTTATTCTACCTATGAGAGAGAAAGCCAGAGGAGACCACTTCGATAATATTTGCTTCGCCTGATCCAATAATTTGAGGAAGTTAGATTTAAATAGGTTTTTAAAATTTCTGGTAAAACATACCCCAAGGTAACTCAGATGGTCTGTCACCACTTTGAGTGGGAGAGCTGTATAATCAAGTTTAAGAGCTTCTTTATTAATTGGAAAGAGTTCGCTCTTACTCTAGTTAAGTTTATAGCCAGAAAACTGACTAAAGACCTCCAACACAGAAAGAGCCTCCGGTAAAGAGGAGGATGGCTTGGCGACAAACAAAAGTAAGTCATCGGCGTATAATGATACCTTATGTTCAATTCCTCCTCTCCATATCCCCTGAATCTGTTTGTTACCACGAATGGCAATAGCAAGTGGTTCGATTGCAATAGCAAAAAGGAGCGGGCTCAAAGGACAACCCTGCCGGGTCCCACGGTGCAGATCAAAACTACTTGAGTAACGGCTGTTTGTTAATACTGAGGCAGAAGGGCATGCATATAAAAATTTAACCCAAGAAGTGAAAACAGGACCCAAACCGAATTTTTCAAGGGTGAAAAACAAATAATTTCATTCTACTCTATCAAATGTTTTTTCAGCATCCATAGAAGCGAGGCATTCTGATTCAATATTACTGGGGGAATATAAAATGTTCATTAGCCGGCGGATATTATAAAATGATTGGCGTCCCTTTATAAACCCAGTTTGGTCGGGGGATATGATAGAGGGGAGAACATCCTCCAATCTGTGGGCGAGAATTTTAGCAAGTATCTTCACGTCCGTATTTAATAGTGAAATTGGTCGGTATGATGCACAATCTAGAGGATCTTTTTCCTTTTTTAACAACAGGGAAATACAGGCCTGGTAGAACGAAGGCGGGAGTTTACCTGAGTCAAATGAGTCTCAGAATACTAAACATAAAAAAGGCGACAATTCGGCTGAGAATTTCTTGAAAAAGTCAGATGGAAGTCCGTCTGGGCCAGGAGATTTGCCTGATTGCATAGATGCAAGGGAAGGCATGTTCAGGCCACTAAAAAAGGTTTCCATCACCGTTGCGTCTACTGTACAATCAGAACTATACAAATTTGAATAGAATGTTTTGAACTTTTCGTTTATCAATTTCTGATCTGATGTTGTACACCCACTGTCTGTCCGAATTCCAGGGATGTGTTGCTTCGCTCTAAATCCGCGCAGTTGATTGGCCAAGAGTTTGCCAATCTTGTCACCATGCTCGTAAAAAGTACTTCTGCTCCTAAGCAACTGGTCAGCAACTTGACGAGAGGAAAGAAGGTTGCATTCTGTCTGAAGTTTTAAACGTTCTTTGTAAAGTTCAGATGAAGGTGAGTTAGCATATTGTCTGTCTATGTTCAGAATCTGATCAGCTATTTCAGTTTGTTTCTGTTTTGTACACTTATTTTTGTATGCTGCAAATGATATAATTTCACCTCTCAAATAGGCTTTCAGAGCTTCCCAAATGGTTGCATTAGACACATCTGGTGTTTTATTTATACTCAGAAAAGTTTTAATATGTGTAGAGATGTGTGAAAGAAAACTCTCATCTTTAAGCAACAATGGATCCAGTCTCCTCTGCCTTCTTGTATACTCCACGTCAGATTTGATTTTTAATGGCTTCTCAATTGGCAGTTTGGTAAAATAATTTGTTACTAAATACTCAAAATCTCCACCCTCCATAACTGTTCTTGCTAATATGATAACAATACAAACATGCTAATCTCCCGCTATTGTTATTGTTGTTAAATTTCAGTGACGTTGAGAATGATGCTTTGATTTGATTGGTGTGAAGCCAAAGGCCGAGTGGCTTCCCTTGGCACCCTCCTGACACCCTCCTGACCAATCACAGAGGGCAGCGTCATGGTAATAGCCTGATTGGTCAATTCTTTTTCTTTTTTTTACCAAGGGAAGCCAGCTCGGCCTGGCTTCCTCGCAGACATGTGTGCAGTGTCGTGTTTCGCCGCGTCTTCAGAATCTAAATGTAAAGGGGCGCTGTTTCGCGCATTGTGAAATGCTCAACGAGAGGAGAGAAATGGGGAAGAAATGACAGGAGCACAGCACCAAAGACTACCGAAACTGTTAATATAAATGTTTTTATTGGATGACAAATACAGCCTAAAAAACAGGGAAGCCTGGCTTCCCTTGGCCTCCGGGAGAAAACGCCACTGGTTGAGAGAAGGAGAACCAGTCAACTAAACATCATGGAGTCAGCACTGGACCCTCAGCTGACTCCCCCCAACAAACATTTATCTTCACTAAGACTATTCTAAGCACCGGATTCTGCAGTCCGTTTTTTTTGTTCAGCAAACTACTGTATGTTATCCAGGTAAAGAGAACACGATAACTGTTATTAATTCATGTATTTTCCCGGTTCAACAAGGTTAGTTTATTCCCAAGAACTGGAGCCCCAAGAAAGTTATTGTTACAGTAACTTTTCTAATTTCAATATAAGTATGCTTTCTTTGAAATAATGCACAAAGAGTCAGGAGTCAGATTTCATCATCCGCAGAGACTTTAGTTGAAACTTGCAAGTGAGTCAGTTATCATGTACACACACACACACACACACACACACATAGTATAACAGAGAAGTGACTGGAGTCAGAAAGGGATGTTACAACTTTTATACACATGGTCCATGGTCATTCAGTTTCTAGCAAGATCTGGGGGATGAGTTTTAATTACGGGAGACAGTAGATGATTCAAGATCTTGACCTTGAACATATCTGCTGTGTATTCAGAACATAAGTTCCCCCCCTTCTTTCATCTTGTGTCTCACAGGATACAGGTGTAATAATTCATAGATTATAATTAAGCAATGCATTGGTAGATTTAGGGAGTTTCTCCTCCGTGAACTTTTAACCATCGTTAGTAGGCAGTTTTACTCTTTCAAGGCTAAGAGTAAAACAGTGTTGTCCACCAGAGTTCAATGTGAGGTGAACAGAATGTTTAGCATTTACAATTTTATACAATCATAGGAAATAGATTTCGTCAACAGTTATAAGCAGGTCAAAGACATTTTAAAAATGTTTATAACAAAATGATTCAGCAAATATAAGCAGTCACACATAGATCAATCTGCCATGGCTACGCTGAGGACACACTTGCTATATCCCAATCCAGAGACCACGTCCTTGGAAGGACGCGGTCTATAAAGGCTAAAGCCTGTGAAGGCCGATTCGAAGGCCGAACAAGCGTTGTTAAATGAGACGGTCTCCGCAGGTCTCCGTTTACGAGCATTTCCGGTTTGCGTAACAAGCCGTTACCTTGCGTGACGACTCGCTGCTCCTGTGCTGCCTAGCAACCCTGATTGCTGTCAACGGAGACAGCCTTGTCAACAGGGCCGGCAGTAGCCAGGGGTCAGGGTGGGCCGTGCCCACCCAAATGTGGGCTGTGCCCACCCAATCAATTTTTTATTTATTTATTTTTAGGTGGAAGTCCAGACCCACTATCGGACGGACCTGTGCCTTCGCTGTCCAAGAAAATGTCAAATAAAATTCAGACAGTTAATTGATACTAAAGAATTTACCATGCATTGCTTCTAATTGTCTTATTGGGTGGGCAGGACAGCCTGCCTCCAAGTTACCCACCCGCTTAAAGTGGTCAATGGTCAGCAGAGCCGGCCCGAGGCATAAGCGAAATGAGCGGTTGCTTAGGGTCCCGACTGCCAGGGGGGCCCCCCCAATTTAGTTTTTTATTTAGTTTTTTTTTAGTTTGTGAGTTTGATATCAAGATCATATTATGCAAATGTAAATTATCATACAATAAAAGGAATACAATGTTTTGGTAGATAGTTAATAGCTTAATAATTGAATCAGTTCATCTGGGAGGTAATCCGAGGTTAACTGTTCACGTCACGTTCAAGTCCATGGCATGCACAGTTAGTATTGAGTTTATTTAAAAATATTTGAAAATGGGGCTGACTTCAGTTGCCCATGCACTGTGTATAGTCTATAGCCTATTTCAGCCTCGTCTGTGGAAAAAAAGATAACTGGACAACAGAGTTCTTCTGCTTCGTTCCTCTCACTGCATTTAAATGAATTCATTATATTGTGACGGGAGAATTAGTTCCAGTGATGTTTTACTTAGACATCTGTGAATTGGATAATGTTCACACCTTCTGTTAGTTAAGTTTCATTTACAAGGGGTGGGCAATAAAGAATGTTCTTGGGAAACAGCTCCCAAGAATTCCTCGAGAGTTTAATTGCTTTATGACCTAAACGTATGTTAAGGTGTTTTCTATCATGTGTTTACCAAATGGATGTATTTGTGTTGACACTTAAACTGATGTAACAGATGTGAACCCATTTAGTTGCATATAAGGCTGCAAGTTTGAAGTGATGTTTGTCATTCCTCCTACCTTTATTCATGGGAAGAGTGGTCTGACCCTTTTCAGCTGAATCGCATTTTGATTTCTGTTTGTTTTATCTACTTTTATTAAATTGTTTAGATTGAGAAGTTTCAGTTCATTTATTCCCACAAGGTTCCAAATCGTTCCAAATCGTTAAGGGTCGAGGCCAAAGCAGTCTCAAACTCACACAACATATCCGCAGCCATCTTTGATGTTTACTATCACGGCTTCGACGTCCCATGCATGTCACTGTCGTCATCCGGTTACGTCCTCCCCAGAGTACCATATAAGGGGCTCTGGCGCGCCCGCCAGATTTCTGGCTTTCTTGATAAAGCTTCAACAGAGCGTGTCCAGACCAACACGCGCAGCAAATTTAATTTGCCAGCGCCTAGTGGCAGGTCTGGGAATGCCAGGCTACCAGATTCATGCATTTCACTTTAAAAAGGTAAAAAAAAACCTCCCGGGGGGGCATACCCCCAGACCCCCCTAGCAGAGTTGTGACCTCGGCTGGCTACTATTTTCACCCAGCTGGACATTGGAGCCAATAGTGGAAATACTATATACTGTATCTATGTGTATAGTATATAGCTCTGGACTACCACCATCCAGGTTGCCCAGTCCCAAAGCTTTCTCTTCAATCAGCTCAGGCTGCCTACAGTTAATACTGCGATTAAAAAAAAAGATACATTATGTTGTATATAATGTATATTATATGTTATTCATAAACATTTTGGAGAAAAAAAACATGCAAGAATCAAATCTCCCACACAGCAACACTCAAAGTTTATTTGCATATTGTGTTCTACACAATTCACAGTAAATCAGACGCAGAGATCTTACAAGGGCAAAGAAATTCGGATCGCGCGCTCTGCATGCGCTCCCATCTTCGGTCTCTCTGCCCAGTGTGCCCACCTAAAATTTCTACAGGCCCACCCTAATCTGACTGTCTAGAACCGGGCCTGCTTGTCAACGGAGGAAAAAAGAAAAAGAAGTTGCCTACTAGACGTAAAAAAAAATATAGGAAGATAAAAGTTAAGAAGATGGAGCAACACGTTGTTGTTTTGTTATTTGTTATTTTATTTTATGCCATCTCTGTAAAAAACACAATGAATCTTGGGATATGTTGGGCCGCGAAGGATCCATCTGTTGCAGCCTTCAAAACCGTAAAACGAAGGCTGCATTTCTCGTCCGCATATGAAGGAGCTGTGGTGAATTGAATAGTCTAATATCAAGAGTTGCTGAGCGTGTATATCTAAAGGTTGGGGTCACTGGTAAAGAGACGAAAACAGTCTATGTAAGGGTTTGTTATTGGAACTTGTTGTGATGAGACTACATGTCTATTTGCGAGTTAATAATACACCTGACACCCCACTCACACAGATATAAGACACTGGTTGGGGCTATCGAGAGTGCCATTGCGGCCTCAGCCTGCTGCTACTATGCTACTATGAAATCCTCTGTATGTATTGTCTGATGGAAGCTCCTGAAATAAACCACTCTGAAACACAATGATGAAGTCCAGCCTGTTCGAGTCTTTGTCAAGCCATGGGGAAGAATTCGGCTACTACAAAGCCTTGCAAATCTTTGCAAATGGAACAAGCCTTCGCGCACCGCTATGATGCAATCGGTCTTCAAATGCAGCCTTCGTAGGCTGTAACCCCTGAATTGAGATTCACCGATTGATTCCACAGAATAGCCCAGTCGAAGTCCAGACCTAAATACAATTGAGAATATCTGGAAAGACTTGAAAACTGCAATTGAAAGACGCTTTCCATCCAATCTAACGCTGAATCTAAAGCTTGAGCTATTTTCCAAAGAAGAATGGGCAAAAATGTCAGTCTGTAGATGTACAAAGCTGGTAGAGACACACCCAAATAGACTTGGAGCTGTAATTGCAGCGATAGGTTCTACAACATATTGACTCAGGGGGGCTGAATACTTTTGCACACCACACTTTTCAGTTTTTTTGTCATGACTCACGGCTCGGCAGTCTCTCCTTCTCCTCTCCATGTTTTCCCCTATTATTTACTATCTATGGTTTTCCCTTGTCTGTCTGTCCTTCTTGTATTCCAGGTGTCTGTCTCCCTGTTGGCATGTGGGCATGGCGGCACTCCGGGGCAGACTGCTCCAGGTGAGGATCGTTGGCTAATCAGACCTCTCTACTTAAGCCTGTGGACTCCAGTCATTCAGCGCCAGAGTATACTACGTACCAGAGCGGTAAATTACCCGAGATCAGGTTTATCTATGTTTGTTGTTTTCTTTCTAGTCTCAGTTGGAGTTAGTTGTAACTCTGCTCCTCTTTTTCTTCCGTGCCAGTTGCCTCCGCTGTTCACCTTTCCTGCTCGCCTGCCTGCGGGTTCCGGATATCCACCTGCCTCTGCTCGCCACGCCATTCAGCCGTCCTGTGTCCTGCCAGCCTGCCTGAAATAAACATTGTTCTAAACTGACTACCTGGGTTTCTGTCTGTGTTTGGGTCATCCCGGGCTATTATAAAATGTTTATTTATAAAAAAAATTGTAAATCATATTTCATTTTAATTCTACTTCACAAGTATGCGCCACTTTGTGTTCTATCACATGACATCCCAGTAAAATAAATGTACTTGTGTGGACAAAATTTTGAAAATTTCAACGGGTATGAATACTTTTTCAAGCAACTGTAAATATGGAAAACTAAGTATGTAGTTCATAATGAATATGAAGCAAATAGAGGAATGTCGGCTGGCCAAACCTACATAAATATACGGTCAATCTGAATAGGCATAGAGCAAGAATAAAGGAACAGTATCAGTTAATATTTGGATGACTTGTTACCAGAGGTTTTGCACCTCCTCTACCTCATGCACATTTCCCCTACTGAACTACTTGTTATTAGTGTCTGGATTAATATGATCATTATTGAATTGTGCAACTGCACAGTGTCATATTTATTTATTTTATTTATTTAACTTTTATTTATCCTCGAGAGACCAATTGAGGGGTGACCCTCATTTACAATGACGTCGAGATATGCAGTGTATATGCATACAAAACATGAATAGCAGCTGTTTCAACCTTGTACTCATTGTCTGATACACCATGGCATGTGTGGAAGAAATCATTTTGATGAAGAATAAACTTCACTCCGGTCCAATTTAAAGAAATAACCTTTACTTAGCTTCAGAATAAAATACAGATGATTATGTTGAGCATACATGCATGGAGAGAGGATCACAGCATCCTGTCTAGAGCAGTGACAGGGTCTTGTCTGAGATGTATTCCTAAAATGACTTTCTCTATACCTATCATTAATACAGTGTCATACAGGCAGGAACACTCAACAGACAATTATTACATCAATAATGAAATAAAACTAGATATATAATAACATATTCTCAACATACCAGCAACCAATCTCTCTTAAACACTTCAATGAGGACATCATATTGTTATATTTCAAATGAAAAAACTAGAGGCAAGGTAAGGTATATTACTTTAAGGCTTATTAGTCTGAACTCTGATAGGAAGTGAAACTGAAGTTACATCCTGGCCCATGTCCTGTGTGAAACGGCTTAAAGGTTTGGAATCAAATGTTAACTTAGCTTGGTAAATGCTAATCTGCTTATGCTAAATGTCTGTACAAGCTCAGCTGTCAATCAAACAGGTACACTGGCACACAAGTGCTGGGAGGCTATACATGCTGATACATCTCCAAATATCTATTTTTCTGCACTTCAGAAATATATGAGATTTTATCTGGTCACAACAAAACAAAAGCCATAATAAAAAATACTTCAGATTTTATTTTACAGATGTAATATTCAACTCTTCATTTTATCCAACTCCCAGACCTATACAGTGGTTTAGAACCATCATGATCACCAGTAGGTCACCATTGACCTTTCACATCCCCTTCACCATTCAGTTCAGTTAATTCCCTCAGGCAGACGCTTCAGACAACCTTAGGCAAACTCTTTCATTCCAACTGCAATATGCACTTTAAAGACTGCCAAATAGACAACCCTTTTTTAATGCAGCTTTGCTTTACACTTGGCTTTTAACTGTTTGTGTGATTTTATGTAAGTCTTACATTTTCATATTGTTTGAGCCACAAACTGAAGGCAATTTTATGTCACTATATGAGAGACAATAAAGTTTTTTGAATTTAATTGAATTGGAAACTCTGATTTAAGAGTTATGGAGTAAAATGTATGCTAATATTTTTAATGTTATGACTTAGAAGACAACATTTAAACATGCGCAGAAAGGCACATTTCAAGAAATAAAGCTTTTACGTGTTCTCAACACTTTTTTAAATTCAGTTTTTGGCCTGTTGACACACACACACACACACAAACACACACACAAACTCCAGCCCCTTTAACAGTTGCTGACATCTTTGTTACTACAAGTTGATCTCAGTCAGCTGTAGAATACAGTCACAGTGCTTCCTCATTGTCCTCTCTTCACAACGCACCTATAAATCTGCTCTGGTAAGTTCAATAATCATTATGACTGACATCAAGAATACCATATTATGTCTGTTTATTTATTTTGTACAGTAGTTTATGAAATGAACATTGCTGGTTAATTTGAGTTGAAACTGAGTGTCTCTCAAACCCAGTATCTGTGTCTCTTTAATGTGAGTTTTCAACAGATCAAACCAGTAATGACCTTAACAGTTAAAACGATGTGTGAGTATTTTGTATTAAGCTGAGAGTTAAGGCCTAACCCCAATTCCAACAAACTAAACAAACACATTAATCACAAGACAGGTTTCTTGTTATGACGAGAAAACATTGTATGTCAAAACAACATGAAAATATCTTGTTAATGCATAAGAAACGTGTTATTATATTTAAAAATATATAATTAACTTTTTTTCTGGCATGTCAGCAATACACCCTTATACTTATGCTACTTCACAATACTCAGAAATTCGACCCTTTGGGTTAAAATGTACCAAAATATTAAACTCTCTTAAGATGATAATGACTCATTTCTGTGAATAAGTATTGCACACAAGTTGAGAAAGACAGGAGTGTTTTTTCCTGCTCCAGTCAGCAGTTTCAGTTCTCTATCTTGACGAACAATAAGAATGAAGGATAAGACAGAGCCTTCCTGCAGTATTGCTTTAACTGTTGGTTGTTTCATAATACTAATACTTTTATCTTTGAGAAAGGTGACAATCTCAGGGCCTTAAAGAGGACCTATGATGCTTTTTGACTTTTATGACCTATAAACGTTGTTATGATGATTCATAGTCATGCTTAACCATACTAAATTATCAAATAATGACTTACATGCATTTTGACGTATTCCCTGCTGACCGTCTGGGGTGTCTGTGCAGAGCACTAAACACTATTCTAGCCAGTCGAGAAGTCACGTCTTCAAAGCGGTCTACCCTTTCATAATTCGTGACGTCGCATAAAAATTGGTGACGTGACCACGCGGATGTTTCCATGTATGGTAATGCTGTCACTTCCCTGTTCGCGTCTGCCTCGCGCCCTTATAGGTCCATGCTCGCGCTTCCCGCCACTGAAAGTGTTCCGGAAGGAAGGTAACCAATCACAACGGAGTGGGGTTTGCAGGAGGGGGGGGAGGGTAGCGGAGATGGCCGATGCACAGGCGGAGGGAGCGGAGATTGCCGAAGCACACACACTCAAGTGTTGACAGGATGTGCTGGATCGCCAAAATAAGAGAAAGAGCTTCCCGAAAATCTACATAGTTTTTTGTGATGTGATTCGTGTCAGGTTGCTCTATAGCAGTGTAAAACAAGAAATGAAGACCAGAAAAGTAGTATAATAGGTCCTCTTTAAGATGTTCAGATAATCATTAGTGTTCACCGCACCTTACCAAATATTTTCAATCTGGATCTTTTTGTGGTGTTACTGATTATACTGATATGCTTCCATATGCAGAACCACAACTGCAAATATCGGCAAACATATACTGTAAATTACTGCTAAACATAACAGTAATCGCGATTTGAAAAGTCAATAGAGTTGCTGCAGCTGTGTTATCCATGGTATGGCAATACTAAAGCTGGTTATGAGAAACACCAACTCCATACAGTCCCCTCCATAAGTACCCAGGCGAGGGTGTCTGATCTAAGAACCGAAACACCCAATGACCCTGGGTTCATCACTGAGGATGTGTCCAAGCACCCCATATACAGTCCCCTCCATAAGTATCGGAACAGTGAGGCCAATTCCTTTATTTTTGCTGAAGACTGGAAACATTTGGGTTTGACACCAACATATGAATATGAGACAATAGATCAACATTTAAGCTTTCATTTCCAGGTATTTACATCTGGATCTGATACACAACTGAGAAGATATAATTTTTTGTAAAGGAACACCACATTTTTAGGTGAGCAAAAGTATTGGAACAGATAGACTTAAAATAAATTAAAGTGAATAAGACTTAATATTTTGTAGCAAAGCCTCGCTTGCAACAACTGCATCAAGCCTGTGACTCATTGACATCACAACATTTTTGATTCCTCCTTTTTGATGCTTTTCCAGGCTTTCACCGCAGCCTCATTCAGTTGCTGTTTGTTTACTCTCTTCAGTCTCCTCTTTAGCAGGTAAAATGCATGCTCCTATGGTTTAAGTCTGGAGATTGACTTGACCAGTCTAAAACCTTCCATTTTTTGACCCTGATTAACTCCTTTGTTGTTTTTGCAGTGTGTTTTGGGTCATTATCTTGCTGCATTATGAAGGAACTTCCAATCAGTTTGGTTGCATCTTTCTTTAAATTGGCAGACAAAATGTTTGTGTAAACTTCTGAGTTCATTTAGCTGTTGCCATCATGTGTTACATCATCAATGAAGATTAATGAGCCCATGCAAGCCCAAGCCATGACATTGCCTCCACCGTGTTTCACAGATGAGCTTGTATGCTTGGGGTCATGAGCAGATCCTTTCTTTCTCCAAACTTTAGCCTTTCCATCACTTTGGTAAAGGTTCATCTTAACAACAACACAGTAACACATGATGGCAGCAGCAAAATGAACTTAGAAGTCCACAGAAACATTCTGTCAGACAATTTAAAGAAAGATGCAACCAAACTGATTGGAAGATCCTTCATCATGCAGCAACCCTAAAAAACTGCCAAAACAACAAAGGAGTGCATCAGGGGCAAGAAATGGAAAGTGTGAGACTGGCCAAGTCAATCTCTAGACTTAAACCCTTTAGAGCATGCATTTTACCTGCTAAAGAGGAGACCGAAGGGAGTAACCCCCCAAAACAAACAGCAACTGAATGAGGCTGCGGTAAAGGCCTGGAAAAGCATCACAAAAGAAGAATGCAAAAGTTTTGTTATGTCAATGGGTCACAGGTTTGATGCAGTTATTGCAAGCGAAGGATTTGCAACAAAATATTAAGTCTTATTCACTTTAATTTACTTTAAGTCTATCTGTTCCAATACTTTTGCTCACCTACAAATGTGGTGTTCCTTTACAAAAAATGCTATCTTCTCAGTTGTGTATCAGATCCAGATGTAAATACCTGGAAATGAAAGCTTAAATGTTGATCTATTGTCTCATATTCATATTTTGGTGTCAAACCCAAATGTTTCCAGTCTTCAGCAAAAATAAAGGAATTGGCCTCACTGTTCCGATACTTATGGAGGGGACTGTATATGGGGTGCTTGGACACATCCTCAGTGATGAACCCAGGGTCATTGGGTGTTTCGGTTCTTAGATCAGACACCCTCGCCTGGGCGACCCAGCCGGGGATGACCAGTTCCTGGCTTGTGTCCAAGTGGCGCGCTACCCCATGGATCACCCCTCTTGATCCACAATCACCTTGAAGATTTCTCTGCAGCTTCACTGATGTTCCTGGTGGCTTTCCTATCTTACAACCCTCTAATGCCAAGGAGTCTGAGTTCTCGGTGTAGGGACTGGCCTGGAAATCCCCTGCAGCCCAACTCGATAGGCTCACAGCTGGCCCTCCACCCATTTTCTTCACAGGTTTCCACCATCTCAAGGTATTTCGCCTTCTTCCGCTTCTGGGCCTCCTCTATCTGGTCTTCCCAGGGAACAGTAAGCTCCAAAAGCACAACTTACTTAGAGATATCAGAGGTAAACACCATATCAGGCCTGAGTGTCTTCCTGGCAATGTGCTATGGAAACTTTCATCTGCCAGTCATGAGCTGAAGCTAGCAGCCCAGTTCAGACCTTACGCTTGGCCTGGGGTTTGTCTGTCCTGCTTTGACGAAGGCGATGTTGTGCCTTGCTGGGAGCTGATGTTTGCTCTGCTGGATTCCAGTGCAGATGGTGTCAGCTATTACCTTCAGCACCTGGTCATGGCACCACGTGTACCTTCCCCCTCCCAGGGCTTGAGGAAAGCAGCTCAAGATGGGGTTCCTACAAGACCCCAGTTATGCAGGTTTGATGGGCTTGGAAGGACATCATATACAGACTTGATCAGAAACTTGAGTATTGCCGGCACTTACTTCCTAAGTTCTAACCAGGTGATCTTCCGGGCTGATGCATGGTCCCTATTTCCAATGTCCACGTTCCTTGCTGACGCACGGCTGCAGTTCTACTCCCTCCAAACGGATCTCTCACCATCAACTGACGTCTCTCGCTTGAGCTTTGTCGTAGCGTTGTCTTGTGTGGCTACCAAGCACAGCTCGTCCAACTGCCAGAGAGCCAACCAAAACACCATACCTTAGCATCACTACTGCATCCTGCGCTCGCCACTTCCTTCCAGTTTTGACTTTCATCCCACTTTTCATGCCACTTTGGTGTCAGATGAGTCCCTGGCTCTTTTGACCTTAAACTCCTCTGTCAGGCCAGAGAAGGGAAGCTGGAGATAGTTGGTGTGCCTGTAAAGAGCAATGCTGCTTAGGCTCTTTGGCACACCCAGCCACATGCAAAGGAACTAGCTGATGTTTTGTGTGAAGCCTTCCACAATGGTTACTGGGACCTCATATATCAGCAGCGGCCAGAAGAGTCTTGGCAGGATACCATGCTGGTAAATCCATGCCTTGTATCATGTATCAGTTATTAGTATAGTAGGGGAGAACGGGGTAAGTGGGCACACTTTTTACTCTAGTGAGAATTGCTCATTACCTAAACATCTTTCAATAGTCATTCCTACATTAAATTGAAGCTTAAGGTGTTGGCTTGAAATGTGTACCCCTCACTTTTTCTATCTTATTGTAATAAAGAAGAAATTAATCGTCAAAGACACCCTTACACATTGTGACAACCAACCCCATCAAGGGGTTGGTTGTCACACACTATGGGGTTGTTTGTCACAATGTTATCTTAATGGGAATAATCTTAAAAAGAAGACAAGAAAGCAGAACAAAATTTGAACCTGTAATTGCATTGTCAAGTTGACAAATAGGCCTACATAACTTACTGTAGCCTTGGCAGCTGGTCTAGTTTGGGATGCACTGGGTTGTTTTGATTTTGTTGCCCTTTTTTCTTTTGCATGCTAGCTGCCTTTTCCTGCTCTATTCTCTCCTTCTCTGGGGTGTCAGTGAGGACACGGCTTGACAATTTCTTTCGTTATTGTGTTCCTTTTCTGGCTGCAGCCTTTGGATAACATGTGACAACTAACCCCCCAAAAAATGTGACGACCAACCCCAACTTGAATTTCTTGCTAGCATCAAGGCCAACAACCATCTGACAACTAATTGGCTTGCTAACCACAATCTAAACTATAGTTTACCCTTCACACTTTTTATGGGTAACAAGTGTTTTGTTATAAACCCATTGTGTAAAAGCCTAGAAGAAAAATACTGAGGAGCTAAATATTTTCAATTTGACATGAAAAACACAAACAGTCCTCTCACCTCAAATTCAGCAGTCTAACTCCAAGGAAGACTATGTAGGTGACCTCTGACCCCAATTGTGGATATTTACATACCAAAATTTCACAGACAGCGCCTTCTGGTTCCGAGATATAACGATTGTGACAACCAACCCGTGTGACAATTTACCCTGTTCTCCCCTATAGTATTCAATCTTCTCTGGAACATTGTGTAACTCCAAAGCTTTAAAAGCTTGTCTGGAATCCATAGGCATAGGCAAGGTCTAGCCAAAGGACAGGTCTCCTCGGTTTTCCCTTGCCTTGCGGATCAATTGGTGTGACCAATCCTGTATACTCTATACAGCATGGCATGCGTGGAACACCACCCCTCTGCACTGCCGTGTCAATGTATGAATTCCTCAGGAGGTACCCAGTCAGACGGTTGGCAAGAATCTAGAAAAAGATTTTGCCTTCCACACTGAGCAGGGAGATGGTGCGGAAATGTGTTATGATACATGCGTTCTCCTCCTTTGGTATCCAGACACCTTCTGCATGTCGCCACTGCTTGGATACCTTCCCCCTCCACCATATGACCCTGATTAGTCTACAAAACCTCTCCAGGAGTCTTGGACAATTTTTGTTAACTTTGTTTGGTACTCCACTCTGCCCTGGTGCTGCACTGGTTCGCGCAACTTTGACTGCATCCCTGACTCCAACCTCCACATGCTAAACCAAGAAGACCATCTGAACATCGCCGGGTCTTATGGCCTGCCTCAAATAAGGGAGCTAAGTAGCGCCAGTTTGATGAGGATGTTGATGCTGCCCTCGTAGTATGATCAAGAATGGAGTGGATCAGCGACTTCAGTTGATATGCACCTTCATCATCAGCTTCGGTGCTGACCAAGAACACAGCTAAGCCGAACCGGCGAGAGATAAAGATCAGCCAGCTAAGGAAAGAACTGAAATCTCTAAAACAGCAGTACAGGAAAGCGGGAGAGGAGGAAAGGCCAGCCCTTACAGAGCTCTGGAAAATCTTGAGAAAGAAGCTCATCTCCCTTAGACGCGCTGAGTGGCACAGGAGAAAGGGGAAGAGACACATGTGCACTGCCTTTTTTCACAAATCCCTTTGGGTTGACTAAACAACTGCCAGGGCAGAAAAGGAGTGGGACTCGTATGCCCACAAGAGGAAATCAACCAACACCTCAGTGACACTTACAGCGACAGGATGAGGGAGGAAGATCTGCCCCCCCCCCCCCTGCAGAGAGCTTATTACCCGAACCCTCAACACCAAAGAGCCCACCCTGGCAAAAAAATAACTATGTAGCAGGTAAGGCATATCCTATGGAAGAGGATTGGGGCCACACATAAGAAAACAATTTTAGTTCTGACTTTAATCTCAGAATTCCATAGTTCTGACTTAAAAGTCAGATTTCTGAAATTAAATTCAGAACCAAATTTTTTATCTTATGTGTAGCCCTCATCCTCTTCCATACATATCTATGTAGTAGTTACTAAAAAAGAAAACACCTATGCAGTAGGTATTGCATAGTAGTAGTTACTACAATTTTGTGTTACCTGCCTGGCTCTGCTCCTCCTCACACCAGGTGCCATGCTGGGCAGTGACTCTGTGCGTTGCTCCACTTGCTTCTTCTTTGTGCAGCTCATCTTGGTCCGATGGTCCCTTAGACCTCTCAGCAACCTGTTCTTGCCACATGAACAGGTTGCATTCATTGTCGATAATCAGTTGCCTGTGTCTTGTACCAAGAAACCCGTCCATCTGGGGTGCTCATTCTCCCCCCTCACCCCTAGGGGTATATTTCGTTTGGGTTTTCCGTAGCTTGGTTTGTGTGCTGCCTCACAGGAGCTGCAGTTCGGGGTGCTAAGCCTCACTGCACCGGTTGCCGTCTCTCTGTGCTGCCCACTGTCTTTTCAGTCATCACCACACTATTCGTGGCCGTCATCCAGCCTTTCCTGGAAGTAACTGACATAGCCAGTCTTATGATAGTTATGAGAAACACCAACTACATATAGATGGTGCTGCTTGGAAACGTCCTCAGAGATGAACCCAGGGTCATTGGGTGTTTCGGACTAAAATTGTGACGCACTTGAAAAGGCCCATCTTAATTCATGTTATGTGATTGTGTACAAGTGTGTGAGTATACTCATTACTCACACAAAAGCCATCAAAATTGCCCTGCGTCTGTGATTGTCTAAACAGGTTATAATGTAAATTAAAGGTAAATGGAGTAGACTTATATGGTGCTTTTTAGCCAATTTTCTCAGCCCCAAAGCGCTTTACATTTCTTTCCACATTCTAGTTCCCATGGGAACTGTGTTTTCACTTGCACTGTCATTGAGTCTACAGGAAAACAGAACGTTGTTGATATGAACACACAGTTGAAATATTTGGTAAAGCTTAAAAAGCACAATTCTTTCATTCATTAGTGTTTGTTAACCAATGTATTAATTCTCTAAAACAGTCGGTTGATATATTTGGTTGTAAATACTGTTGATCAAAACAGGTTTTTGTGACTGTAAATTATGTTATGGGTTACTTTACTAGCTAACTTAAATGACATGTTAACAAGTACTTAGATTTGTCCACCATCTTGCAAACAGTGGCGAATAGACATCAGTCTCCTATTTTGCATGTGAAGTATATTTCAGCTTATGTGCTTATAGGATCAGTTGTGTTTTTATGAGCATTTTCTACCAGCAAATAAACTGAATTGCATCTTTAATGTGTCTGTACCACAGGACAAACACCAGCCATGAGCAGTTCTGAAGACCAATATTTGGCCTTCCTGGACGTATTCAATGAAACCTATGACACCACTGACATGAGCTATGTGGTCAGTAACGCTGTCATGCTCTGCACAAAGGATAAGGTCAACCAGTTTGGTGCGAGATTCATCCCATTCTTCTACTATGTCAACTTCCTCCTGAGTACCATTGGCAACGGGCTGGTGCTCTTCATCATCTACAAGTATGAGAAGCTCAACACAGTGACAAACATCTTCCTCCTGAACTTGGTCTTCTCCAACATCCTGTTTGCCTCCAGCCTACCCTTCTGGGCCAAGTACCACCTGTCAGAGTGGATCTTCGGCGTCGCTCTGTGTAAGATGGTGAGCAGCGCATACTTCATCGGCTTCTACAGCTCCATCCTCTTCCTCACACTCATGACCTTTGACCGGTACCTGGCGGTGGTGCACGCTGTAGCGGCCGCCAAGAGCAGGAAGAGGGCATATGCCATCGTTGCATCAGTGGCAGTTTGGTGCATCAGTATTGTAGCGAGTATAAAAGAACTGGTTCTCCAAAATGTGTGGAAGAGTCCGCTCAACGGGCTGATGTGTGAAGAATCAGGTTACCCTGAGAGCACCATGGAGAAGTGGCGTCTGGTCAGCTACTACCAACAGTTCCTGCTCTTTTTCCTCTTGCCTCTGGCCATGGTCATGTACTGCTACATTAGCATCACTGTCCGCATCCTGTCCACACGCATGAAGGAGAAGTGCCGGGCCATCAAGCTCATCTTTGTCATCATCTTCACCTTCTTCACCTGTTGGACACCCTACAATGTCGTCATCCTCCTTCGAGCCATTCAGATCTCAGCTACCGGTGAGACAGACGGCTCATGTTCTGAATCAGAGAGCTTGGACTATGCCCTGTACGTCACCCGCAATATAGCCTATCTGTATTGTTGCATCAGTCCTGTGTTTTACACATTCCTGGGAAAAAAGTTCCAGAGCCACTTCAGTAGGCTGATGGCAAAGAACATCCCCTGTCTGAAGAGACACATGAGCTTCAGTAGCCAGAGCACCAGGTCCACTTCCCAGAGAACACCACACTCTGCATATGAGTACTAGACAATCACACAGACTGGAAATTAAATGCCAGTTAATATTATTTGGCAAAAATAGTGAATTGCCAAGTGTTAGGATAAGAAATTGAAATAATCAACGTTTGAGGTTGTGACAAAAAACCATGACAAAACTAGTTCTGATAAGTAGCTGATTTAGCTCATTACAAACTGAAAGAGTTATGTCTACTGGCACAGTTCTTAAAACCTTCTTATTTAAAAATGTTACATGGTGGCTTGGTGTGTGTCTTACACATAGTACCACAGCGTCTTCTGAACATACAAACTCTCATAGTCAAGAAAAACATATTGAACATAATCAAGATTTTATTTTCAACTGCTAGTTCAACTGCTTCCAAGGTTAAGCTTGAAAACCCCAACATTGCCCTCTCAAGCAATGGCCATTGTATATAGCTATCAAGTACTTCTGCTGTTGATCATATGTAGATATGATATGGATATGTTTGTATGAGTTCAAGCCTGGACCACCAACCATAGAAAGCTGGCAACTCCAGCATCCTATGGTTGAAAATGGTTTGTGCTAATTGTATGTATAATGGAAGGCTTTTAAGGCCCCTATCATCTGGCATGATAAGGGTTTTAAAGGCTAAGTCATTTTTAAAGGTTACTTTTCTCGAGGAACTTTCTGTAGTCCTTGCTTACGTATATGTGGAATACACTTGTATGCACTAGCTTCAGACCTGCTTCTTGTCTGGTACATTTACGGAATGTTCTCATCTTGTTGATTCAATGTTACAAAAAGACATTTGACACATCTTGTCTAAATTCTTTCAAATTGAACTGTAACTTAACCTGCCAATAAATTTACCAATCAAACCTTTTCCCCTGTGACATCTGTATTTTATGGAACACATTTTAGATTTATTTTGTGTGCAGTGCAAAGCACTAATGCAACACTGCACATGATTTGTTATACTTGTGAGAATGTGTGAATGCTGACACAGCCTCACCTTTGGTCTTGTTGTACCCTCTGACAGGTCCCCAGAGTGGAGGGGTGTGTCTAAACACAGCACCTCCTCTACCCACTCCCCCGTTGGCTCAATCACCATAGCAACCAGTGCCATCAACGCACACAAGTCTGTACGTGTATGTGCACGAGTTTCTTTAGTTTCTGTACCTACAATACAGAGATGACTCAAACTGTGAAAAGGCTTATTTTCAGCTTTTACTGGGAATGTTATTATGATGAGATATGCACCAAGCTGGCCACACTCAGAATAGCTTGAGAAATATTCCAGTTCTCAGTAAATAATTAGATCAGTTCCCTTTTCTGACAGAACATCTGGAGCTCTTTCCTGTAAACCAAGCACATTTGAGGAGCGATTCAGTGTGGTCAATTCAACAGAGTTACATGAAATACGTATTTGGACATCTTTATTTTGAAATAGGGTTACAAAAAAGATAAAAATGGCATGAGTCAGTGTAGTTGCCAAATACATTTTGGACAAGAACATAAAAACCATAGACTGGCTCTTTAAACAGCTTAACAACAGCATTGAAAGTACCAGGGATTTGACCATTTGGATTGAGGTGTTACACTTCAAACACATGAAAAATGCATATATTGATGTTTTGAGGACTTTTGTTTAAAAAAATAGAAAAGAAGAAAAGATTGTTAGTGGATTAAACAAAGTAGGTCAGAGCATCAGAGGTTTATTTCCCTGATGTCATTTTGACAGTCCTGTTCTGACCCAGACCCTTTTATTGGTTATTCTACCAATTTATTATTAATATTCCGCCATATTCACGCCGGGCCATATCTTCAACATGCTTCAATCAACAAACTTCCTTCAACTATCCTCATAGTCAGCCCATTTTTCACATTCTTGCTTTCATTCAAAATTTTCAAAAAAAGTAATAACTTCATAATTAATACAATACAAACAATTTAACCAAAATTATGAAATCTTTAAAATCTCTTCTTCCCCCTGAAAATTCATCCTAGAAACTCCATTCTAATGTCTAAATGTTCAGCTCATTCCAGACAACAATTATCCTATACAGTTTTTTCATAAAGTCCATAACTTTGGCAAAGCGTTTTGCACTGATTTCAAACACTTCCAGCTCACTGATAATTCATCCTACAAAGTTCATTTCTTCGACCAAATATTCAGCTATCTTTAGTCTTTCATTGTTAAAATTCAACCTTTTTAAAAAAAAGCATAGTTTTCAAATTAATCAGCCATGTTTGACGCATGTAACATCAATTTGAATGATATTTAGAGTGTGCACATCAACTGAGTGGAGGAGAGGGAATAAAAAAGAACACCAGACGTTTTTAAGATTGCGTCAACTCACAAAAATCTAACTCCTCGTGGATAATTTTGGTCTCTAACTCTAGATATTATTGTTACGGTCGCAGAAATGTTTTTTGGAGCCAAATGGACATACATATTGGGAGCTGTGAGCTTCTAAGGAGAAAAAAGTCTAACCGAACGATGCCTCCCGCCTCATTGACACCAATATTAAAATAGACTTTGCTTTCAACGAGGAGATTCAAAGTGTATACCATTTGCTTCTTGCTGTGAATTTCAAAGTTTTCAAATTACAAACACAAGTTTGACACTGAAGGTGTGTTAATTTTATCTGTCAGACAAAGAGATAGAAGCAGCAGTTTGGGCTTATGCGTTCAGTTGAAATCGCCTATGTGTGATCCTCTTTGGGAGAGAAGTGACTGTACGTGTACAGTACCAGCTGTTTACAATTGACACTGATTAGCTGTCAGTCACTATGGAGACCTCTGCACCTGTCTGTAACATCATAGGATAATGTAAGTCACAGAATGGGAGAATAGTCTAAATCTCTTATGATACATCCAGAATCCAAATGAAGTCGAGAGTTTGAGAATGCTTTTCCTCTAATAACTTTCTAAGTGTTCAACCTTTTCAGGAGTTTGAAATGACCTCCTCTGGAAACCGGTAGAGGTTCCCGAAAATAAGAAAACATAAAATATAAATCTTATTTTCCAAAAATGACTCCACAGCCCCATTCAAAGCGGATGGAGAAAATTCAAAATGCGTTAACTCAGTCATTTTTCATCCGATAAACGTAATTCCACATTTTACATGTTCAGCTCCTTCAGGACATTACATGGTAGTATCCTGATTGAGCTGAAGACAGGGTCGGGGGTTCGATTCCCCATTCCAACACAACATTTTAGACTTCACCGGATTTTCTTAAAAATTTGCACAGATGTTGATTATGACTCAGAGATGACATCACAAGAGTTTAGAGGTCAAAGGTCAAATTTCAAGGTCACTGTGACGTTGCCTTTTGTGACTGCATTATCTCAGGAACGCTTCCACGGTTTTTCTTAAAATTTTGCACAAATGTTGATTCTGACTCAAAGATGAACTGATTACATTTTGGAGGTCATACTGCAAGGTCATAATTAATTTCTAATTCCACCTACAAAGTCCATTCAAACTTCCAAATATTCCACATTTTTCAAACATTCTATTTTTCAACCATTCTGTTCATTCAGATATATTCATCCTTCGTTCTTCATTAACATTCAGCAGTGAAGCTCATTCAGCATCAGCTTCAGCTCAGCAGCGCAGCATTCACACCGCAATTTCTTCAGGAATTGCATTTCTAGTTATATTATTTACTCTCCTAACATACCAGACTGGCAATTCTCCATTCATCCACCAGATGACCTCAGACTTTCCCATGGCTCTCAATCACCTGCCATCTAGGAAAAGACCTCCTCTCTGACCCCAATAGATGAAATAATAATCCTCTTTGTGGTCAAAACATGGCTTCACCTACATAAAATATTGGACAATTGCCTATCTGCTATGAAGAAATCTTTTCTCATGTTCTTTGAATTCTCCACTGCCTTTAACACAGTCCAGCCTACACTGCTGTGTCAAAAGCTCCAAATGATGCAGGTAGACATCTTCACAAGTTCCTGGATGACTTAGACCCTGTTTCCACCTGGCATTAACATCTGACTTTTTGAATCTGGTTACAAGTGGACAGCTCTCAGTCCGTGTGTTCCCACTTGTATTTTCAAATGTGACTTCTGTGTCTACTTGTGATCGGATTCCATTTACCCGCGCTGTATTTAAATCAACACGTTCATCATTTCCGTTTGCATTGGTGTTTTTAACCAGTGGGGTACAAACAAGTAAACATACAGTGCCACAGTTTTAATCGCATTTGATATTAAAATGCATTACATGCGAAGATAATGACCAGTCTAGGTTGACGAGATATGCTACTGTCTCATTTGGACAAGGAGGCGCGATGCACAACACTGCTTAGAGGGCTCTCGCCAAATGCGGGAAATATCATAGATAGTAGCCTATATAAAAGTTAAAACTCTTAGGCGAGTAAGTTATTACGCCTCTTTGGCTGGTGAAAGATGTGTGTTTGCCGGGCGGCTTTTCTAACGTCTGCTACACTCTTGTCACCACCACCAGTAGGCTACACGGGCGGCTTTCTGTATGCAATTAAGATAGGCTACTGTATGCGAACAGAATATTTCCTGTGCGCCTTCACATTAAAAGCCTGTTACTAGCCAAACGCGAGTTGACTTCTATTCTTAAGCAGATAAGAACAGGAAGTAGTTGCCTTGCAGCTCTCCAGTCAATAGCAGCGATTTCCGTGTTTTCAGATTTACGCAGTGAAATGAAAACAGAGGAGTAAGCTTGTCATTTGCAACTCGTTCATGAGGCTTCTATAAAAGCTGCATGAACGCCAGTGATGCATTTTCAACGTATTTCCTCCCAGACAGGGGGCGGCAGTTGAGTAGGAGGTCCCTAATGTGGACACAAACCACATTCGTGTTTCCACTACAAAATGAATGTGGATACAAGCAACACAACCGACGTAAACCACCTCCGAATGTGGTTTTTGTGATCCGATCTCAATGCGTCTTGAGAGTGTTCTCACCTGTAGTTAGAGCTGTATCATGTGATCGGATCACAAAAACCACATGTTAATGCCAGGTGGAAACGGGGTCTTAGTGACTATAGCTGATGGACAGAGAGACACAGTGTGGGTGGCTGAGAGGACTCATGTCGGAGCACTATGGGAGACTGTTTTCTCACCTTTCTTCTGTGTTCGTCTGTTGTCATCTGCTGAAATATTCAGATGACTTGGGGTTGGGGTGTGTCAGTAAGTTGTTCAGTTACCAACACGTGTTTTAACATTGTTTCAAAGCCTTCTTCAAAAGGCAAGAACACAAGAGATGTACTGATGTATAGTAGCCTATGCGCCTGTTATCAAACATCTTTTAAGAAATAATGAGCATTGAAAATTGGTGTTTGTAGATTTATTGCAGATTGTTGAATAGATTTCTAATTGAAAGAGTCACAGAATATTAATATCTCAGCATCTTGATAGACGATAAACTCACTTTTAATTTTCAAATAAAAAATCCTGTATGTCGACTTCGATAAACAATTGGCCAATTTTATAGGAACAAAACCACCTTCCCTTTATTTAGTAGGAAAATGATTATTGAGGCAGTTTTCATGTCTGTCCTTGATTACTGTGATGTGATTTACCTGCATGCATCACATTCATGTCTCCTGGAGATGCTTATGACACACATTGTGTTTTATTTGGAAAGGTTTGGTGGTCCTCTCTTAAAGAAAGATGTGACTCATGCATATTTTTATTTATTAAGCCCTGACCAGGAAGCTACCACATTATTTGACTGCAATGCTGCAAATTTCAGATGGGCTTTATCAGACCCACTCCACTGACATGCTAATGTTTGATGTTCCACAAGCCCTGCCTGAGCTTGGAAACACAGCTTTTAGCTTCAGTGCCCCTGACTCCTGGAACAACTTACAGCAACAAATTAAATAAATACCTTCATATCCTTAAACAAATTCAGACATATTCTCTTAAGTCTGCAGAACTCTACCTGTAACTGTTTTAATTAGGCTGTTTTGTAATTTCACCCATTTAATTTTAATTGTGGCCATTCTACATCACTGTCTAAATGTTTCAAAGGTTTTTTCCCTCTTTATCAGTTGTTATGTATTTGTATTGTATCCTATATTGTTTTGTTTTTGCCTGCATTTGTTTGACTCAACATCATTGCAAATGAGGGTCACCCCTCAACTGATCTCTCGAGTATAAATAAAGGTTAAATGAAATGTTTTGTCTTGTTTATTATATTAGACATTTGGTTGAATTAAATATTCTTTTCTTCTACTGATGCATATGCAGGCCTATTGTTAGGCCACGTTTCTATTATATTGAGATTTATTTGTATAGATGCTTGCAATAGGCTAGGCTTCATTTAAAAACATGTAGGCTTACTTAACTTGTGATTTTCCCAGAGCTTTTATGCACCAGATGCTATGCACTGACACTCGGCTCCCTCCTGTGGACTCGCGTCGACCCCCTCGCTCACGTCGGTCCCATCCTTTTATATAGACCATGGTACCCCTCCCCTGCTCATTCTGAAGCCTGTATTCATCATGGTATTCATGCCTGTGTTCTTGAAAGTCTACGCCGGACCGTACCAAGAGCGACAGAGAGTGGGGGTGTATTGATCAGTCCAGCAGTTGGACATGTTCTGTGTGTGTGATGATGGAGACTGATGCCCTGACCGTTACGTTCACGAGCTAGGCCTGGAGGTTGTTCTCTGGGCAGCAGGTTAGACAGAGAGGAGACAATACCTGGGCGGACTAGCGCGGCTTTTTATTTCCACCATTAAAGGAATAGCAGAGAGCCAGGCAGAGGGAGCACCGCAGTGCGAGCAGCCTGGACCCGCTCTATTGTCTCTGAGGCGGACGGTGTGGATTCACCGTCAACATGTCTGATGTGACGATGCTCTTGTTGTTACCAGTCCTATGTAGCATCATTAGCACATCCAGCGCTGCATCCTCAGCATCCCGTAAGTAGGCTAACACACACACACACACACACACACACACACACACACACACACGCACACACACACACACACACACACACACACACACACACACACACACACACACACACACACACACACACACACACACACACACACACACACACACACACACACACCTTGGCTGATTCGGTTTGCAGCAGCTCTGTGTACAGTAGTCTAAGATGTGGATGATCAGCAGGGCTGGGTTTGTAGCCTACTGTATTGTATTCTAAGGACACACACTCACACTATCTCATGGTTTTAACTAAAGCCAGCATCACACTGTCTGCTCAGGTGGAATGAAGTCAGGCACACTTTGTGTTCTCAATTGCTTCAAGTCAACCAAAGCAACAACAGCTCAAAGATGGTCCATTATCCAGTGCCAATAGCACAGAACAAAGGCCAATCAGGGTTATCCTGACCCTTGTTTAGGATTGACACCTTTTAACTGTCTCTCCGCTTAACAGTCTAGAAGTGTGGAGCTAGAAAGATGTGGACCTTCAAAATTGAGACTGCAGTCCCACCCTTAACAAATAACTTTTAAAAGTGTCAAATCGGTTCAACCTACAGCAGTTAATGTTAATTTCTGACGTTTAACAAAATGATTAGTAAAAAAAAAAAAAAAACCCTGGGTCAATTTTAATCCAATTTGGGTCATTTGTCTTTTATTATACTATGGTCTTAACCAGTAGCCTACTGTGTCTATGTTGCACCTACGGATTACGGTACATAAACACCACTGGATCACCAATCAGACTGTAATGGAACTATGTCATATTGCCTACATGTTGGTGGATAGATTAACCATAATGGTGGTTACTTTTTCCCATTATAATGTTATTTTTAATCTTAATATTGGTTCAAAATGTAAAGCAATAAGGGTGGTTACGTTTACCCCAATCTTATAGTATTTTTCTCTTTTATAGTAGGACATTAATTAAACCAAAAAATGTTTTATGTTTTTATAAACTATAGCCTAAAGGCCTTTGCACAGCGGGCGCGTTTTATTTGTGCGATTAATTCGTTAATTAACGAACGTATACAGAGTCAATACAAGCTTCCACACCAGCGCCGTAGTTTCGCTCCGCGAAACTGTTAGGCGTACTTCAAAATAAAAGTCAACTCACGTGTGTCCAGTGAAATGCTATTAATGTTTAGCCAGTGAAATGCTTTTACTGTAAAGCCGTAGCCTTAATGCTCCTTTTGTTGAACAGTAGCCTAACTTAACCGCTGCGCGCTGATTAGGGCTGGGTATTGTCAAGGACTTCGCGATACGATACGTATCACGATACACTGGTCACGATACGATCACGATCAGGGTGGGAAATTAACTTTTTTGCCCACCTGCCACAGTGGCGGGTGGATGCCAAATTTTACCAGTCACTTTTATTTTTTACCTGCCACCTTTTTCAAGCACTGCATAACATTTTGAATTGCACTACTCGTAGACTGTAGAAGAGGTGGGAAAAGCTGCTAACTGCTAATAGTGATGCTAACGGAACACGAGCGGAGAGGTGTATCTCCTGCTCTGACCGCAGCTGGGAGGGGCTGCTGCGCGAGGACCGGGAGGCTCCCGCTGCTCGTTGAGAAGCGTTAAAAGTGATATTTGCTTCGGCGAAAAAGTCACCAATTACACCAGAAAAAAAGCTAGATTTGTCGCTTGTCGCTGTTTTGAAAAAAAAGTCGCCAGGGGGGCTGAAAAGTAGCTAAATATAGCGACAAAATCGCTAAGTTGGCAACACTGCATGGATGTATTAAGAAGGTTAGCTTCGATGCTCGCGGCAAATGATTTCCCATGATGCTCTGGGAGAGTCTTGGACCAATCAAAGGTTTGGTTGGTTAGGTCATACACCTGTACACCAATGGGCGGCTGCCACGTTTGTGTGACGTAAACTAATGCTCCAAGGCAAAGCCCAAAGCCCGGGAGAGCTTCTATGTTTCTGTACACAGTGCTTGAAACCGTGAACACGTTGTAGTATATTTTGAAAAAATCCACCCGCCACTGTGGCGGGTAGACATGGCAAAGTCACCCGCCAATTTGAAAAAATACCCGCCATTGGTGGGTGGCGGGTGCTAATTTCCCACCCTGATCACGATATATCACGATATATTGCGTATCTTGATATATCATGATATATTGCGATATTCCATAAACAAGTTGCCTTGTCAAACATAACAGCACAATATATTGAAAATATATTGTGCTGTTATGTAAATATGTAAATAGGCCTATTTAATTTGTAATTTCAGAATAGTTACTTTTGGGCCAATAACAATTTTCCTTACAGAGGAGTCAGCAGAGATAGAGGAGCTCTAAATAGATACTGGATCGGATTGGTCCCATTTTTAGTTCTGATGAGTAATAAGTAATGAGTGTTTCCTTTGTCACAGTTTTGCACTGTTAAAGTTTTAAATGTGCAATGTTTGAAATGAAATTAATTAAACTAAATTAATATAATATTAAAATGTATTTCTAAATATTACTTTGGCCTCTTTTCTAAGCATGTACTGCTATATAATACTGTTATCTCAATGAAAAGTACTGAAACAGATGTATATGCAACAAAAAGAGTCAATTTATTATTTGGCCGGTAAAAAATGTACTTGGCCGGTAGATTCTTTCATCTACCGGTCCCCTTGGCAGGTGAGCCAAAAAGTTAGTTTACAGCCCTGCTTGTACTAACCGTACAGGACACAATGAAAATGAAAACACATCAGTGTGCTTTTGTGACACAGTGAATCTTAAAGCTCACATATTATGCACTTTGCTGTTAATTTTATATGGTCTAAGTAGTCTCTAATACTTATTTTTTTAGATGTTTGCTGAAAAACCCATTCAGATCATTTATTGTAGCAAGCCTCTATACCCTGATTGTCCTCTGGTCTCAGGATGACCTATATTTGTGCGATCTGGCTGGCCCCTCCCACCTCTCTGCCGGGCTTTCTTTATCTGGCCATGGGGCTCTCCCACCATCTCTGCCGTGCTCTCGCGATACTAGAGAGACACTGCGTGACTGCGAACACAGTGTTTACCCGGAGCTAAGCCATACTTTGAACAATTTGACATGACCTGACATGATTAAAACCAGTGAAAACAGTAGCTTCAAAGTTTGATTTCTACATGAATATCTTCCCATCCTTTGTCATGTTAAAAACGAGTCATTATTAGACTGCAAGGGGAAAGCTAAGTTAGTGTATTAGGAGCAAAACTTGGTGCTACAACCGAAGCTACATGGGTGCTAACGCTAAAAATAAGACTCAGACGATTTAAACCAGTGAAAACAGTAGCTTCAAAGTGTGATTTCAACAGGAATATCTTCCCATCCTTTGTCATGTTAAAAACGAGTCATTTTCAGACTGCTGTTGGGAATATAAACAGCGTGTTATGAGCAAAAGCTGGTTGCTTGTCCCAAAGCTAATAGCTATACACCAGTCAGGCAAAACTACCAATAAAAACTATTATTTTAGTTTCACCGTTTAAAAAAAAGCACAGGTAGCTTCCTATCCGTTGTGCTATTAAAAACGAGGCATAGACTGCTGTGGTTAAGATAAATTAGTGGAGTATGTAACATTCAGGCTGTACTATGGGCATCTTGTTGCTTAGCGGGGAAAGCAACATGGCTGTCGCTCGGGGCCGTGGACCAATAAGAAATGGGGGGGTGGGGTTATCATAGACTACTGCTAATGTGGGGGAGAAGCATGGACATAAAGAAAATATGGGGATGTGGCTGTGCAGTTTATGACGTCATAAACCGCGAGAATTCTGAACGGAGTATATTGGGGGGGAGGGGTGGGGGTTTCAGAAAGGGGGAGAGTGAGAAAAGGAGAGATAGTTATTTTTTTTTGATATTTTGGCAGTCTCTAGGCACACCGTGGACCCATGGATATGTTGGAACACATTTAAAAAGTGCATTTAGCATAATATGTGACCTTTAAGTATTCTTATAAACAAAACTGATCTAACTTCAATAGTCAGTATCCTAGAGGCTCAGGCCTGACAGCAGACATGGGTTTGAATCTGACCCATGGTTGTTCTGTGCATTTCATTCTTTCTCTGCCCCATTTCATATCTGTCTCTCTGCACTGTCCATAAAGCCGTGAAAAGCAAAAAATAAATAAAAAATAAAAGAAAATCATAAAAAATTAATAAAAAAATATCGATTTTTTGTTATAAAAATCGATACTGATATCGCGAAACTAAGTATCGCGATATATCGATATTTCGAGGCAGAGCACAAATCTTTCCCCAGCCTAAGTGGCGGGGGTGATGGTGCCGTGGAGACACCGTTCATGTTGTCTTCTAACTTTATAACTCGCTTGTGGGTATTTTGACAGCAAATGTTATAGACTACGCATGTGTGAGGTTGGAGCCGTGACGTCAGCGTTACCAGGGAAAATGGTTTCGGTGTTTACAAGAAACCAAAACCGTTGTGTTTTCCAAAAAATCCTCCCTGGGAGGGGATCTCAAAAACTTGCGGTTTCATGTGTGCGTTTGCTGTTTTCATGTAAATGATATAGTGCCCCTTAAATGTTTGTAGAGCTGTGGCTCAGATGCTTGATGAATGTCAGAGCACATCATAGGGGAGATGCTCATGCTGTAGCTACATGGTCTCACAGACCAGCAGGCTAATGAGGCTGAACTGAACAGCTACCTGGCTGTATGTTATACTGTAGCTTTGCTTCTTTTTGATTGTTTTTCATAAGGTGCAACTACCGCAAAAGACGATACGATAGACTACTGTTTTGGAGCAGCCGCAGCGGTCGGACGGCGGTTAAAACTTTTCACACTTTGTGTGGCCGCTCTGTGTTGCGAGCCGGTTAATGCACAGAGACGGCTCGGTGCAAGCCGACAGGCACAGTGAGCGAACAGCGCTGGCCGCGGCAGCTGCGTGATTATGGTGTCATCGTAGCAGCGGGACACAGTGTAGCCTTTAGAGGTCCGTCAGTGTAGACTGCTATTTTGGAACAGCCACCGCTCGCGCTGCTAATAGCAGAGGTCGGACGGCGGTTAAAACTTGTCGCGCATTATCACACTTTCTGTGTGGCCGCTCCTATATTCCCCCCGTGCTGTGAGCTTATAACGCCGGTAAATGCACAGAGACGGCTGAGCGAACAGCACTGGCTGCGGCAGCTATGGAGTCATCGTAGCAGCGAGACACAGTGTAGCCCACTGATTAATTTGATGGAGAGGAAAAGCACTACACAACAAACAGAGTGCTGCGCCGACATTTTTCGCTAAACACAAGACTCTCTTCACTCTTGCCCAGTGTTGCCAACTCGTCAGCAAGGAAAGTAGCTATTGGCTGTCCAAAAAGTCGCTAGAAGTCGCCAGATGACGTCATCGCCTAATTTGCATATTTGTAGACAGGGGTTTTATACAGTAATATTTGAATAGGTGAGGTTCTAGTGCGATGAACGTGACAATCGCATAAACAACCAGGCCTGCCCAGACAAATGACTGGGCCCCTGAAAAGGTCCAGTCATTGGGCCCCCTTTACTCATACTGAACTTGCATCAATGTGCATGATACAAGTGCATCAATATTGCCTGTTGTCCTGAAAGTTCTGGAGAAGATCGTAGCTGAGCAACTAATGGAACGTTTAGAGTATAACCAATTGCTTCATCCACAGCAGTTTGGGTTCAGACAAGAATACTTGTTTGCTTTTTGCGTGAAAATATTAAAGGACAAAGGAAACGTTGTCTGGGCAGTGTTCTTGGACCTAAACGCCTTTAAATCTTACCTGGGGGGGGGGGGGGGGGGACAGCAATGTGTTAGGGTCAATGAGGTGAAGTCCCATCTGTGTGCCAGCAGCATGGGTGTACCGCATGCACTTAGTCCATTGTTATTTACGATGTATAAATGACTCAGTGAATAACTTACTGGTTAATTGTTTTGATCATGCTGCCTTTGCTTTAAAGTTCATGTACGTAATTGACTGATTATATTGATGCTGTTTTATCAGTTTAATATTCTATATTCTATTATTTTATTTTCTCTTTGTTATTTCTTCCCATTTGGTTGTTTTTCTGTCTATCTTCGATTGTTTTCTTTAAAGAAAGCTTCTTGTGGACAGGACATGTTTGCTAAAACACTTAAACAATGCATGGTTTATCCAATGTCATTTTGATATATCAATATCAAATCAAATCTAAACTAACTCCTGCCTCAACCCTTTTTTAAATTAGATTTTTTAAATTGAATAAACATACTCACAAACTGTTCATATACAGATAACACAATATAAATAGAACATATGTTCCGCAGCTCTACACTGTTGAGGTCATTTTCCTGGTTCTCTGTCAAGAACATAATCCCTTGTTCCTTAGAACTGCTTATGCGTGGCTTGGTGTTTTGTAATGCATATGAAGAAGCTCATTACCATGCCCCGCACCTGTCATACACACACACACACACACACACACACACACACACACACACACACACACACACACACACACACACACACACACACACACACACACACACACACACACACACACACACACACACACTGCTGGTCCCCTCCCCTCCCCTCCCCCAACCAAACTCCAGCTATGATCTAGCCTAGGCAAGGCAAGGCAAGGCAAGGCAAGGCAAGGCAAGGCAAGGCAAGGCAAGGCAAGTTTATTTATATAGCACAATTCAGACACAAGGCCACTCAAAGTGCTTTACAGGGGCAAGATTAGAATACATAAAACACATTATAAAACATTTAAAAGCGAATAAAAGAAGCAAAAAAAAAAAAAAAATTAAAAATTAAAACTCGATTTAAAAACATAATAAAAGAAGTAAATATAATGAAAATTGCAAGTTAAAAAGGAAACAAAAAAGTCTTCAGACTCGATTTAAAAGAACTGAGAGTTGCAGCAGACCTCAAGTTCTCTGGGAGTTTGTTCCAGATTGTTGGTGCATAAAAACTAAAAGCTGCTTCTCCTCGTTTAGTCCTAACTCTAGGGACTGTAAGTAGACCTGTCCCAGACGACCTAAGGGCTCTGGACGGTTCATAACTTATCAGCATATCAGTAATGTATTTTGGCCCTAAACCATTTAGTGCTTTATAAACCAACATCAGAGCCTAGCTTAATCCAGGCATGGCTTTTCACAATGTCACCAAGCACAAAAAGTCTTATTTCTGAATACAAACTACAGCTTCTGTAGCAAAATAAACTGGGTAAAAGAGGGGGCGCCATGTTGCAGATGATACAGGAGAAGGCAGAAGAAAGAGACTGAAGTCCATCATCAAAGACCATTTTCTTAGTCTGACAAGAAGGCATATAGTATGCTGTAGCATATTTTTTTTTTGTGACAGGACGTTGTGGTATTTCATTTGTCACTTTCCATGGTATTTAAAGGGGGATTTTCACCATCTTACATCAGTGTATGCTAACATTTGCAAATTAACACTTAAGGTTTTGCCGCTCTTTAGTTCATTTGTTCAATAAGTATATGAGGCGTTTAAAATCTTGACCTGCTGGTGGTCAACAGTCAGGGCTCAAATCACTGGACTTCTGCAGACTGACTGAATTACTGCTGATGTGTGTGTGTGTGTGTGTGTGTGTGTGTGTGTGTTTTTGTGTCTTTGGTTCAGGGAGTTGTGAGGACAGCTTGGCCACTCCTCTCCCCTTCAGCTCCTTCACCAGTTCGTCAGCGTATTCCCAGGGATATGAAGCTGGGTATGCCAAGCTCAATAGGAAACAAGGTATGCCTTAGTAATTACACATACTGTATACTTCATGCTCTTATGTACTGTTATGTTCATATTCTAAATAGTGTTGGTTTGTATACTGATTAGACATGAATACTACTTGTAGCTGTTGCATTGCATGTGATTTAGGTTAATATGTATTTCTTTAAACATGCAATGCAAATAGTAACACATGTGAATAGATAGGGAGGGTCCTCTTCTTTATGGGTAGGGTTTATATTCTTCTGGGCCTGGTTTCCCGATAACGTCCTCCCTTAGCACGCTACGAAGACTCCTACGTTATGACTTACCAAAGTTGTTTACCTCTGTAGTCATGGTTCCCAAACGGTCTCTTAGGAGAAACACTCCTTACATTGTTCGTAGACGGCGCTGTCCAGAAAGAAAGTGCTGAAATCGATTGCTCAGAGTTCGAGTTTACATTTCATGCGCAGGTGCATGACAGCACTATATTATAAAACGTATCGCAGTCATTGCGAATAAAAGATTGCTAGAAATCCTTCTAGGCGTTGTCTTTATAGGCTGCATAATCAAATCTACCCGTGCATTTCTAGTGTAATATAAAGTCATAAATGAGTTTGATTAAACTCATTTATGAGTTTTGGACCACTTGTTTTATAATCGAAGTATCTTTTAAGAACACTAATCACGTTTCGTAGCGACTCAGTAATGAAACTGAAAGTAGATATAATATCGCCAAAAGCCTATATCAATAAAAAGGTTCTAGTGTTAACCATGTTCGAACATACTACCAAAGTCTATACTGATTTTAAAAAAGATATAGAAAATATAGAAACAGCGGAGGAGATTAAAGTTAAGATTGTTTCCTGCACTTATTTTCTTCATGAATTACTTTAAACAATTGGTGAAACACAACACTGGCAATGTGGCAGTTACATGAGCAACAGAGATGTCACTCATGTCTGTTTTACGCATGGTGCTTTAACGGAATGATATGTGGGGGTCTGTATCTCTGGCGATGCCACAGCGATCGCAGGGACTTTCACTTGTGTCATTAAACTCATAAATCTGACTGTATTTCATATCAAAGGGACACAGCGATGACTGTATTAAATATCAAACTGATAAAAACGATCCGAATGTATATCACGTATAAAGTATTTTCATATTGGCGGACATTGCATCCATTTAGTTAATGCTGATTGTCTAGTCAGTTAGATTACTAAAACATACTTGTTCATATAGTTTGAACACTTTGTGAATCAGAGTGAATGGTAGTCTGCTAAAATATCAAATAATAATAATAATAATAATAATAAATTCTATTTATATAGCGCTCTTCTCTCACTCAGAGCGCTTAGCCTACTTTAAATATACGTGATACACTATATACAGTTGGATCGTTTTTAACAGTTTGTTATTAAATACAGTCATCGCTGTGTCCGTTTGATATGAAATACAGTCAGATTTATTAGTTTAATGACACCAGTGAGAGCTGAAACATCCCTACGGTAGAGCTAAGAAGGCTCTGAGGGCGTTCCAGACCAACCTTACCAACGTATGACGTACGAAAGAGATTCGTAGCAAAGAACGTTTCGGAAAACAGGCGAAATGTTAAGTAGGAACTCTACGTAGGGGTTACGAATGACGTGGCGTTAAGAAGGCTCTAAGAAGGCTTCGGGAAACCGGCCCCTGGACATGAATGCTTGTTTGCCAGCACTCACTCTTTCATCATGCCTGTGTCCACGATCTTCAAGTAAGCCACTGCAGCTACTGTCATCATTGCCATAGAACAATCTGAAAAAATTAGAATTCCCTGAACGAGCGGCTGATGGGGAAGCTTGAGCATAAGTGAATATTCTTTATCTCATTGGACAGTTCTGGGTCTGATAAAGCCCATCTGAAATGTGCAGCATTGCAGTCAAATAGTATGGTAGCTTCCTGGTCAGGGCTAAAAATATGCCAATGTGCGTCACGTCTTTCTTTAAGGGAGGACCACCCAACATTTATAAGTGTGTCATAAGCATCTCCTGTGATGAACCTTAAAGCAGAGTGAAAAACAGAGTCCAGGAGTTTAAGACATGAATGTGATGCATGCCGGTAATCACATCACCGTAATTAAGGACAGACATGAAAACTGCCTCAATTTTGCCTCGATGGACATATAAATTTGGGTGCTGCACATAAGATGTCTAGCAGCAGAGCTAATGTTAGTATCCAAGTCCGCAATTCACAAAACGCAGTACTGTGGCCTAGGACTGGCCCGAATTATTCAAATATCCGAGTATTCGTTTGTTAAATTAGTATTCGGAGCTCAATTCAGTATTCGGTTTATTCGTTTTTTTTTAAATTTTCTTTTCAAATTTTTTTTTTTTTAAATTTTTTTTGCAAAGGTAGCTCAAACTGCAGTATATTTTGTCAGCAAACAATATTTGGATACACAAGTTATAAAACAATTGTAAAATACAAATTAGACGTTCATTTAAAATATATTATCGAATTATTTGAACTTTGACCTAGTTGGCCGCTGCCCTTTGCGCAACCGGTGATATCAGCTGTAGTAGGCTACGTGATGTTACAAGAGTGAGGCAAACTAAAAGCGGCACCAAGCGCAGGAGGGAGAGAGAGATGGAGGAAGAATAGATTGTGTTCCTAATAACTCTATAGGCTACCACAACATTAGCGCGATTTCAGAAGGAAATGTAATGCTTATGCTTGGCGTAATGCTAACGTTAGCTTAGCTCAGCTGTTTGTTTACATCAGCCATCATCAACCGTGACTTGCTTGCATCATGGGAATAGGTGGTCAATAATGGATATAATATGGACAAAAAAGACTATCAATATTGGATCTTTGTATGGATTTATAAATCGCCGAAAAGATGCATGTTCCTGGATGAATTGATAAGCTCCTGCATGGGTTATGATGGCGCAGAGGACAGCTGATTTGGAACGAAAAACAGCTGTTGCCTCCACGGGGAAAAAGTAAGGAAGCATCAACAAACTACGCAGCTTGCTGTCTCGGCTCACACACTCGGTTTCAGTGAGTACACTGGCATTATTAATGTTGGTTTGATGGTGTGTTTTTCTGGAACGAATATCCGAATATTCGCTCGGAAAAACCAACGAATACTCGAAGCCTGAAAAATGGCATTCGGGCCAGCCCTACTGTGGCCTGCCCTAATACCAAGTTGGAGCACGCTCCAAACGGAAGCACTAGCTAGAAATGATTTTAACTGACTAACTTATTGTGATTCTAGGATTTTTGTCACCATCTTTATGTAGGGAATTACGTGAGATTCTTCAGAATTTTAGGAACTATACCAGAAGAGATGGAAAGATTTAAAATATAGGTTATTACAAGAGGGCTTGATTGAAAACAGGTCCAAATTGTCCTCTCCCATTTACTTCTTGGTTGATGGCGAGGAGCGCATCTACAACAACACTTGTGGGAACAGGGTCAAGGGTGAACAGAGGAGTCAGACAGACAGGCGGTAGATTATGACATTTTGAAAGAGTTGACCAGCAGCTACTACATGTTTATTAAAAGCTAAACCAATCTCTTTTTGATCATTTAGATTGTGATCATTTATTTTTATCTGAATGGGAACTGTGCTAGAATAATTTTTATTATAATTCACAGCCTTCCAAAATAGTGCAGGGTTAGCCCCTATCTCACTGGGCTGCGACTGTTTGCGACAAGTTGGAGACACAAAATTGCGACAAAATATGCCAATTTGCGACAATTTTCACTTGCAGTCTCACTGAGTTGCTACTTACGACACGTTTGCGAATGTCCTTGCCGGGAGGTCGCATTTATGTCTCACGAACGTCTGGCGAGTGTTGCACGAACGGAATGTCACTCTCATTTTTGTCTCAAAGCAGTCGCAATTTAGTTTCATATGTCGCCAAACACTCACCAAACCCTCGCAAAGTTGTCACACATCTCGCACTTTCTGACTCGCGGAGACTAAATTGAGAAGGGTTTGCGACGCGTGCGACACACCTGCGACGACTCTGAGACTATTTTGAGACTAGATTTGTCGCACACTTTGAACATGTTCAAAATTCATGCGACAGGACTGCGCGGCTCTGCGACTCATGCGAGGAAATTGAGACCTCCGCGAACGTTTAGAGACAGTTTAGAGACTCGTTTGCGAATGCAGTCTCCAACTTGTCATCAAGTTGATCATCAAAAAGACTTGCTGATTAAAACCTTTTTAAAAAATGCTTCTGATACTGAACATACTTTTTGAATTTGAATCTATTGAAATAAGAATGATACAACCGTGTGGTGGTAACCAGGAAATGTATCTCATTAAATAGAAATAAAGAAATGTTAAATCTTCAGGATTGCTGCTTCAACAGCATTCACTTGCAAATGAAATAATGAAATAATGAGCAAAACACCTACAGGTTCATAACACACCTAGTATATGTCTAAACAGTATGTGACCTGCTGTCCTACTGTCAGTAAAAGGGCTTGAATTGTATTGTATTTCCTCTGATATTGAAGAAAACAAAGTTTGTCAATCATTCAGTTCCACTGCCTAGACGCTTTGTGATGAATCCATGAACCTGGAGTCTCTTAAACACACAGTACCTTCACAACACTGCTCTAAGCTGAACACACTTCTGATAGTTTGTTCCAAATGTTCCAGATCCATTTCCCTGCTCTTTTTCCTTGTGTGTTCCTCCCATCCTTCCCCCTGTACTCTCCTACATCTCCCATGAACACTAGGGTCTGGAGGCTGGTCGCCCCTGGATACAGACCGTTACCAGTGGTTACAGGTAGACCTGGGTTCTAGGAAGCAGGTGGTTGCTATAGTGACACAGGGTCGCTACAGCAGCTCTGATTGGACCAGCAAGTACAGACTGCTTTACAGTGACACAGAGACAAACTGGAGGCCTTACCTACAGGATGGAGACATCTGGGTGAGGAAACATCTGTTTCATTCATCTGAAACAGAGTCCCTTAAACTGTAGGGACTCTGGATTTTGTCTGTTGCTTTTTATTTCGTTTTATGTTTTAATGGTTGCAAGTTTGAAACACTGTATTTCTGCTATCTTGCCCGGGTTCCCTCGGAGAAAAAAAGAAGAGATCTTGCAATCTCAATGGGACTTGCCTGTTGTTGCCTATGTTCTATTATAGATTTGGAAATGAAACTGACTATGCATTACACGGACTGTGTGTTGAAGTTCCTTGAGCTTGTTTGGTGTGTGTGTGTGTGTGTGTGTGTGTGTGTGTGTGTGTGTGTGTGTGCATGTGCGTGTTTCAGACCTTTGAGGGGAACGTGAACAGTGAGGGCATGGTCCGCTATGAGCTGCAACACTCGGTCCTGGCTCGCTACATGCGCTTGATCCCAGTAGACTGGAGCAGGAAGGGACGCGTAGGAGTGCGCCTGGAACTGCTAGGCTGCTCCCACTGTGAGGACACTGCTCACACACTTTAATATTGAAGTATCAACGCTCAACTCAGCAGCAAGCGCTATTGTTCTTGTAATTCCAGCAAATTATTGTTCTTCTACAACAAAAAAACCCACCCTGAATTTAATCTGTACAATAGGTAACAAAAATAAAAATAAATGTTGATTCCTAATTAGTCCACCAACAGTCCTTTGTAACTGTTACAGTAAAGAGCTGTATTAGAATGAATTCCAAACAGAAACTGACCTGTACCTCACTCACACACAAATACACATAAGAAACAAGCACTGACACACACACACAGGCACACGCACTCACACGCAAGTACGCGCGCGCACACACACACACACACACACACACACACACACACACACACACACACACACACACACACACACACACACACACACACACACACACACACACACACACACACACACACACACACACACACACACACACACACACACACACACACACACACACACACACACACACACACACAAGACATTTGGCAACGTTGACTTGTCCACTGTGATCCTGTGCTCTTTGATCCCAGATGGGTTTTCCTGGCAGTAAAGATATTGCTTTGTCTTCCAGGGGCGGATGTAATAAGTTTTGATGGCCACGGCATCATCCCTTACCGCTTCAGGAGTAAGAAGATGAAGATAGCCAAGGATGTGATCTCTCTGAAGTTTAAAAGCACGGCTGGCTATGGGGTGCTCCTCCATGGGGAGGGCCAGCAGGGAGACTACCTGTCCCTGGAGCTCCGCAGGGCCAGGCTCAAGCTCAGCATCAACCTAGGTAGCCTTCCATAAGGAACAACTACACCACTGTATCCACAGATGATAGAAGAAGTTAAAGTGTATTCTATTCTGCTGACAGAAGTGAATCATCAACAACCTGTTTGTGTGCGTGTGTGTGTGCATGTGTTCTCGTGTGCGTTAACGTGTGTGTGCATGTGTGTGTGTGCGTGTGTGTGCGCATGTGTGTGCGTTTGCCCACGTGTTTACTTGTGTGTGCGCGCGTGTGTGTGTGTTTGTGTATGTGTGTGTGTGTATGGCATGTGTGCATGTCTGTGTGCATGTGTGCGTGTGTGTGTGTGACATCTGCAGGCAGTAACCAGTACAGTTCCATCCAGGGTCACACCTCAGTGACCAGTGGCAGCCTATTGGATGATGACCACTGGCACTCTGTTGTCATAGAGCGTTTCCGTAGGAACGTCAACTTCACGCTGGACCAGCACACGCAGCAGTTCAGGACCAATGGAGAGTTTGACCACCTGGACCTGGACTATGAGGTAAAGACCCTCTCTGCCCCACACTGACTGTATGGTTCTATGAGGTAAAGACCCTCTCTGCCCCACACTGACTGTATGGTTCTATGAGGTAAAGACCCTCTCTGCCCCAAACTGACTGTATGGTTCTATGAGGTAAACTCTGCCCCACACTGACTGTAGACCCCCTCTCTGCTCCACAGTGACTGTATTGCCTCGTTTCCATCGAGTACAGCGGGTCGGGTCGGAGCGTTTATTTTGGCTTTCCATTTGCCAAAAGTTGGGTAGGGTACAGATATAAGCTCACCTAACCGCTCTAAGCCGCTCCCATTTTCGGTACTCCTCCGTTGGGGTACCAGCCCCCTGAAAGAGTGCCGAAAAGGTGGAGCTACACACTGCCGTCCGTTGATTGGTCGACAGAATAATTTCCGCCATGTGTAGTCACCTCGGCAAGAGTGAAGAGAGTCTTGTGTTTGGGCGAAAAATGTGAGCGCAGCACTGTTTATTGTGTGGTGTTTTTCCTCGTAATTAAATTAATCAGGGGGCTACACTGTGTCCCATTGCTACGATGTCACGTAGCTGCCGCAGCCAGCACTGTTCGCTCGCTGTCTCTGTAGGCTTGGACAGAGCCGTTTCTCTGCATTTACCAGCGTAACACACACAACAACACGGGGGGAATAAATAAAGAAGCGGCTGGGTTGACCAAGCAAAAACGAGAGACCGCTGGCTTGACCACAGTTGTTCCACAGCCCGATAGTTTGAACCATATTCTGGCGGCGGCTATCGCAGTCCAGCCTAAACCCTGCCCTACCAGTAAGGGTAGGGTCGGCGGTGGAAACACCACCGAGATTCTTTAAAGCGAGCTGTCCCACTCTGAGCCGCTCCAACCCGACCCGCTCTAATTGGTGGAAACGAGGCATATGGTTCTATGAGGTAGACCCTCTCTCTGCCCCACAGTGACTGTATGGTTCTATGAGCCTCTCTGCTCAAAAGGTTAAAATCTTACATATAGAATTTTGGTGTAATATCTAGTCAAAGTATCTCATGACACTTAAAGGTGCACTATGCAGTATAATGAAAGAGTGGTTTTTTAAACATTCAGTTTACAAAAATATTTTCTCATCATGTTATTGTTAGTATTAAATAATTCTATCATCATAAATCAAAACTACTTTCTTTTGAGGCACCTGGAACCAAACGTAAGACTATAATGTGTTTATAAACCAAACTGTGGGCCCTGCTGCTGTAAACAACAACAGTGAAACTTAAAAGGAAGTTTTCTAACTTAAAACCGTGTTCCAGGGATCACATTTTCCTGTGAGGATAGTTTGTTTATTCAGTTATGAGAATAAACCTTAGAAAAAGTTACATAGAGCACCTTTAATATGCTACCTATGACACGAGAGCTCTTCCTATTACTAGTAACAAATTACTCAATATGAGTATTTCTAGCTAACTTCAAAATATAGCTAATCTTGAAATGCTTAAATATAACATAATAATAATATTTTAGGTGATTCTTTTAAATCTAGAACAGTGCCACTGTATTGTTTCACTCACTCCATCATGTCAACATATATTATTTCATTCATTTTTAAAAACTCAAATTTGAACTTTTGTTTTGTGTATGCGGAATACCTAATGGTTGTGATGTTGATGCAGCAGCTGACACATTAGAAATCATCTTATCTTTTCTTTACTCACAGTGTTCATATTGGGCTACGACCTAGATAGAACATCAGACATACAGTGTTAACACATAATGAGTTAGAGCGTGCAGTCATTGGTAAGACTAATATAGGAAACAGATGAGTGTCATAAGTCCATACTGTGTGTTCTCAGATCAGTTTTGGAGGGCTGCCTGTGTCGGTGAAGCCCAGCTCTGGAGGCAGACACAACTTTGTGGGCTGTATGGAGGGGATCACCTACAACGGAGACAACATCACCAGCCTGGTCCGCAGGAAGAAGGTGGACACTTCCAGCTTTGTAAGTCAACTCTGTGTGTGTGTGTGTGTGTGTGTGTGTGTGTGTGTGTATGTGTTCTTATAAATTTAACAACTTAAGGTTGTAACCTTTGGTGTGAAGACTTGGTTTTAAGATTCAGGTTAGGATTAGGTTTAGACAATGACATTTTGTTTGATGGTTAAGCTTAGGTTAATGGAGAAGTAAGCAAAATTATTTAGCTAACTTCCTGTCAGTGACTGCAGTTAGCAGTCCCCTCCCTCGTCCCTAGATCACCACATTAACACACAGTGGTCTTCACGCAGCGAGTTATCTAGCTTCATTTCAGATCTGTAAGAACGATAAAACATGATAAAAACCATAAAAACAAACATTGGGAAGGATTTTTACCTGCTCCGCCATTGTAACATTCACCCCTCCATTGCTCTCTGTATGTTCACGGGCTGAGAGATGTGCCCCTGTGTAGCATTCTATCTTCTTATTGGATAAAGGGTTGTAGCATACACAGAGCGAGTGACTGAGAGACCTGTGTTATGAACCGCACACATTGTGATGCAGTGATCACTGTATGAATAAAGAGCGTGTAACATGTATATCAACAAAAATATATCTCTTTCTTACTGCTTTAATGGCTGTGTGTGAAGGGTATTCTGTGATGGGAACCTGTTTGTTACGGTTAGAAACTGGACCCAAGAGCAGACAAGAGGCAGAGTAGGATTGATGAAAAATGGTGGACACTGGCTTTAACTTAGAAACATGGAAGGTGGGGTGTACGTGCATAGATGGGGGCAGCTTGAGCTTGACAGCAGAGGGGTTGATAATGGCAACAATCGGGAAGGGACCAACAAAACGAGGGGTAAGTTTCTTTGAACAAGTTTGCAGAGAGAGATCTTTTGATGAAAGCCATACCTGCTGTCCCACCTGGTAGGCAGGAGCGGGAGCCCTGTGGCGATCCGCCATGCGCTGGTTTTGTTCCGCAGAGCGCAGCAGAGCGGAGCGAGCACCCCTCCACACCCTGCGGCAACGGCGGAGATGGTGCTGGACTGAGGGGACGGAGATGTCGTCCTCTTGAGAGGGGAATAAGGGTGGCTGGTAACCAAGGGAACACTCAAAGGGGGACATGTTGGTAGCAGCACAGGTCATTGAGTTATGAGCATACTCAATCCAGGGTAGATGGTCGCTCCAGGCAGAGGGGTTGCGTGCAGCCATGCAACGCAGTGCGGAACCAAGGTCCTGGTTTGCTCTTTCAGCCTGCCCATTAGTCTGAGGGTGGTAACCAGATGACAGGCTGACCGAGGCCCCTAGCGCCCGGCAGAAAGCTTTCCATACTTGGGAAACGAATTGGGGACCACGGTCAGAGACGAGGTCAGAGGGAATCCCGTGGAGGCAAAAGACATGCTGCACAAGCAGCTGGGCAGTCTCGGTGGCAGTGGGGAGTGTAGGAAGGACAATGAAGTGAACAGCCTTTGAAAATCTGTCCACAACGGTGAGTATTACTGTGTGGCCTTTAGAGGGAGGAAGACCAGTAACGAAATCAAGCCCAATGTGAGACCAGGGCCGACCAGGAACAGGGAGGGGGCGTAGCAGACCAGCAGGGGGTTGATGGGAGGACTTGGCCCGAGCACAAACCGTGCAGGCAAGAACGAATGCCCGGGTGTCAGCGTCCATCGCTGGCCACCAAAAATGCCTCTTCAGGAGTGACAGAGTGCGACCCACGCCAGGGTGACAGGCAAAGCGTGATGTGTGGCCCCACACGCATCGACCTCCACGATGAACTGCCTGGAGGGATCCGGTTGGATAAGAATGGGGGCAGACGAGAAAAGCCTTTTAAGACCAGAGAAGGCAGCCTCTGCCTCAGGCGTCCAGGCAAATGGGAGGGCAGGATACGTGAGACGAGTGAGAGGGGCTGCAACCCTGCTGTTATCATGGATGAACCTCCGGTAAAAATTGGCAAATCCCAGAAACTTCTGTAGTTTCTTGCGGGAATCAGGGATGGGCCAGTCTGTCACTGCACTGACCTTCTCGGGACAGGTCCTCACTTGCCCGCTCTCAACTCACACTTCTCGGCCTTCACATATAGTTTGTTCCCCAACAGCCACTGAAGAAGTTGCCGGACGTGTTCCTCCTGGTTGCGAGAAAAAATAAGGATGTCGTCTAAATAGACAAAAACTGAGCGGTTGAGAAAGTCCCGGAGGACGTCGTTTACCAGGTTCTGGAACACGGCAGGGGCATTAGTGAGGCCGAAGGGCATGACAAACTACTCAAAGGTACTCAAAGTGGCCGAGGGGGGGTGTTAAAGGCCGTCTTCCATTCATCGCCTTCACGGATACGCACCAGGTGGTAGGCATTGCGTAGGTTAAAATTAGAGAAGACTGTGGCGCCCTGCAGCGGCTCGAATGCGGAACTGATGGGGGGCAAAGCATACTTGTTCTTAACTGTAATGTTATTGAGTCCCCTGAAATCAATACATGGGCGAAGTGACTTTTTGGCCACAAAAAAGAAACCTGCACCAACAGGAGAAGAGGAGGGTCTCATGAGGCCAGCCGAAAGAGAATCCTTAATATACTACTCCATGGCCTCCCTCTCAGGACAGGACAAGTTATACAGGCGACTGCTTGGCAAGGGTGCACCGGGAAGGAGATCAATGGCGCAGACATAGGGGCGATGAAGAGGCAGGGTGAGCGCACAACACTTACTAAACACCTCTCCCAGGTCATGATAATTTGAGGGAACCAAGGAGAGGTCGGGGTTTCCTGAGGCAAGGGAACACCTCCCTCTGCTGGAGACAGGGCAGATTGTAAGCAGGTGGAATGAAAATATGTGCTCCAACTCACCACCTTGCCAGAAGACCAGTCAAATTGGGGATTGTGCCGCTTCAGCCAGGGGTGTCCCAGAACCAGGGGAGTAAGGGGAGACAGGATGACATTAAACTGAAGCATCTCGTGGTGATTACCAGAAACAATTAACTCAAGGGGCTTAGTACAGTGAGTAATAAGGGCCAGGTGACGGCCATCTAAGGTGTTAGCATTTAAGGGAGAGGGTAATTGTTCCAAATTAATGCCAACCTGAGACGCGAAGTCGGCGTCAATGAAATTCTCATCCACTCCCGAATCCACCAGGGCTGATACAGGAAAGGGATGACGAGGAACAGGAGAGTGGCATCCAGCAGTGAGCGTGAACAGTGAGAAACGGGGACGGAGGGGGCGTGGCTCAGCAGGACCCTGAGTCTCACTGCTGAGCCCTGTCTTTTGGCAACGACGTACAGGTGGAGATGAGATGCCCGGGCAGCGCACAGTACAGACCCACTCCGGTCTTAATCCGATGAAGCCGCTCTGCCTGGGTGAGACGTGTGCAGAGGTGGGCAGAGTAGCCAAAAAATGTACTCAAGTAAAAGTAAGTTACTTTAAGATTATAATTACTCAAGTAGAAGTAAAAGTACTCATAAAAATTATTACTCGAGTAAGAGTAAAAAAGTATGCAGTGAAAAGACTACTCAAGTACTCAAGAGTACAAGTAGGCCTACTGAATTACTCCGGATTTATTTTTGAAATATACAGAGCAACACAAACGGTACAGAATAGACACGAACATAATATAAAACAGCAATGTTCAAATAAAGATATGTTAAATAACATAATTTTAAATAAAACAATAAATAAGGTATTTAAAAATCAAATGAATAACCCTTGAACTCAAACAATAATAAATTAATTATCTGCCAAATTAAATACATCACCCTTCAAATAAAATGATAATAAATTAGGCTTGTCCAAAATTATATTAATTAAAACCAATACACTTATAACACTGTTGCAATTGTTTTGCACATACACATTTTAAAACAAATTCCTACAATATGTCACTGGCCCTGAGAAAATTATCTAGGTTGTGTTTAGCCCCAAAAATATAAAACACACACAATTAAACTTCGTTACACATCAAAACCTGACTGGCACACTCACTTAACGTATGAAACTACAGAGTGGCTGAACAAAGAGACCACTCTCAGGGGCCACTCACACTAGTGCCGCGGCCCCGTGCCAAAGCTCATTAGCATACTAAAGTCCAGAACGTTTGGCTAGTGTGACCACGCCAACTGTATTCCAGCACGGAACAGCCCCTTGGCCACGGCACACCTGGGAGAGGTGTGCCGTGGCCAAAGTACAGATGCTAATGAGATGACACGCGCACAAGCAAGCGCACAGGCGGCGTTCCTGACGTGAATTTATTAAGGATGCATTGTCCGTTAACGTCCGCTGCCTTACTAGTCGGCACCAGAATTGCCCACCACTTGGACTTGTAGCTATAATGTGTGAGAATTAACGTGTGTGTAAGCCTAGGTGTGGGCTAATAAAAGAGGGAGAGAGCTAATTAGGTCGGCTCAGAAAGCACAGCAAAAAGGTTTTCGTGTTTACTCACGTTCGTCAGATGATTTTTTTTCTTTTTCCTCCCGTCAGCTGTCATAACTGCATTTACGCATGGCGGTGGAGACGCACCCAAAACAGTGATAAGGAAACAGTAGCCTACACTAAGGTTTAACAAGAAACTTTATAAAGACACTTAAAAAATCGATCTCTGCCCATACAAAAAGTTCTGACTTGGATTTGATGGAGCGATCGATGTGTATAAAACCATCCGGATATGGTCTGATGACGGGCCGTTATATTAATAATAAACAGCGTGCTGCACAAATATGAGACTGTCCACCGCGACCTATTACGTCAAGGCTACATTTAAAAAAAAACAATAGCTTAAGGATTCTCGTTGCGTGGAATATTTGATGCAAATTTGGCCGGATGAAAATATTCACAAACAGTCGTATAGCCTACAAGTAGACTAAGCTCCAAATCCTAAACGCGCACGGTGACGTAGGCAAGGTGCAAGTGTGCCCAGGCCACGAGCAGTGTGAGCACGGGCCTGCGGGGGGAGTGGGGAGGGGGGGGAATCGTGATGAATCGTGCTGAGCACGGAACAGGCAAACGGCACTAGTGTGAGTGCGCCCTCAGACTCTCACACAGCCAGACTGGGGCATGCGAAGTGAGAGCTTGCGAGTGTGTGAGTTTGTATTTGAGGCCAGGGGTGTGGCTATTGCTCCTCGGAATCAGCGGTTTCTTCCATTTTCTCGACTCACCCAGATAGTCGGTAAAATATGCGTTTAACCTACATGGCACGGCCACGGACACAACATCGGTGCGGAACCGCAGCCTTTAAAAAAGTCCGCGGACATTGTTGAGCCCATGGTTGAGCCCATAGACATATATTATGTCTATGGTTGAGCCCTATGACAACATGACAACACTTGTCATGTGACTGAAGTGGCTGCATTTGATTGGCAAGCTTTTGTAATGTGGTTTTTATTGGTTGAAATGGTCACGTGATAGAGATGTTGGCTGAAGACGTCCCCGGGGAGAGAAATCATGAGAGAAATAGCCATAGCTCTCGCATGTAATAAATAAAATATATAAAAAAATAAGGTAACAGCCGTCACGTAGCCAAATGTAACGGCGTAAAAGTACCTTTCTTTTTTCAAATATTTACTCAAGTAAAAGTAAAAGTATGTTGCAATAAAACTACTCCTAAAATTACAATTTATTCAAAAAGTTACTCAAGTATTTGTAACGGAGTAAATGTAGCGCGTTACGACCCACCTCTGGACGTGTGTGCCCCAGCTGCATGGGCTCCTCTTCAGTGACAGCACGCGTCACGGGGCAGAGAGGGCAGCTTTAGGGAAGTGTGGGGAACAGGAAGCAGCGAATGCCGGGGGCACGGAGCTGCCTGTCTTTTCCCTACACCGCTGCCGTAGACGATTATCCAGCTGGATAGAAAGGGAGATAATTTCATCGAGAGTGTCAGCCTCCTCCCTAGTAGCCAGCTCATCCTTGATTGACTCACTGAGACCAGAAAGAAAAAGCCCACGTAGTGACTTGTCGCTCCAGCCCGATCTGGCTGCATAGGTCCTGAACTCGACGGAGAACTCGGCTACACTGCGGATGCCCTGACGTAAGGAAATAAGCCGCTTGGCGGCGTCCCCTCCCTCTACTGGGTGATCAAAAACTTTCCTCATCTCAGCTACAAAAAGGTCAAAATTGTCATTAACTGGGGAATCACTGTACCATAATGCTGAAGCCCATGCTAGTGCATTACCCTTAAGTGACCCCATAATGTAAGCGATCTTAGCCTTTTCAGTGGGGTAGGTAAAGGGCAGCTGACTGAAAACTAGGGAACACTGGATCAAAAAGGCTCTGCACGTACCCATGTCCCCAGCGTAGCACTCAGGCGCAGGAATGAGAGGCTCACGAGCTCGTGGCAGGTGTGTCGGAAGAGTGGGGGCAGGCGGAGGTGTCGCTGGCAGTGGAGGCGCTGTGGTGTGGGGGACCAGTAAATCCAATTGCGCACCCTTCTGTGTGACTCGGGTAGCGAGATTCTTAAAGGCTTCCATAGCGTCCCGGAGGGCTTGGCTGTGCTCAGCCACCAGAGTGCCTTGGGCGGCGAGAGCTCCACGGATGCTGCCTATGTCCGCTGGGTCCATCTTGGCCAGATCGTTCTGTTACGGTTAGATACTGGACCCAAGAGCAGACAAGAGGCAGAGTAGGATTGATGAAAAAGGTTTATTGACTGAGGTGGGGAAGCTGGTGGTGAATGAGGAAGCCGGGGGGAGAGCGAGGCAGGCGGGCTGGAGTGAGTGATCCGGGTAACTGCAGGCAGTAGAAACAAAGTTAGGATGACGATCACAAAAACAACAGGAGACGAGAGAGAGAGCGAGGGAGAAAAATATACTGGAGCCAGGCACGTATAATTACCACTGGAGTGAGAGGTACGATCTGGCAATCGCTGCAGGGGAACTAGGAGTAGATGTAGGTGTGTTGATTGAAGATGAGGACCAGGAGGAGGAACACACACAGCAGCCAGCTGTGATCACCACACTGTTGAGCAAAGAGCCCACCTATGGCCCAGTTAGCTGGGGTGGGCTTGTGGGCTGTGTGAGCCCTGTGGTGACGTAGTGTTATATATCAGAGACTTTGTAGATACTTGACACTTACCACTTCCTTTCTTTACCATACAATATTATATCTGATGCTGTACTATACTACTAAGTACTATGTCACACACTATTTCTACATTTCACATTTATTACATATCTTGTTTCCCACATGATAGCATATTGACATGTAATAATATGGTGTAAGCTGTTTAAAAATACCAGTCTCGCCTATGCTGCTGTTAATAATCACATCAGGCCAATTGTACTCTGCAGTTAAGTCTTCTTCTTAAATTCTTTTTTTGTAAGCTTTAAAAAAAAGTTTTACAATAAAACAAAGACATACACAGAATACACTAACAACAAAAACATGAAAAAATGAAAGACAAAAAGAAAAAGAAAAGCTAGCTTGAAGGTGGATTGCCTGAACATCAGTCAGTATTAAGGGCAACACAGACTATACAGAGTAGAATATCAAATACAAATAACAGCAGAGCACAGGAGATGACTAGTGCTCACTGGCACCATGTGAAGCAGGATATCCTCTGCAGTCTAGTCTAAAACTGCTTTGTATTATTTAATCTAAAACAATTCCACCCAGTTAAATGTTTTACAGTTCAAATAGCTTTATTGGCTAAATTGATAGCAGTCTATTATTTGACTACTGTGGGGGATATATCTATCTATAAATCTTCTATCTATAAAGCAAGCAACGTCTGTGTGTCTGTGTGTGTGTGTGTGTGTGTCTGTGGCTCGCATATCTCTCAGACTGTTAGTCAGATCGACCTGAGCTTCCGGATGTGGCTTGCATACGGCACGAAGGTGTGCATCCTTGATTGATTGTTAGGTTTTTTGGACCAAATATGTAGAAGTTATCATATTTATATCATGCTGACGGCGAATACATGCGCGTACTGAAGGCCACAGTAACGACGGGCATGAAGTAGTCTCCGGCTAAACCCCGCCTCCTTCTGATTTGATTGGCCGCTGCGACCAAAGCATGAATTTACTAACGGGACACACACAGCAGACAGACACAGCCTGGTGTTACTTCCTCATTCAATGCACCCAACTTTCCAAACAAAACGTTCTTAAACCTTTCCACAGACATCACCAATTCCTCAAACCTGTCCGCTTTAGTGTTAAAGAGCGCACGTTACGCTATTTTCACTGTTATAGAGTTAATGTATAGTTAAACACTTTCGCGACAGTGATGCTAATTTCAGTTAGCATGTCAGTTGGAAGGAGGTTCAGGAGGTTGTCAAGGCAGCTAGAGCCAGCTCAGCCCCTGGACCAAGCGGAGTGCCATACAAGCTATATAAGAGGTGTCCCAGACTCCTTCACCGGCTGTGGAAGATCCTGAGGGTTATCTGGAGGAGGGGAAAGGTAGCCCAACAATGGAGATTTGCTGAAGGTGTCTGGATTCCCAAGGAGGAGAATGCTAAGAACATCGAGCAGTTTCGAACCATCTCGCTGCTCAGCGTTGAGGGGAAGATATTCTTCGCCATCCTATCCCGTCGGTTGACGGAGTTCCTCCTGAAGAACGAATACATCGACACCTCTGTGCAGAAGGGTGGAATCCCAAAGGTGCCAGGATGCCTCGAACATACAGGTGTGGTCACGCACGCAGTTGATCGGAGAGGCAAGAGAAGGCAAAGGAGACCTAGCAGTGCTGTGGCTCGATCTCACCAATGCTTATGGATCCATTCCTCATAAGCTGGTGGAAACAGCACTGGACCGGCACCATGTCCCAGGTAAAATCAGGGACCTTATCTTGGACTATTACAAGAGTTTCAAGCTGAGAGTCACCTCTGGGACAGTTACATCTGAGTGGCATCGGCTGGAGAAAGGGATCATCACTGGATGCACCATTTCAGTGATCCTCTTTGCCTTGGCCATGAACATGCTGGTCAAGTCAGCCGAAGTCGAGTGCAGAGGTCCGCTCACCAAGTCTGGAGTCCGCCAGCCCCCCATCAGAGCCTTTATGGACGACCTGACAGTAACAACAACGTCAGTGCCGGGGTGCCGATGGATCCTTCAGGGCTTGGAGAAGATCATCACCTGGGCTCGGATGTGTTTCAAGCCTGCAAAATCTAGGTCCCTGGTGCTGAAGAGAGGGAAAGTGACTGACAAGTTCCGCTTCTCTCTGGACGGCACCCAGATTCCATCGGTGACTGAGAAACCCATCAAGAGCCTCGGAAAGACCTTTGATTGCACCCTGAAAGACGCTGCATCCATCAAGGCCACAAATCGGGAGCTGGAAGCGTGGCTGACAGCAGTGGACAAGTCGGGTCTGCCTGGTAAATTCAAGGCCTGGATTTACCAGCACGGTGTTCTCCCCAGGATTCTGTGGCCCCTGCTGGTGTACGAGTTCCCTATAACAACGGTACAGGGCTTCGAGAGGAGGATCAGCTGTTATCTCCGTAGATGGCTGGGCCTGCCACGAAGCCTGAGTAGCATCGCTCTGTACGGGCACAACAACAAACTGAAGCTCCCCATTAGCAGCCTGAATGAGGAGTTTATGGTTACCCGTGCAAGAGAGGTGCTGCAGTACAGGGAATCCAGTGATCCGAAGGTCTCCAAAGCTGGCATCGTAGTCAGGACTGGGAGGAAGTGGAGGGCGCAGGAAGCAGTCGAGCAGGCGGAGTCACGCTTGCGTCACAGCGTGCTGGTCGGCCCAGTGGCATCTGGACGAGCAGGGCTTGGCAGCGTTGCAACCACGCGCTACGACAAAGTTCTGGGCAAAGACAGACGCCGATTGGTCCAAGAGGAAGTGAGAGCTGGCGTGGAGGAACTGCGTGCTAGCCAGATGGTGGGGATGAAACAGCAAGGCGCATGGACGAGATGGGAACAGGCAGTGGACCGCAAGATCTCCTGGTCTGAGCTTTGGCAAGCTGAGCCTTACCGGATCAAGTTCCTGATTGCGTCCGTCTATGACGTCTTACCCAGCCCATCCAACCTCTTCTGCTGGGGCAAGGTTGACGCACCATCATGTCCTTTGTGCCTCAGGAGAGGAACCCTAGAGCATATCCTCAGCTGTTGCCCAAAAGCCCTGGGAGAAGGACGCTACACTTGGCGCCATGACCAGGTGTTGAAGGCGATAGCAGAAACCATCTTCACCAGCATCACTCAGAACAAGCCTCTCCGACCAGCAAGACAGGCGATTGTTTTCATTCGTGCAGGGGAGAAGCCTAAGCCCCAACCAAGGGGGGCAGCAGGACTCCTTGGAACCGCACCGGACTGGCAGATGAAGGCCGACCTGGGAAAGCAGCTCAGATTCCCAGAGCACATCGTGGAAACCACCCTGAGACCAGACCTAGTTCTGTTCTCAGATTCAACAAAACAGGTGGTCCTTCTGGAGCTGACAGTTCCCTGGGAAGAGCGCATGGAAGAGGCCAATGAGAGGAAGCGTGCCAAGTACGCCAACTTAGTGGAGGAGTGCCGCAGTCGGGGGTGGCGTGCCCGGTGTGTGCCAATAGAGGTGGGCTGTAGAGGCTTTGCAGCGCGATCTCTCTGCAAAGCATACAGCATGTTTGGAATCGCAGGTGCACGCCAGAGAAAGGCCATCAAGACCACCACAGAGGCAGCTGAGAAGGCCTCTAGATGGCTGTGGATCAAAAGGGGTGATCCGTGGGTACATGCTACTTAGACACAAGTTGGGACTTGATCAATCCCGGCTGGGTCGCCTGGGTGAGGGTGTATGATGTTGCGAGACCCGAAACACCCAATGACCCCAGGTTCCATCACTGATGATGTGTCTAAGTGCATCAATAGATGTATACTAAACTACAATAGCGGTTTCCATTTAAACTAGCACGGTCTCGGATAGCTCAGCTACCGGTGAATGTAAACATGATCGCTTACACAGAATGTTTTAAATTCATTAGAACCTAACACCTAAACGAGCTAAAGACTATGTAAGATGCAAACATGCCCTTCATTTTGTTTGCAAGATAAATGCTGCTGCCTTCAAGCTGCAATTACCAATGAAAAACATTTTTCACCTGCTTTGCCCATAAAGAATAGAGGATTATATGGCGCAACAATTATTAAAGAAAGAACATAAGTCACATTGACGAGCGATGTGACAGCCATTTCAATGAATGTGTGACACTGCCTATGTGTAGGCTACATCTGTTTATGTGTCCCACTTTGATAGACGGGTTACATTTAAGCATGCATAAGCTACTGCTTCCTACGGGCACTGCACTAGTATCTCCAATACAATGGAATACAGTTGGATTCAAACTCTCTCTCTCTCTGTCTCTCTCTGTGTCTCTCTGTCCCCACTCTAGCGTAACCTGACCTTTTCCTGTGCAGACTCCAACCTCTTCTCAGTCTTCTTCAACTCCTCGTCCTTGGTGCAGCTGCCGGGGCAGAGTGACAGTGACACCCTGTCAGTCAGCCTGTCCTTCAGGACCTGGAACCCCAGTGGCCTGCTGATGTTCACCCAGCTGACAGACGGCTGGGTGGAGCTGGGCCTGGCTGAGGGCAAGGTCACCGTCTACATCAAGTCCACACAGAAGGACACGCGCCTGGACATCTCATCAGGTCAGCATGGCTTCAATGGAAGCGTTTCGAATTGAATTGAAAATGTGTTTATTTCAGGTAAAGAAAATAAACCTATTTAATCTCACCCTTTCTCCCTAATTCATTCATCCATAATGAATCATTTATATCGCTTTTAATAAATATAAAAATATATGTTTGTTGGGGGGTGCTCGTGGTGTAGTGGTTAGAGCGTCCCCCTAGAGGCTCAGGCCTCGCAGCAGATCCGGGTCGCTTCTCTGCTCAAAAATAACATATATATAATTTAAATATATATATTTGTTATCGATAACATTTGTAATAATTACCAATGACATATTTATCTTAATAATATTGCCTATTTATCTTTTAATGTGGGTATAATATAATATATACAACGTAATATAACCTGTGTTCCAACCATACATCCAATATACACTATCTAATTATACATTCAATATAATAAAAATATACCAAAACACATTTACAAATATACACACATGTAAACGACAAATGCAAGTACACAGACAAACAAATAATAAATATAAGTAATCAGCTCAATGATTTCTTTTTGCTTTCCTAGTTGAATGTTGTCGCCAATCGAATCCTGTGTACATATATAGAGCGAGGTGTGTTTTTTGCTTGTAGGTTCAGGTCTTAATGACGGCCAGTGGCACAGTGTCCATCTGAATGCATTGGAGAACTACGCTATGCTGACCATCGATGGAGATGAGGCCTCCACAGTCAGGACCTCCATTCCAATTCAGATCCAGACTGGAGGAGCATACTACTTTGGAGGTGATAACACACACACACACACACACACACACACACACACACACACACACACACACACACACACACACACACACACACACACACACACACACACACACAGATAACTCACCAGCCAACCCCAATGTTTGTGTGTGTCTTCAAGTGACCACAGCAAATGATTTAAAATAAAAGTCAACTCACCTTTGGCCAGTCGAAGGCTTTTAATGTGAAGCTGAAGCTGTACGAAACGTTCAGTTTCAATTAGCAGTAACTTAACTGCAACGCTCCAGCACCAGTGTGTCCTCCTGTCCATCATTCACTGTAGTAGATTCTTCCCAAGAACGAGTTTTCTCCTTGCATTTTCTTTTTACATTTTTTCCCCCGTAATGGATGTGCGATAAAATGTAAATAGTTCAATCCTTCAAATAAAACATATACTTAAGTAAACGTAAAATGATAGATTACTCCAAAAAGTAAAAGTACACAAAAAAACGACTAAATTACAATAACGTGAGTGAATGTAATCCGTTACTTTCCACCTCTGATCCACACCTAACAATCAAAGACTGTGCTGGAGCAGCATTGATAGGGTTTTAAACGTCCTAAGCACAACACCATCATGTGACATTACAGGAACACCTCAGAACCACTGTAGAACAGATACTACAGGCACAAACACATACTGTATGAGTCAAACACAGTCAAGTCTAAATCAACTTATTACATGGACGTACCTGTATGTTGTAGAGAAGTAGGGGGAAATCATTTCAGCCTTCACTAAGCCCTATGAGACTCTGTTGTGTAGCAGCAGAATTAGGGTTAGCAGGGGTTGACTGACGCTTACATTTTGCTCCATATTTGTCATTGTCGTGGAACTGCAAGGGGACTGGGGTGGGCTGGGGCTGTCGCAACTGAACTAAAGGTAAGCGTCTGACAGGGTGAAGAATATAAAGAGATTTGATCTACTTGAGTTTCAATTCAGTCTACTTTAGTTGTGGGCTGCCCAGGGCTACACCTATTAATAAGGACACTCATGAGAATGAGGTGATATACAGTCATATGAAAAAGTTTGGGAACCCCTCTCAGCCGGCATTATAATTGACTCTGCTTTCACAAAAAAAATATAAAAGTGGTATGTCTTTAATTTACCAGGAACAGCTAAGTACTGGGATGTTTTCCAAACAAAGATTTTTTGAAAAGCAGTATTTGGTAGCAGTATATGTATGAAATAAAATAAAATGTGAAAAACTGGCTGTGCAAAAATGTGGGTACCCTTGTGGTTTTGTTGATTTTAATGCCTATAACAGCATGTAAAACTGATGACTTTAAACACAAAGTTGGTTGGATTATGTTGTAAAGCCTTGAACCTCATAGAAATGTCTGTTTAATCATGAGAAAATGTATTTTAGGTGCCTAAATGCAAGTTGCACTTCTCTTTGACTCTCTGCTGAAGTGAGACAGAATGGGATCATCAAAACAGCTCCCAAAAGATCTGAAAAACAAAGATTGTTCATTGTCATGGTTTAGGGGAAGGCTACAAGAAGCTTTCCCAAAGGTTTCAATTGTCAATTTCTACTGTAAGGAACGTTGTCAGGAAATGGAAGGACACCGGCACAGTGGCAGTTAAACCCAGGCATGGCAGACCAAGAAAAAAACAGGAGCGGCATAGGTGGAGGATTGTAAGAATGGTTGCACACAACCCAAAGATCACCTCCAAAGACCTGCAAGAACATCTGGCTGCAGATTGTGTATCTGTACATCGTTCAACAATTCAGCGCAATTTGCACCAAAACATCTGCTTTTTATAAAGACCAAATAACTTAATTTTTGTCTCATCAGTCCAAAGCATTTTCTTCCAATATGAAGCTGGCTTGTCTAAATGAGCTTTTGCATACTCCATGTAACTGTATCTGTGGCGTGGGCGCAGAAAGGGCTTCCTTCTCATCACCTGGCCATACAGATGTTTTGGTGCAAATTGCACTGATTTGTTGAACCATGTACAGATACACAATCTGCAGCCAGATGTTCTTGCAGGTCTTTGGAGGTGATCTTTGGGTTGTGTGCAACCATTCTCACAATCCGCCGCATATGCCGCTCTTGTACTTTTCTTGGTCTGCTAGACCTGGGTTTAACTGCAACTGTGCCTGTGTCTTTCCATTCCCTGACAACGTTCCTTACAGTAGAAATTGACAATTGAAACCTTTGGGAAAGCTTCTTGTAGCCTTCCCCTAAACCATGATAATGAATAATCTTTGTTTTTAAGATCTTTTGGGAGCAGTTTTGATGATCCCATTCTGTCTCACTTCAGCAGAGAGTCAAAGAGAAGTGCAACTTGCATTTAGGCACCTAAAATACATTTTCTCATGATTAAACAGACATTGCTATGAGGTTCAAGGCTTAACAACATAATCCAACCAACTTTGTGTTTAAATTCATCAGTTTTACATGCTGTTACAGGCATTAAAATCAACAAAACCACAAGGGTACCCATATTTTTGCACAGCCAGTTTTTCACATTTTATTTTATTTCATACAACCAAATACTGCTTTTCAAAAAATCTTTGTTTGGAAAACATCCCAGTACTTAGCTGTTCCTGGTAAATTAAAGACATACCACTTTTATATTTTTTTTGTGAAAGCAGAGTCAATTATAATGCCGGCTGAGAGGGGTTCCCAAACTTTTTCATATGATTGTATAACTTGGTAGGATGTTGATAGTTTCCTACTAAAAACCTGGTGAAAACTTAGTGGATATGTTGTTGGCTGAGGATATATAAGAACTGAATATTTTCCTCATTAGAATTTTAGGGAAATCCCCCGGCTACAGCCATGGAGGTGACAGAGAGTTGAGGAAAAATGCAGAGAAAAAGTTGTGTCTATCAGTATTATTCAGTGTGTGTGTGTGTGTGTGTGTGTGTGTGTGTGTGTGTCTGTGTCATAATGACCTTTGGGCTTTTGTCTCCAGGCTACTCCCTGCACAACAGGCCTCGCTCCCTGCAGCGCTCCTTCCAGGGCTGCATGCAGATGATCCATATAGACGACCACCTGGCCGACCTGGGGGCTCTGGAGCAGGGCCTCATCGGAGCCTTTGAGAACGTCAGCTTGGATATGTGTGCTATTATTGACAGGTAGACACAGCAGCCAGTATGAGCACATAACACAAGCTCAGTGTGTGTGTGTGTGTGTGTGTGTGTGTGTGTGTGTGTGTAAGTGTGAGTTCACAAGTGTGTGTGTCAGTGTAGGTTCATGAGTGTGTGTGTGAGTGTGTGTAAGTGTGGGTTCATGAGTGTGTGTGTCAGCGTGGGTTCGTGACTGTGTGTACGTGTAAGTGTGTGTTTATGAGTGTGTGTGTGTGTGCAGAGCCGGCCCAAGCCTTCAGGGGGTCCTAAGCGAAATATGATTAGGGGGCCCCTCTCCAATGTTAGTGCTGCTGAAACTATAGATATTTGTTAAATATCATTCACACACCCAGTGTTTTCCGCTAGTGCCTCCACTGTGCGGCTGTGCGAAAATATTTGACAGGCGAGATTCAGACCCTCCTAGGGGGTTCCGGGGGTATGCCCCCCCGGGAGATTTTTTTAACCTTTTTAAAGTGAAATGCATGAATCTGGTAGCCTGGCATTCCCAGACCTGCCACTAGGCGCTGGCAAATTAAATTTGCTGCGCGTGTTGGTCTGGACATGCTCCGTTGAAGCTTTATCAAGAAAACCAGAAATCTGGCTATGGTTTCAATTGGTTCTATCTAATATGGGCGCGCCAGAGCCCTTTATATGGTACTCTGGGGAGGACGTAACCGGATGACGACAGTGACGTGCATGCGACGTCGAAGCTGTGATAGTAAACATCAAAGATGGCTGCGGATATGTTGTGTGAGTTTGAGACTGCTTTGGCCTCGACCCTTAACGATTTGGAAGATGGCACTCATATCTTTCATTAGCAAGTAAGTGGAATGTTCTGTTTTGCCGACCGACAACGGCAAACGTTTAATTTAACAGTTTAACAGCTGTTCGCTAAACGAACGGGGCTTCCGTCACCTTGTGCATCGCATCGCTCTGATTGGTTGTAGTGCTATCCAACTGCGTGCAGTGGCATTTGAAATGCACGAGTAGGAGCCGCCCCTTGAGTTGGAAATTACTATTGATCGTGGCCAGACCCTCTATCGTTCAAGATATCAGGGTCTGGATTTCCAGGCTATGAATCTGGTGCACTTTGAGAGGAAAATTAAGAGGCTAAATCTGAGAAATTGTGTGAACAAATAATTTGGAGACACTGGGTCAGATGAATTAGAAGCTATTGAAGAAGGACACATGGATTTTCCATAAAAATATTAATATAGTAAGGCGTCCCCCTCCCGGCCCGGGCCCAGCAGCAGACCCGGGTTCGATTCCCACCCGCGGTCGTTCTCTGCATGTCACTCCCCTCTCTGCCCCATTTCACCTCTGTCTCTCTGCACTATCAATAAAGCATAAAAATGCCCAAAAAATATCTTTAAAAAAATATATATATATATTAATATAAAATAAAATATTATGGAGGATCCTCTGGGTTGGGCTTGGAGCTCTTTTTCTTTTACGGGACATATTTCTCTGTAATATAGTGAATGCATTTAAATGCAGTGTGAGGAACTAAGCAGAAGAACTCTGTTGTCCAGCTACTGTATCTTTTTTTCCACAGACAAGGCTGAAATAGGCTATAGACTATACACAGTGCATGGGCAACTGAGGGCAGCCCCATTTCCAATTGTTTTTAAATAAACTCAATACACACTGTGCATGGACGTGAACGTGACATGATCAGATAATTTCGGATTTCCTCCCAGATGAACTGATTACATTTTTAGGCTATTAATTATCTAGACCAAAACATTTTATTCCTTTTTTTGTATGATAACTCACATTTGCACAATATGATGTTAATATCAAACACAGAAACTAAAAAAAAAAAAAAAAAAAAAAATTTTTTTTTTTTTGGAGGGGGCCCCCCAGGCAGCCGGGGGCCCTAAGCGGCCGCTTAGTTCGCTTATGCCTTGGGCCGGCTCTGTGTGTGTGTGTGTAGGTTTGTGTTCATGAGTGTGTGTGTGTGTGTGTGTGTGTGTGTGTGTGTGTGTGTGTGTCTCAGCATTGGTTCATGACTGTGTGTGTGTGTGTGTTTGTGTTACCCCTGGAACACACATCCTGTGTCTACCTCTGGAGTGCGTCGCCTTACCTTACTGCTGCCTCTCGCGCTTTTTTCGGACACACATACAACGTCTCAACTGCTGCTGCAGCGCTGCTTCTAAAAGCCCTGTCTTTCTACATAGAGTTTCCATAGATAATTCCCATTAAAAATGAAGTTCTTTCGTGTCATTTATGATGCATATGATTTATATTGAGTCTAATATTGAGTCTGGACAGTAATCTGTGCGCCCCATTGCCTTTTTTTTTCTTTTTCACGCTTGTTGGAAATTTTATTTTGAAAGGGACACCCCAGGAAATGGTGAAACTACAACGAAAGCTGCTGGTATGAAGTCAATATGACTCTCAGCAGAGTATTTCTCTATCAGTTAAAGCAGAGAGACCCGAGAGAGACGCGTGTCTCTCAGAAAAAAATAGGCGAGCCTCCTGAGGTAAAGTGGAGCGTCGCTGCAGACTCGCCTCCGACGGGCATCGGCAGTGCGGCCCAGGTTGGATGTGTGGCCGCTCTAGGTTGATTACACGGTCAGACGCAGACGCGCAGTAGAGGTAGGATGTGTGTGGAGGCCGTTACTGTTTTCGGCCACACATGGAACGTCTCAGCTGCTTCTGCAGCGCTGCTCCTAAAAGCCCTGTCTTACTACATAGAGTTTTCATAGATAATTCCCATTAATATGAAGTTGTTTCATGTCATTTTATGATGCATATGATTAATGTTAAGTTTTGACTGTAATCCTAGTGCCTCGTTGGCTTTTTTAATTTTTTTATTTCACATTTTTGCTTGTGGGGAGCTTTATTTTGAAAGAAACAAACAGGGAAATTGTGAAACTACAGTGTATGCTGCTGGTATGACTGTCAACAGAGTATTTCTCTATCAGTCAAAGCAGAGAGACGCGCGTCTCCCTGAAAAAATAGGCTCTGCCTCTTGAGGTAAAGTGAAGCGTCGCTGCAGATGAGGTTGGATGTGTGGCCGCTGTAGTTTGTTAAAATGGTCGGCAAATAAAAAGTCAGGCGCAGACGCGCAGTAGAGGTAGGATGTTTGTTCCAGGGGGAAGTGTGTGTTCATGAGTGTGTGTGTGTGTGTGTGTGTGTGTGTGTGTGTAAGTGTGTGTTCATGAGTGTGTGTGTAAGTGTGTGTTCATGAGTGTGTGTGTGTGTGTGTGTGTGTGTGTGTGTGTGTGTGTGTGTGTGTGTGTGTGTGTGTGTGTGTGTATGTGTATGCGTGTGTATGTGTTCATGAGTGTAGTGTGTGTGTGTGTGTGTTCCGGAGTGTGTGTGTAAGTGTGTGTACATTGTGTGTGTGTGTGTGTGTGTGTGTGTGTGTATGTGTAAGTGTTTGTTCATGAGTGTGTGTGTGTCAGTGTGTGTTCATGACTGTGTGTGTGTGTGTGTGTGTGTGTGTGTGTGTGTGTGTCATTTCAGATGTGTTCCTAACCACTGTGAGCACGGTGGTCGCTGTTCTCAGACCTGGGACACATTCAGCTGCAACTGTAACGGCACCGGATACACTGGAGCCACCTGCCACACCTGTAAGTGCACGCACACACGCACACACACACATACACACACACACACACACACACACACACACACACACACACACACACACACGACCATGCACGCACACACACACATACACACTGCATGGTATGTGCTTAGCTGTGTGTTGTGTCTGCTCCATAGCTATGTATCAGCAGTCCTGTGAGGAGTATAGGCACGAAGGGAAAGGCTCAGGAAGCTACTGGATCGACCCGGATGGCAGTGGACCTATCGCCCCCTTCAGAGTCAGCTGTGACATGACAGGTGAGATGTCAGCAAAACACTTTACCTGCGTTCCAATCCCCATACTTCCATACTATTTAGTACGCCAGAAAAAGATTTAGGATGTCCTGATACATGCACTTCAATTGCAGTATGCTGAAAATACATAAATGCCCCACTGAATCCAATAGTCTTTGGAGTATTAGTTTTTTCTCTCCTGTGGCCCTTAAAGGTCACATATTATGCTAAATGCACTTTTTAAATGTGTTCCAACATATCCATGGGTCCACGGTGTGCCTAGAGACTACCAAAATATCCAAAAAAATAACAATCTCTCCTAGGGATGCACCGAATATTCGGCCACCGAAAAAGTTCGGCCGAAAATGGCAAAATAAGTCATTTTCGGTTTCGGCCCGAAACAGTTAAAAAGACGAACAACATTACCGAAAATTGGCGAACTAAATGACACTAAGGAAATATGTTTTTAAAAGAGCTGCGCGCTTGTAAATCAGGAAATGGCAGTAAAGAGAGACGTAACCGTGTATGCGAGTCCACGTCTCTTTGTGAGCGCGCAGCAGGAGCAGTTTGGAGCGTGCATGAATTAAATGTCAGAGTCCAGTGTGGGAGCAACTGGATGAAACACGGCGCAGACAGTGCAATGCTTTATGCAGCATAAAGTTAAAACGCTCGTCCAAGACTGATGTTTAATCACCTTAGAAACACAAAAGCTTTGGGCGAGCGAAGCAGCGATTCACCCGGTGCAACTCTGACAGTGTGACAGTTGGTAACGGTGTCATTCACAGTGACACCTCGCCGGTGAGTGCCGCCGCGCAAAAAAAAACTTTAGTTTGACAGCTAAAATGATAACGGGAGATATCCTGTCCGTTAGCGCTGTTGGGGGAAAAGGCTCCTACGGTCTGATTGCATTTCTCGAGCCTGAATACACAGAGCCATGTCGGCAAACTGACAGCGCGACTACATGTCCAGTGAGCCGCCTCCCCCCGTTAGTTTCAGTCTACAGACGAAAAAGTTACAATCACCTCCTAAGCATGGACATCGTTTAAAGCCTCTCATTGTTATGATCAGGGCTTTGATGCAAATTCTGAAGTCTGGACATTACGGTGGGAGCTGTGGTGCAGTTTTTTTTAGAGCAACTCAACCTGCACTGCACTGCAAAAAATTAAGAAAGGCAATAAGTCGATCTTTTTGTAGATTCGTCCTCATATAAGTCAAGGTAAAAATCAGTGAGTGGTTCACAAATTAATTCCTAGTAAAATATTAATTTTACACTTAGATTTGAAGGTTTTACTGTTTATTTATTTATTTAGGGTTGCTTTTTAGTTGTAGGCTATGTTTGAGCAGAACATTTCATGTATGCAATGTTGAAATAATTTACTAAATAATAAACAAAACTGCAAAAGCCTCTTTCGGTATTCGGTTTCGGCCTTTCGGCCAACTGTTTAATTTTATTCGGTTTCGGTTTCGGCCAAGAATTTTCATTTTGGTGCATCCCTAATCTCTCCTTTTCTCACTCTCCCCCTTTCTGAAACCCCCACCCCTCCCCCCCAATATACTCCGTTCAGAATTCTCGCGGTTTATGACGTCATAAACTGCACAGCCACATCCCCATATTTTCTTTATATGTCCATGCTTCCCCCCCACATTAGCAGTAGTCTATGATAACCCCACCCCCCCCCATTTCTTATTGGTCCACGGCCCCGAGATCCTCTGGAAAATTTTCCGAGCGACAGCCATGTTGCTTTCCCCGCTAAGCGACAAGATGCCCATAGTACAGCCTGAATGTTACATACACCAACACAGAATGCTTTTGCTCATACTCCACTAATTTATCTTAACCACAGCAGTCTATTAATGCCTCGTTTTTAATAACACAACGGATAGGAAGCTACCTGTGCTTTTTTTTAAACGGTGAAACTAAAATAATAGTTTTTATTGGTAGTTTTGCCTGACTGGTGTAGCTATTAGCTTTGGGACAAGCAACCAGCTTTTGCTCATAACACGCTGTTTATATTCCCCACAGCAGTCTGAAAATGACTCGTTTTTAACATGACAAAGGATGTGAAGATATTCCTGTAGAAATCACACTTTGAAGCTACTGTTTTCACTGGTTTAAATCGTCTGAGTCTTATTTTTAGCGTTAGCGCCCATGTAGCTTCGGTTGTAGCACCAAGTTTTGCTCCTAATACACTAACTTAGCTTTCCCCCCTTGCAGTCTAATAATGACTCGTTTTTAACATGACAAAGGATGGGAAGATATTCATGTAGAAATCAAACTTTGAAGCTACTGTTTTCACTGGTTTTAATCATGTCAGGTCATGTCAAATTGTTCAAGGTATGGCTTAGCTCCGGGTAAACACTGTGTTCGCAGTCACGCAGTGTCTCTCTAGTATCGCGAGAGCACGGCAGAGATGGTGGGAGAGCCCCATGGACATATAAAGAAAGCCCGGCAGAGAGGTGGGAGGGGCCAGCCAGATCGCACAAATATAGGTCATCCTGAGACCAGAGGACAATCAGGGTATAGAGGCTTGCTACAATAAATTATCTGAACGGGATGCCCCCAGACCCCCCTTCCGGGGTTTGTTTTCGGACTTCTCACCTTTTTCATGGCTTATGAGTTTGCATGCCTGGTATATCAAATTGTATATTGTTTAGATATATAAATAAATTATAAAGTGAGGGACCAGTCTTCTCTAAAATCTTCATCTCTACATTACTTAATGGATATGCTCTTAATGACAATAATTTTATTTTGAATTTGGTAAAAATGTTGTCAGTAGTTTGTAGAATAAAATCAACATTTTCATTCTACTCAAACATATGCCTATAAAGAGTAAAACGAGATAGATTGTATTTGGTACGCAGGAAGTTAATTTAATAAATAAGAATTATTGAGCTGGGGAAAAGGGGTATGATTAAAGAAGTTTCTACTTTCTCCTTTTCAGGCATATCAATGCTGATTCATGGAATATATGACGTGAAATAACATTCTTCTTCGTGAAATAATTTGAACATTGTTTTTTTTCTCTTTTTTTCATGGTTTTGGTTTTGCTGTGTATCTCTGATATGTCTGAATTAAATGTATTTGGTTGATTTCAAAGTGGAGCCTATTGGTGTGTGTTGTGGTGTTTCAGAGGAGACGGTTTGGACCACAGTGAAGAACAACCTGACCCCTCAGACTGCAGTCAGCAGTGCAGAGCAGGAGGGGAAGGCAGTGCTGCACATCACCTACAATGTGACTGATGAACAGGTAGGCCTTCACAACCCGCACTCACTGTGATACACTCCATCTGATACACACTTTGCATTGTTTTGCTATGAGTGAAACAATTTAGAGTTCTGCTCATTTGTCTACATTTGTGCTAGAATTGGTGCTGTGTTGGTGACTGTTTCCATAGCTCACATTTTCGTCTTGATTTTATTAGTTTATTTCAATGACTCTGGGGTTATAATTGGTCAAATAAAAATGAAATGTATTTCTGTTTGACTTCCTGTAAAATTCAACCAACTGAAAGCTGGGGTGGAGGATTTGGGGAGAAAATGGCAGTTGGGACAGAGATTCGAATCCAAATACCTCAACCGCTCCACTTGTTCTCTTTGGTCCCTCCCCTATGGTCCCTCCCTGACACGCGCTACACCAACGAAGTCGTGCCAAAGTGAATGGACAGTCCCAACAGCCAATAAGAACAGAGAATCAGAGCCTCGCTCTGATTGGTCAAAGTGTACAGCTCATGTTAACTTTGACCAATCAGAAATCATATACCCCAGCTTTAAGTCCTCCAATAAAAAGATTTATCAAGGACTTCCGGTTTGGCCATGCAGAGGTAGGGCCCGAGAACACAGACCTCCCCGCTTAATTTCTTAATATTAACTTTTAAAAGCGCTGCTCAAGGTATTTGACTGCCAATATCAGACTCCGGTTGAAAACAGACAAAAGGTCCCTAACATTGGCGCTATGAGGAAGAATAAGCCGACCAGTGCGCCCCTGCCATGGGCTCTGCCAATAACCTGAACAAGCATAGCTAGCTATGGCTAGCGCTAGCCCACAGATTGGTGTAACGACTGCAAACGCAGAGGGTGTTTCCGTGAGCTGAGTTGTTGAAACAACAGTCTTGGCTCAAAGAGTCTAATGCCCCGCTCCAGTCCTCTGTGAATGCATTGACAGAGACTGTTACTAGCTTTTATAGCATGGCTAAGCACAACCCAAGTTCTCTATCTTCACATTTACTTAACAATATTGTTAAACTGAAACATGAATATAACAGCATTCTTTCCAAACAAGTTAGTACTTTACTTCTGAAAATTAAGCACAAGCAGTTTGAATTAGGAGAGAAACCTGGACGTCTGCTCTCGCGTCAGCTGAGAGGTGAACAACAAACCAGTGGGGCTATTCCCAAGATTAAACCTCATTCAAGTTCTTTAGTCACAGACCCTGTTAAAATAAATGACTGTTTCAGGAAGTTTTATGAAGATTTGTACTCCTCCCGCAATCTTGCGCAGGACAAGGATATCCTTACATTTTTGCATTCTCTCCCAAACTAGATTAAAATGACCAAACTGAGCTTAACTCAATAAAATATCATTACAGGAAGTCCTTAAAGCAGTAAAATAATTCCTAAATGGAGAGACAGCAGAAGAATGTAGAACAGATGTGATATAATGGCATCTTTATACACCTGGCAGTTGAGTTCTCAACAATCTGTAGCTGTTTAAATTAGAACTATTTGTTGTTATAACTAGGGCTGTCTAACGATTACATTTTTTTATCAGATTAATCACAGGATTCTGTGGATTAATCATGATTAATAGGCCCGAGAAAGTACCATGAATATATAATTTTAATATTCAATTTAATATTTAATATTGTAAAATTAAAATTTAGTTTTTTTATTCATTGAAAATCCAAATGGTTGTGTAAATACTGCAAATGAATTATGATCAACTTAAAACATGCTACCACACCATGCTTCAATTTGGCTCTATTCCTGTCTTTGAGCAAAACTGTAAAACCGAACAAGTTCATAGTACTCAAAATGTTTGTCGTAACTGATTTCCCAAAAACATTTGAGTAGTGGTAAAAATTATTTTAAGTAATATGTTAAATAAATAAAAATACTTATAGTGAACTTAATGCATTTATTTATAAATATAATAATTTAAATTCCACATAACTTAAATATTTGATTTATAATTTCTAATATGTTTAGTTATTGCATAATAACCAGTCCGACTACCCGAAAATGGAGACTGCCGATTCAGGCAGCTCCAGTCTTCCCGTCGCGGCTAAAAAAGTGCCAAGAACACACCGAGCCGACTGCTGACTTTCCGTACGCTCTGCGCTTGCGCGGGATGTAATGTCTCCATAACAGCAGGCGGCGCTAATCTGTATTGCGGCCCGAAAAAATACGGAAGCCGGAAATCATGGGAAAGCTCTCTAGACCATAAACATAGATAGAAATACGTATTTATATTTATGGACCATAAAGAGCACCATTTTTAGCAAAGAGTGTCGAGCATGGTGTCGAGCAGTCAACAAGGGTTGATGCATGTGAGTACTCGCTGAACGAAACAAACAAACACATTAAAACAATGGCTAGCTGTTGTTAGCTGTTAGGCTTCACTGATTCGCTAGCCCTCCACCAATGAAATTGCTCCAACTGAAAGACTGCCCGCCGCCGATTGAACAAAAGAAGCCCGACGACATCTACGACGACCGATTTCACGGCACACACCAAACAGATTTGTGTCCCCGCCCCCTCCAGACTCTCCGACGGCGATTATCGGGCCGGTGTGTCCGGGCCTTAAGAGAGATTAGCTCCCTGTCCATGTTCCTGTAACAACTCTCATTTGTAGCTGAAATGTGCTGCTAACTGACACTGATGACAACCACCTGGTTTATTTTGACAATGAGTAAAGAACTACTCTAACCGTAATGTCCTTAGAACTGGACAAAGTTTCCTAAATACTGCACTGTATTTTTATGGAAAAGGTGACAATGCATTTATTCATTTACCAGCAAATGTACTATAAGAATAGTAAAGTGAAACAAAAGAGTACTATGGAAATGTTAGTCAAAGTTCACGCTCATATTCTGTGTTCATCAACAATCAAAAATATATATATAAAAACAGTGCTTTGAAGGTGCAAATAAAAATACATAGTAAAGTTCCCCTAAAATAATCAAAAGCAAATTAAGATCCCCCACTGGGATTGTTTGCAAAAGTGCAAATTGAACATGAACCTGGATGCTTCACATGCTGCCTGGCTTACTCTCTTAGCAAGTCATTTTTCAAAGTCAGTAGGCACGGTTTCAGTGGTTTGTTGTCATCGAGACACATCAGTATCTTCTGAATGAAGGTGAATGTGTGAATAAGCTTCTTTGGATAGTCTAAATGCAATGCATAGATCAACCCAAACAACAGTACAAATGCATCAGTCATCCTTGGAAGATCACTCACAACAACGTCATCTTCCACTACAACACAAATGCTGTTAGGGCTGAAGATGTCGTGACCAGTAGTATTGTCAGTGCCCACAGTGAGGAGAGCCAGCGGGGTGTCGGCAATATCTGGCTCATCTTCCCCCTGAAAAACACAAATGATCCAATTATAAAAGGACAGTTCCAGCAGCAAGGTTACAACCTTAGGAAAGAAGCACACAGACAGACAGACAGACACACACACACACACACACACACACACACACACACACACACACACACACACACACACATACGTTTCTATGTTCTAAGTCTGTCTGTTGAAAGTTACTAGTGGTTATAATGACTGCCTCCTTCAATATGGGCTCTATAATCCCTTCCTAATGTGACTCCACTGTAAGAGAAGGACACACTTCCCATTCCTCATTGTGTGTAAAATAAATTCATCGCAAGTCATTATCATGCTTCAGCAGTCCAATTTAAGAATAACCATATAGGTATTTTTTGAGCGTGTGTTTCTTCCGCTTTGTTTTTCCAATGATAAAAATCGATACTGATATCGCGAAACTAAGTATCGCGATATATCGATATTTCGATTTTTTGACACAGCCCTAATTAACACTAGCCATATTGCCACTGCACCTGACAAGATTACAGAAAATGTATGAGGTTTTTACTCACCAGATAAGAGCGCTTATCAGAAGAATAGACTGTACCATCAGAAGCACCAGCAACACACTTTGAAAAATTACCGTTGAATCGGCGTCGGCTGCTGGCATTGCGTGTACGTCACGTTAGCTCTTAGCTAACGTCAACGCGCCAAAATGCAAAAAGGCGTCGACATGATAGGCTTTTCCAAAAAAAAGAAATAAACGTATAAAGTGTAATACAAGAAAAGGACAGTCAAAAAACAAACTAGTCTATGTAAAAATAGCAAAGTAATCGCTTGTTTTGCTCCTTTACATGCAGGACTTTCTCTCTCGCGAACGGGTAGCCATCTTGAGTTCTCGAGAAAATGAAAAGACGGAGCCTGAGCGTTGTGACGTCAATGACGTCAGCCGTCGCGTCCCCCTGTACACTCAAAAGTTATAATCTAGAGATAATTATTCACTCATAAACTTTGATGAATAAAAAATTAAAACAACCTCAGAGGTAAAGAGAACTTATTGGCTGGTTTTGATTTCTGTACCCAAAATGTTTATGAGTTCGTAGTACTGTTTACAGTGTAGGATAGGCTATAGATTGGCATTTATATGGTGAATCCATTGTTTTGCATCCCTGAATACAACCTGATTGCAGTCCGCGAGCGCGCGCGCGTGTGTGTGTGTGTGTGTTTGCACGCGCAACCACGTTCTATGGGACTGATCATTTGTAACAGAAAGCCGAGGTTATGTTGATGTCACGTATTAATCACACACACCTCTGAAAACTACAGACGTTTGTTTCCTCCCGTGAACGGTGCAGAATTTTCTCCTGTTGCTTCCAAGAGCAACTGTTATAGATCGGTGGTTAGCAGTTTAAAACACAGACTAGCGTGCAGCTATGTTTGGCCACGCGCAGCTACTGATCCTGGGTCAGCCACAACGTTAGAGTGACTGTAGTGCAGAGCGGATGGGATGCACGGGGCGGATCATTCTGCACATGCGTTAATTGCGTTAAAAAAATGAACGCGTTCATTTTGACAGCCCTAGTTATAACATGAATTTATTTTAACATGACATGAAACTGTTATAAGAAGAAACTGGCCCCAGTTCACACAGCAATACACTGCTATTGGCAGCACATCTTACATTTGATAACAACTTGTATTGTATTCAACTCCAGATAATACTCACGTCAAAGCTATTAGTTCAAAATGATATGCTATATGCCGGGGGTCACTAACAGGCGGACCGCGGTCCGGGTCCGGACCCAGACGCCGTCCTATACGGACCCGGACCTGTAGTCAATCAATTATTTAAGTATTTAAAATTTTGACAGGGCGCTTCTATTTTGACCGGCGCAGCTTTTCTAGACTTTACGGTACTGGTTTAGCGAATCACGAAATGCATTCGAGTTAAGCCATCCCGCCTCCTGCTACTCAGGCAGCCAATCGAATCTGTGGATTCCCGGCTCAGGCTGGCTCACAGACAGAGACAGTGAGCTATCATGCGAGAGATGACAGAGAGAAGTGCAAGAATTACGAGAATTTCAGCGAAATAAGTCATATTAGAGTGAGAAAGACAGCGGGAGGAGAGTGAGAGACAGCTTTCTCTCTCGCTCGCCCGCTCGCTCACCGGCTCTGTGTGTCGCGAGCGAGTTAACGAGCGATCAACAGCTGAGTTTTTTCCTATTATTTACTATGTTTTTTTCCCCTTTTGTAAGACTGGTGAAAACCGGTAAAGGTGCAATCATGTGGATTCTCTATTACTCTGATGTAGACCTATGTGTGAATGACACAGACATAAGATTGACATAATCACCAATCGCCAGCAGCACTGCATATACTGCCCACAACAGCAACAGGAAAAACATTATTTTTTTTATTTTTTTTGTATGTAGTTTCAATTATCTACATTTTAAGTTTTACATATTCTTAGTAATGGCAGAATTTATAAATGCAGGTTAATTTTTTAGCAAGATATTTGGCTAGTAGCTACACTAACATTAGCGAAAGCTAGTGGTCATCTGTCCCTCAGTCCAGTTGTTAAGCATCTGGCTGCTAGCAAGTTATGTTGTTTTGTTAATTTTTCTATTCATCTTAACTATATTAAATGTTGACCTTTTCTTTTATTATTTTCCCCAGAATGCACCAGAATGCTCCGATTACATTCTAAAAACACAAAAAAAACTACTAGGGGGGAAACCCCCAGACCCCCCTACAGGGGTTTAGTTTCTGACATGTCACTTTTTCAGAGCTTTTCAAAATTGCAAAATAAAAATCCAGTATTAGACAAAGTGGGAGATTACTATGTTAAACAAACATAGTAGGTATAGTGAAGTTTAGAAATGATACATTGAAATATTTCTCAAATTGCATAATTCATTTTTTTGCACCCCTTCTAATCTCAGATGCACCCAGAGTCATTATGTTCTGCAACACTGAAGTTGCTGCTATACTTTATTTAATTTTTCAAAAATGAATTATATATTTTATCTTTATTTTAAGATTATTATTATATTTATTTTCACCATTTTATTTTTAAATGCAGCCCTTCTCTATGAAGAGATTAGTTTCAGTTGAGTCACTTAAATAATACATATATCTTCAGTATTATATATCTATAATTATTTAAAAGTGAGAATAAATATTGTTGAAATGTTTTTGAATTGTTCTTCCTATATTGATCTGACAGTCAATTGTTGATTACATGCAGACGTTGATACAACTACTGGCTACTTCACTATACATCACACTGAATCATAACGCAAGTTAGACATTATGATGTTCCGGACCTTTGCTTGAGGACATTTTTTCGAACTGGACCTATTTGAATTTTAGTTGAATACCCCTGCTATATGCAATAAAATAAGTTCTCTCTCTTGCTGTGTGTGTGTGTGTGTGTGTGTGTGTGTGTGTGTGTGTGTGTGTGTGTGTGTGTGTGTGTGTGTGTGTGTGTGTGTGTGTGTGTGTGTGTGTGTGTGTGTGTGTGTGTGTGTGTGTGTGTGTGTGTCCAGGTGTTGTCAGTCACCAGCAGTGCACATCACTGTGAACAGTATGTAGCCTACGCTTGCCGAATGTCTCGTCTGCTCAACACTCCAGGTAAAGTACCCCTGTATAGCTATTGTCCTTAATGGAGTGTTCTTGTGTTTTGGTGTGTGCTCCTTGTAGGTTGTCCACCATAAACTTTAGGGTGTGGGTACTGTTAGAACCTTTAGGCACACAGTGGCCAAATATGAAGAACAAAGTGTGAAGATTTCTGCAATGTAGTATTTTGAACTTCATAGCTTTCACAAAAATAAAAAATAAAATAGTGCAAACAATTTACATTCTACCCAGTCTGCGCTGGTGGGATGGCTTAAAGCAGGGTTGTCCAAACTTTTTTCACTGAGGGCCAAATACTGAAAATCTACAAAGGGCTGGGCCACTCTCTAGAGGTGAGGTATATCCCCTCACTTCTAGAGGGGGAAAGGGAAGGATAGGCTATATTTCAAGCTTATTATGCAATAAGTTAATGGGCCTCATTCAACACATCAACTAATGTTTGTTAGAAATATAATTTTTTAACTCATCTATAATGGCAACAGCATTGCCCTCAGTGGGAGCAGTGATGGAGCAATTTGGACTGAAGGGCCTTATTCCATTATATTTTTAGAATTTGCTTCAAGAAAATAGCCTGGAAATCCAGACCTGCAGCTGGCAAATTTAAACTTGCTCAGCCTGTTGGTCTGGACATGAACCGATGGAGCTCATTGACTATGTTGGAAATTTCGGAGCTAACAATCAAATCTTACTATCTGATATGGGCGGGTCAAAGCCCTATTTTTTTGACGACAGTGCTGTGCATGCTCGGTCTAAGTCGTGATAGTAAACAACAAAGATGGTTGCGGATATGTTGTTTGAGTTTGAGACGGCTTTAGCCTCGACACTCAACGATTTGGAAGACCTTTCATTAGCAAGAAAGATTAACTTTCTGTTGTGCTGACCGAACACGGCAAAAGTTAAATGACCAGTTAACCCGCTGTTCACTAAACGCTATACGTCACCTTATTCAGTGCTCTGATTGGTCGTAGTGCTATCCAATTGCGTGCAGTGGCCAGACCCTATATCGTTTAGATGTGGTTCTGGATTTCCAGGCTAGCAGGACAATTAAAAATGGTTAAACTTGGACACCCCTGGCCTAGGGAAACGAGTGTACCCACAGTAACCATGAGGTCTCTGGTTCCTCCCAGTAACCATGAGGTCTCTGGTTCCTCCTCCCAGTAACCATGAAGTCTCTGGTTCCTCCCAGTAACCATGAGGTCTCTGGTTCCTCCTCCCAGTAACCATGAGGTCTCTGGTTCCTCCCAGTAACCATGAGGTCTCTGGTTCTTCCTCCCAGTAACCATGAGGTCTCTGGTTGGATCCTCGGCACCGGACAGGAGGGTGTTAGTAGTAAAACTAGTGGTGACTGGTTTTACATCTACGGTGCCCACCATCTCTACCATTGTGTCCTTGAGCAAGACACTTAACCCCAAACTTCCCCAGGGGCGCCGTACTATGACTGACCCTGTACGATAAAATGTTGCTGTATATCAGCGTACTCATTACTATTAATAAATGCATAGGTTCAGAGCCATTCATGTGAGCAGGACAGTTTCAAATTAATGCACGTAGTCTGACTGATGTGTGTAAAGTGTTGGCTTGATTGACAGATGGTGTCCCATTGAGCTGGTGGGTAGGACGAGCCAATGAGAGGCATTCTTACTGGGGAGGCTCAGGGCCGGGCATTCAGAAGTGTTCCTGTGGTATCCATAACAACTGCTCTGACCCCAAGCACTACTGTCACTGTGACGCAGACCTGCGCAGCTGGTGAGTGGAACACGACTCAGCTCTTCTTAACTAGGGCACACTTTGTTCATGTGTCATGAATGTTTTAGCTAATAAAGATATTATTTAATATGACGGTTGTATCATATTGATATGTAAAGAAACATGACTCTGTTCAACGTACATACTAACTGTAGTTCAATACAGATTAGTGATGCGGTGGAAAAGGGAAACAGAGAGGTCACTTTCCAATTGAGGTGTCATGAAATACACTAGCCCCTTTTACACAGCCAGTGAAAGCCGGGAATAGGCCGGAATTTCGGCCCTCCGCCCTGCTGTATAAATGCGACCGTTGCGGAACGAGGGAAGAAAGGTGCGAGAGATTGTTCTGGGAATTTGACTACCTGTGGGGGGTAGTAAGATTCCCGACACAATCAGTTCCGCCTCTCTGTTTAAATGCGGACAGCTTGTTGTTGCGGAACAGGGGGGCGTTTGACGTTCCATAGCCTACGTTCTAAACATGCGACCATGTTAGCAGTTGAAGGACGTGTGTTTAACATTAACCACGGCGGCCTGATGTCCCGTAAAAATCACCAAATAAAAGGAACGGCGTGTAATCTAGCTGGTCATAAGGTCCGCTGCTCAATCCAAACCCCCACGCTTCATTTTACAGAGTGTATGAGTCTATTTCTGCCCAGGGGAAGTTGTACAATGGGAAAGCTAGGCTAGGCTAAGCTAGGCTGCGACCGGATCGCCACCGCTATTATTTTCCTAAGTCTGAGCGTATATCCACACTTTATTTATGTCTACAGTAACGTGACTTCACACACTGTTGTGTATGTGTGTGTCTGATTGGCAGATCGCTGCCCTTACAAAGAGACTCGTTCACAGCCAACCTGTCACACAAACACACACACACACACACACACACACACACACAGACACAGAGGTGAAGCAGTGAGCAGCGGAGTGATTTTTGTCAGTTTGGTTAACAGTCCCAGAGATGTTGGACTCAGCCGGCACATCATGGGGACAGTAAAATACGGCCCTCTTACTGCAAGCTCCAGCACTTCTGCTCTCAATTCACCGGCCAGTGTTGTTGTTGTAAAGCAGCTGACCGGCGCGGCGCTAAATGTTTACGTCACACCTGACGCTGTTTACAAGCACCTCTTTCATTCCGGAACGCTGTGTAAAAGGCAGTGTTGGGCAAGTTACTTCAAAAGCGTAATGCGGTATTTATTACTTCTTACTGGCATTTCAAAGTAGTTAGTTACATTACAATATTACTGTCTTTGAATTGTAAGGCATTACACTACTTTTACATTACTTTTGCATTACTTTCACCAAAATAACAGGAAATATGGATTTGGTGTTCTTAATAGGTCTTCTTGTTTTCAATGCAGCTCATTACACAGCAGGAGGTGACATGGTATGGCATAATGACTGAGCTAGGCTTAAGGCTAACAAAAGTAGGCCTATGCTATATAATATAATGGTCACAGCTCATGGTGCAATACATTTTATAATAGAAATGCTGTATCTTTAGGTATTTATTTAGCCTATATTAATATCAATAGAGCTAGAGCCTACTACTGTAGATTGAAAAAGTAAATTGAGCCTTAAAGACTTGTTTCATGCGTTCTGGCGACTTAAAAGCACAAACACGTTGTTCACATCATCATCAACTTTTGCCTTTTTTAGTTGTTCCAAAGAATAGCCGCGGGAACATATTCTCAACAGGGGGTGCTGAAAAAAAAGCTCAGCCTGCACTTGTCTCGCAACTCGCTACATTGATAAGTACAAACTTCACCAATGTAAAAGTGTTACATGCAGCGGTGATGTTTTTAATATAAGACTGGGGGTTTCCCCTACAAATAGGTCGTAAAAAGTCGGGTCGTCTTATACGTGGGGTCTAATATTCGGCGTCCAGTAAGGGAATGCCCGTTACCAGAGCGATCATTCAGCTTAAGGGTCTGTGTCCACCTTGTTTCTTTTATTTTTTTCGGGTGGAACACTGGTTGTGCGCTCTGAAGCAGCTGGGACATGCGTTTTTGCGCTGGGAGAGAGAACGCGGTGAGACTATAGTAGGCTATAAAAAGGCACGGGAAATCGCCAAAGAGCTCAACACCCCCAGCATTGAATTCAAAGCCTCGACTCATTATGTTGGGAGTTGACGTGTGTGTCAGAGGCATGAATCGACAAAGCGATCAACTCTTACTGTGGCTTTTTTGCTGCAGCACTTGTAGTGCTGAGGAGAGCTTGCCAACTGCGCTGTCCTTTACGCACCATCACTGCCGCCGTTATGTTAAGATTTAATAATTTGTGTGACAGCAGGCTGGGACTCGCTCCGAGGGGCTGCGCCGAGACTGACCGCCTCTTAGTGCTTTGAGACGGGGAGGGGCTCGCGGCACCACCCACTGCTCGTTGAGCACAGTAACTGCAGAGTGATACGTGCTTTCACGTCAGAGTCTCCAAACACCACAAACGTTTTCAATAACTTGGGCAGTGAGACGGAAGCCAGTAGGCTAGCGCATCTTTGGAATCAATTGTAGCAGCAAATCGAGTTTTCTTCTCCTCAAGGAGTAACATTAGCGTGGGTTTTTTTCTCCTCTCCTTTCGCGGTGTTGGCCAATTTGTATAAAAACAACAAACCAGTCAATTTCGGGTTAAAATGCATTGTAACGCGCGTTACTGAGCTTTGTACCGCGTTACACATTACCATTTTTTATGCTGTAATGCCTTACATTACCGCGTTACAGCAAAACGTAATGCATTACAGTAATGCATTACTTTACGTAACGCGTTACTCCCAACACTGGTAAAAGGAGCTACTGATGCGCCAGCAGGCCGGCGTTGCTTGGTTCTGTGTAAATAACACAGAAGCAAAGCCGGCATATTGGAGTGATGTTGTTCCGTCAATATGCCGCAATCTCTGTGTAAAAGGGGCTAGTGATTATTCAGTGATCTAAAACCATTTCATCTGGTGCAAAATAACTTTTACTTGACTGATAAGTGTTGGTATTCCTTTGCTTGTGTGTGTGTGTGTGTGTGTGTGTGTGTGTGTGTGTGTGTGTGTGTGTGTGTGTGTGTGTGTGTGTGTGTGCTTTCAGGAGGGAGGATGCAGGCCTGCTGGTGTATAAAGACCATTTGCCAGTCAGTCAGGTTGTTGTTGGTGATACAAGCAGAGCTGGATCTGAGGCCAAACTCACCGTAGGACCACTGAAATGCCAAGGGGACCGTGAGTCTGTCTGTCTGTCTTTCGCTTTGTCACACACACACACACACACACACACACACACACACACACACACACACACACACACACACACACACACACACACACACACACACACACACACACATACAGACACACACACTCACTGACTGAGATATAGGGATGGGAATTGATAAGAATTTAACAATTCCGATTCCGCTTATCGATCCGATTCCTTATCGATTCTCTTATCGATTCTCATTGGGTGAGAGAATAAGTACAAATTAGTTTGTTTGTATTAACTCTCTTTAATATCTGATCAGAAGTGTAGGCTACTTGAGGATTAGGAAATTGTCAATTTTCACATTAATTGGTGTTGGCTACAAATGCCATTATGTGCACTAAAAACTAAATACACAGACTTAAAACATGAATATTAACAGTGCTCATGTGCACTTGAAACACAATTCAACTGCAAGAAAAAACACAAATAAGTCTTTTGAAAAGATAAGACCAACTATCAACTTTGGCAAATTATCATTATTATAGAAAAATTATCATGCATCAGGCAAACCCTCTCAGGAAGGATACGAGATCTTTAATGTATGTTAAGTGTTATTATATGATTGCGCCCTTACTCTGAAAGGGCAACGTGATGATGTCACTACGTTCAAGTGAAGGAACGCCTCAGGTCAAACTGTCACGTTGTACGTTGTTGTTGAACTGACTGCACAGTAGTCAGTCATGTAGGCTATTCAAGAAGAGAATGAATACGCCATAAAGGCTAAAAGAGAATCTATCGCTTTGCTTATTCTTCACCACGTCAGCAAAGAGGAGTCACCGCTCCATCTCAGCTTTACAATGTACGCTGTTCTTATGTGCAGCGCGCTGTTTATTATTAATATAATGGCCCGTCATCAGACACACGTAGCGGATGGTTGTATACACATCGATCGCTCCAAGGCAGAGCTTTTTGTATCGGGCAGAGAGCGTTATTTTAAGTGTGTCTTACTGGCTTTATAAAGTGTCTTGTTAAACATTTCCTTAACACCGGACCGCCGAGTCTCGCTGTGTGTTGTTTTGGGTTCGTCTCCACCGCTGTGCGTAAAGGCAGCATTATAACAGCTGATGAACGAGAGTAAACAGCGGGCCTTTGGCAGCGGTCAAGAAATCCTTTTTTCTTTGCTTTATGCTGCTCTCACCTTTTTATGTATCCATCTCTTTTATCAGCCCACACCTAGGCCTACACACACGTTAATTCTCATACAATTTATGTTCAAATCCAAGTGATGGACAATTCTGTTGCCGACTAGTAAAGGTGCCAACACACTGCACACCGCCGCGCGGCGAGTTTAAATAGAAAGTCAATGTACTTCGAGCGCCGCTGCGCGAATGGGCGGCCGGCGCAGAAGTTGAAAATATTGAACTTTTTGCCGCCGGCCGCGCCGCGATAGCCAATCAGCGTTGAGCTCCTCCCGACGTCACTCGCTTCGGGACGACTGACAGAGGAAATTAAGATGGATGAAAACATAATAGTCACAGTTTGCTCCCATAAGTTCTGTGAATAGCCTCTGTGTCTGTTGCCTGCTGTGTACAGCTATCAGTTTTGCTTTAAGTTAGCACCAGTTAGCTTGGGTAAAGCACCATCAGCACAGCAGACTGGTGCTCTCAGCACCGGTTAGCACCAGCGCCAGCATATCCCCAGAGCCCCCAGAGTAGGAGAAGGCTACTCTGGTCGGGCGGCGGGCGGCGGACACAATATAACCCAATATAATCACGCGGAGCGGAACCTGCGATTCGCGCCGCCATCCGCCGCGCCGCGGGGTGCAGTGTGTTGGCACCTTAAGGCAGCGGACGTTTAAATGTTTAACCGTCAGGATCGCAGTCTGCGCGCTTGCTTTTGCTTGTGCTTGTGCACGGGTCGTTTGATGAAATGAAGTGGCCATATTGTCGCCTTTTCACGTGAAATATAACCAAACTTTGGAGCGCTTCTGCCTCGACGTCATGTTTGCTGCGTTCTGAACCAAAACAAAGCAGCGCGTGTCTGAAGTCATGACGCATTTGCAACGAGCGGAACCGATAAGCGGAATCGTTAAGCAGGCATGTTAACGATTCCAAGGAATTGCTTCACTCGGCACCGGTTCTGAACAAGAACCGGTTCTCGATTCCCATCCCTACTGAGATACACTATATAGACAAAAGTATTGGGCCACCTCCACATTCCACCTCTAGGACATTTTCTGACTCACCATTAAATCCATATGCATTAATATAGAATTGCTTGAAAATGAAGAAATCAAAATGAGCAAAGTAATCAAACATCCACTGAGGCACCAGGGGGACCAATCTTACGCAGTGTCAACTGTCCAGCCAGGCTTGAGGGTTTCTGAAGGTTTATTTACCGACGTTACAAGCAAACCAACAAATGTGCAACAGTGGGAACTTGCCGCCTTAACTACTTTGTCTCTCTAGTGCAGCTGGTAAAAAAACCATGAGCCTGTCTTACCTGTGCACGGCTATATATAGACACCACAGCTGTCCAATCATTTTAAAACAAAAGTATAAACAAACTCAAATGAAGTTAAACTTATAATACAGATGAGGAAATAAACAAATAATCAGATCATTTTATTTTAAACAAACAAACTAGATAAATGTTTTATCATTAAAGGTCCCATATTATGCAAAAAACATTGACCTTGTCAATGTTTTTTAACCTAAATATGGGTCCACGGCGTGTCTAGAGACTGCCAAAGTATCAACAGAAAAAAACTCTCTCCTTTTCTCACCCTCCCCTTTTCTGAAAACTTCCCCAATACACTCTGTTCGGAATTTCTCTCGCTATGACGTCATAGCGAGAGAAGCCACATCCCCCCACATTAACAACCAGCAACTTACATCTGCAATAGTCCATAATAAGCCCTAATAATAGTCTAATAATGACGCGTTTATAACAAGACAAAGGATAGGAAGCTACTTGTGTAGTTAATCAAATGGTGAAACTAAAAGGAATGTTTTCAATGGTATTTATTTGCCTCTGAGTGCAAGTTGGCATGTTAAGCATTTAGCCGCTAGTTTCGCAATAGCCTCCAGCTTTTGCTGCATTTTGATTGTGAACATGTCATTTCGGTTAGCTTGTGGCTGTCACTGCATCGGTATGAAGATAGTCTTCCATGTCGATCGTTTATGTCAAACTGTTCAAAGTATGGCTGAGCTCCTGCGTTACTAAACATTGTAGTTCTTCTCATGAAGTAAACAACCACGGTACACAGGCACTGCATTGACTGAGGGCTGCAGGACAGACGAGACCTGAGGGCGGGGTTGCTTCCTGACAGGGGCGGGGGGAGAAGCAACTCATTCTTTTTAAAGAGACACACACAGTAGGCCATTCTGAGATGAGATGAAAATCAGGGTATAGAGGCATGCTACAATAAATGATCTGAACGGTTTTTTCAGCAAACAGCTAAAAAAAAAAGCTTTAGGGACTTCTTAGACCACATGAAATTGACAGAAAAGTGTATAATATGGGACCTTTAAATATTGCACCTGAATAGCTCCAACACAGGTAATGTTCACCTGGCATTGACCAAAGCCACCCTGCTACGTCAGGCTGACAGAAGGAGAACATGTTTACACCACTCCATCCAGCTCTGGGCCTTGTGCTTGGAGCTGGTCTATCTATCTATCTATCTATCTATCTATCTATCTATCTATCTATCTATCTATCTATCTATCTATCTATCTATCTATCTATCTATCTATCTATCTATCGTATTTCATATCTTGAGAGTAACATGAGTATTGTTTGTTCAGGTCACTACTGGAATGCGGCGTGGTTCAGTAGCCCCGCCTCCTCCCTCCACTTCCCCTGCTCCAGAGCAGAGAGCAGCACAGACATCTCCTTCTACTTCAAAACCTCCTCCACTCATGGAGTCTTCCTGGAGAACTCAGGATCTACAGACCTCCTCCGCATCCAGCTCAGAGGTATGTCTGTGTGTATTTGTGTGTGTGTTTGTTTGTGTATGTCTGGGTTTGTGTGTGTATTTAACCTTGCTAGGAAGTTAAAACATCTTATCGTTCACTATTGTTAACTCTGAAATGTGACCAGGTGAGTTGACTTCGAATAAAGTTTGATTTGGCCAGGTAGTTGAAGGTGCGCTAATTTACAGACAATTCTGTTGATTTGGGATTCTCAGTTTGAAACCCAGTTAGCAACAATAAAGTTGATCTGTGTTGCACTTTTCTAAACAAAGTTAGAATGTGCTGGAGAGAAACTAAAGAAAAACGTAGACACCAATTGAATATAATAATGAGATAAATACTTTCATTTCATTTCAAAAATGTTATTTAAGGATAAGCCCCTTGAGATGTATCATCTCGTTTTCGAGGGGGAGCTAAGTTGGAGAAAAGAAAAAAGCCCAGAGGAAAGGTGGCCGACCAGTAACCATGAGGTCGCTGGTTCGATCCCCGGCACCGGACAGGAGGGTGTTAGTTGTAAAACTAGTAGTGGCCGGTATTACGTCTACGGTGCCCACCATCTCTACCATTGTGTCCTTGAGCAAGACACTTAACCCCAAACTGCTCCAGGGGCGCTGTACTACAGCTGACCCTGAGCTCTGACCCCCTCCAAAGTGTGATAACTTGAGAGGGGAGATGTGAAAAGACAAATTTCAATGTAACCATTGACTAATAAAGCAACTTAACTTAACTTAACTTAACTTAACTTAACTTAACTTAACTTAACTTAACCTAAGATGGAGAAAAAAAATAAGTTGAAAAAAAAAAAAAAAGCCAGCAAAACCCAGTAATATACCTAGACCATGTCCACACATACACGGATATATTCAAAAGGCCTTTGACTTACAATTAGCCATTATTGACATTTGCCCCCTAGTTCCATTTGTTTGAAAAGATCCTGTTGATGTTGTATGTGTTGCGGTGGTCCTCCAGGAGGCTCGTCTGTCCTCTTGTCCTTGGTGCTGGGCGGTGAGCGTGTGGAGCTGGCTGTTCACTCCCCTGTGCCCCTGAACGATGAGCAGTGGCACCGTGTGGAGGCAGAGAGGAACATGAGAGAGGCCACACTGTGGCTGGACAGACAGTACAGAGAGGTCAGAGCAGCGCCCACACAGGGACATGCCAAGCTGCAGGTCTACACTCAGCTCTATGTGGGTGAGTCACATCATGAGGCACATGGTATGTCTTTAGCTTCGGTTCGGTGTATTTGCCTTTCTATGGTCAAAAGTTGGGAAAGCAGAGGTGCTGACTGTTGGAGGAGCTGGATCAGAAGGACTCGAGGCTCTGATAGGAAGTCACATGGAGGAACTGATAACTGGGGAAAAAAAGAAAAATCACACATTTGTTTCCATGTGTTTCCATGTATACACTAAAAGTGAGCATATTAGGGAGGGAGGACACAAAATGTCATCGTCCAGAATGATAATATTGGGGGTTGGTGTAAAAAACAATATATTTACATCTATGAACCATGTACAGTATGTATGACAATTGGAATTGTATGTGCACTAGCCTACGAATGCCTAGCTGTCCCTGTGCCACTTTGGCTTTACTAATGCAAAGCTATAATGATAAAATCCCCCCCCCCCAGGACAATTTCAGATGTTTCTCTCAGGGACATTTGGTTGTGGTGCTGTCTATGAATGCTCTGCTTGATGTGTGGTGGTTCCAGGGGCGTCTGGCGGGCAGAGAGGGTTCCTAGGCTGCATGCGGGCGCTGAGGATCAATGGAGTGACCTTTGACCTGGAGCAGAGGGCAGGGCTCAGTGCAGGGGTCAGCCCAGGCTGCCAGGGCCACTGCAGCAGCTACAGGACACACTGTGAGAACGGAGGCCGCTGTGTGGAGAAGTACAACGGATACTCCTGTGACTGCTCCCTCACTGCCTACGATGGACCCTTCTGCACCGATGGTAGGGCCTCCAATACACTTCAATCCCCCTACTTTCTGCTATGTAGTATGTAGTATGGTGGAAAAAAGATTTAGGAAGTTCCCAATTCTTGTGGTCAGATTTAGCATTCTTTAAAATACCTGGATGCCTAATCCTATCAAGATTTTTAGTATTGAAATCAGCATGCTATTTGGACGATTCTGACGCCACAATCCAGTGCGCACCGCCAGTGACGTCACATCGACTGAGCCTCCATATGAAAACAACCGGGGATGTCACAGATATAAACAAGAGGCAAGATCAAGGAGCCATGTTAGGATGAAATAAATGAGTAAAAAGTATGTCCTAATTAGCATACTGCATGCTAACTATATTATTTAATAATGAGACTTGGAATGCAGGGTATATCCAAATGAGATTAGATTCAGATCCAGTGAAGTAAGGTCAAAGCTTGAATGGTTCCTTCCTTTCTTTGCTGCTTGTTGTACGTGTGTGTGTGTGTGTGTGTGTGTGTGTGTGTGTGTGTGTGTGTGTGTGTGTGTGTTAGATGTGGGCGGCTACTTTGAGACAGGGACCCTGGTGCGCTATGACTTCCCTGCTGAGGTGGGGGGTATGGGTGAGGTGAAGGGCTCCCCCAGCCTGACCCAGGAGGAGCTGCTGTTCAGCTTCAGCACCTCCAGTGCTCCCAGCATCCTGGTCTACATCAGCTCCAGGACTCAGGACTACCTCGCTGTGGTCCTCCGACAGAACGGTGGGATACATCAACATTCTACCTAATTCATTCCTCCATTTATTTCATTTATTTATATAATAGTATAGTATAGTAGATTTTATTTGGACATGGACATGACAATGTCATTGGACGAACCAGATGCATTGTTTACAGTGTGTTAGCATAAATGCTAGGGCTGTCAAGCGTTAACTTAATTGGGAGCATAACACATTGTACCTTCACGTCCTTACCAAGCAGCTTCCTGCTTCCTACTGCCGTTGTCATGGAGACAAACGACAACAAGCTCCTTCTGAAGCTTGTTTGACTTTTTTTTTTAAACAAGCGGTTCAGTGTCTATACAGAGGGCTTTGGAGATCATGTAATGAACGTTTAGAACACTCACACACACACACACACACACAACTGAAGCACCATATATAACCTAAGCATACATATTTCTCAATGTGGAACAGTGCTTCCCAAAAATGTATTGGAGATAATCACTTTGAAGTTGTCTCCTGCCTCTAGACACACTGTTGTTGTTGCATTTCTTTTCAGTTTGAGGCAAGCTATATTTTAGTAGACATTTGGATTTGAAAAAAATCTAAAAGTTCATAAAGTAGCTTTCTTTGCATTGATTTGATTCCCAATCAAGATACACTGGTGAGAATAGACAATTTACATTGTTGATATGGACTTAAAAACTGTTTGTGAAATACAAAATAATGACATTTTAAAAATGCAATAAAAAATGCAATTAGTCACAATAACAAAAAAAAATAATGATTTGACAGCCCTAATAAAAATATTTATTTTATGAGCTGCTATGATACTCAACATAATTCCAAAATAATGTGTGTGTGTGTGTGTGTGTGTGTGTGTGTGTGTGTGTGTGTGTGTGTGTGTGTGTGTGTGTGTGTGTGTGTGTGTGTGTGTCTCCAGGTACTCTTCAGATCCGCTACAGTCTTGGGGGGCTGACAGAACCTTA